>NC_136412.1:304089120-304506620 GCF_051521515.1 Lactuca serriola
TAACCCCTCTTGGGCCTCCCTTACCAGCCTCCCTGTCCTCCAAAACCTAATTCGTTGTGAGCTTCATCCTTGAGAGATTATTAAGGTTTTGAGTGTGTTTTGTGATATCGAAGAGAGTTGGAAGAGCTTGGAGCCATCAAGCTTGTGGAGAAGATCAAGATCCAGGATTTCATCCACCTTTGGCAACCTTTTGAGTCGAGAGTCGTCGGAGTAGCAGACAGGGATTCCTCACTCAAGTTTTCAGCGGCCAGTCTTGCGAGGTGAGTTCCTCTTCAGTAGGAATGGGTCAAAGGCACCAAGGCCGCGCTCGTATATGTGATATGGTAATAGCTGAGTGTAGGTGGGGCCCAAATTTCCTAGCAGTCGAGTGTGGGCGGGGCCCGAATCTTATAGTATTAGTTGAGTATAGTAATGTGATTGCTTGATAGATTTACTTGTTGTCTGTGTGATACTTGTATGCATGTTAGTAGCGGAGTGTGGGCGCGGCCCGAATCTCCTAGACAACGGAGTGTGGGCGGGGCCTGAATCTCCATGAGAGTAGGCGGGGCCTGTATCTCCTAGTTGTATGTTATTTATATGGTATGTGGTAGTTTGGGGGAGCTCACTAAGCTTCGTGCTTACGGTTTTTAGTTTTGGTTTCAAGTACTTCCACTAGCAAAGGGAAGGACTCGGGATGATCGCATGGCACACACCACAGTCTTTAGCCCGGGAGATTTACTCTGATACTTGATATGATATTTTGATATGTTAATAGATATTATGATATTTTGAGACACATGGTTTATGATTTTATACTATGGCGATGATGTTATGGTTATTATAATGATTTAAAAAACGAAATTTTTGGGTTGTATTTTTGGGACATTTCAACTGGGGCCTCACATAATCTATGCCTCATAGTCTCAAATGCAGCCTGCATCTTAGGCCCCTAGAGGAAATCCACACTCTTCTTAATCAAATGAGTAAGAGGAACATCAATATTGGAGAAATCATGAATAAAGCTTCGATAGTAACCTGCCAACCCAAGAAAACTCATGATCTCATATGGAGAATTCGAGACCTCCAACTGCATAACTTCCTCAATCTTGGCCGGATCGACCAAAATATCGTTCTGATTCACGAGGTGCCCTAGGAATTGGACCTCTCAAAACCAAAACTCACACTTGGAGAACTTGGAATATAATCTCTCCTTCCTCAACACTCCAAGTAACTCTCGTGGGTTCTCTTCATCTAGCTTCCTGGTCTTGGAGTAGTACATAATATTGTCAATGAACACAATGACTGATAAATCGAGCATTGGTTTGCATTCCCAATTCATCGGATCCATAAATGCTTCAGGTTCATTGGTGAGCCCAAACGGCATAACCACGAACTCATAATGAGCATATCAAGTTTGGAATGTTGTATTCTCCGCATCCTCTCTTCTAAACCTCATCTTATGGTATCATGGCCTCAAATTAATATTGGAAAACCAAGATACGCCCTGCAGTCGATCGAAAAGATCATCAATCCTAGCTAGTGGGTGACGGTTCTTCACTGTCAACTTATTCAACTCCTGATAATCTATGGACATTCGGTGAGAACCATCCTTCTTCTATACAAACAAAATCGATGCACCCCATGGTGAACTGCTTCGTCGGATAAACTGCTTTCCCAACAGCTCTTGGAGCTAAGAAGACAACTCATGCGTCACTAGTGTTGCAAGGCGATATGGTGCCTTAGAAATCAGATCCACACCAGGGATCAGATTGATACTAAACTTCATCTGCCTCACGGGAGGCACATCGAGTATTTTCTTCGGAAAAACATCTGAAAACTCCCTAACCACTGGCACATCCAAAACAGACTTCTTCCCCTTAAATCGAGTGTCGACCACATACGCAAGATAACCCGAACATCCATGTTGGATATACTGTCTAACCCTAGCATCCAAACAAAAAGCATAACCAACCCTCATACCCTCGCAATAAATGGTTAGTTCTCCCCCACTTGGGGTTCGAACCACCACAGATTTCCTCGCGCAATCGATCACAACTCCAAACCTACTTAGCCAATCCATCCCTACGATCACGCATAGATCCCCCATAGGGACGAGAATCGAGTCAATAGGTTAGGGCACCCCAAATATCTCCAAAGTACAATCACGAAAAATGCTCGAAACAAAAACCTTGTGTTCGTTGGCGATGGAAACTCACAACGGACACTCCAAATCTCCCAGAGTCATATCGAAATCCCTACTGAAAGACTGAGATACAAAGACTGACTCACACGCGAGTCAAAAAGCATAAGAGCAGACAAGGAATTCACTAAGAAGGTACCTAACATGAACACAAACCTAAGCATATAGAAATTTAACTTAACAAAATAAGAAATGAATACATGGTATTAACGAAGTCAGGCGCCGCCCTGGCCTCTTCTGCAGTAAACTGAAGTGCACGACCACTAGCCTTCGGTGACTCAGCCCTGCCTTGGCGTCCATCTGTGATCCAAAGGGTAGTAGGTGTCGGCTCCTGTACGAGCCTAACAGCAAGAAAAGGACAAGTGGCCTTCACATGGCTAACCTGATCACAGTGGTAACAAACTCGCGTGCTCGGTGGTGGGGCCTGCTGTTGTTGACGACAATCCCTCACATAGTGGCCCACCTTGCCACATTTTGGCACCCCATCGTCAAACGGCATACCCCCATCATGCACACTCCCGCACTTGCCACAAGTATGATCCTTCTAGCCTCTAGATAATGAATCAGCAGGCTTGAAACGCTTTGCTATTGGTTGAGTCTAAACTGGGGTCTACCTATTCTCATTTGCCTACGTCTCAATCTTAATCTCTTTCCTCCGCACAAATGATTGCAACTCATTCAGGGTCCGATACTGTTGCGTCGACATAATCTTGCGAATCTCCATCTTGAGCATGCTCAAGTAACGTGACATCTGAATGAAAGTCCCAAACCCTTTGTAAATTCGAATTTCAAATATAAATAAGAAAGAACAATAAAGAAAACATAAATATCAAAAGTTTTCTTTCACCAAGAAAGGTTTTTCTTTCAATAAGGAAACGAGGTTGTCACAAAGACAATTGACACAAAGTCATCACAAAGACACTCTCACCATTTGGGTTTCACCCTAATGTTGATTATATACTAATTTATTCTAGAGAATACCTTCAATCAAGGGATTGTATCTAATCCATATATGAACTAACCCGGTATAAAAGGAATGTATCAAATCATATCTTCTCTAGATTCGGATATCAGCATTAACACATCAGAAGCTGATCAGAGCATCATCTTCAGCATCTGGGAGATCAGCTTCAGCGTCAGGGTCAAGTTGATCAGCTTCAGCTTCAACAGATAGCAAATGACCATCAGTGAGTATTATCAGCGTATCATCTGATGAGTTTGTCATCAGTGTATAACCATCTGTGTCTGGACACACTGGTCAATCCTCAGTGGATGGTGTCTTCGTTCCTTTGGTGATGATAGAGTATTCAGGGTCTTTTAGTCATCAGGGGATGTTCTTCAGTCTTCGACATATGAACTTTCACCATCATATCTTTATATTAACTAACTAACTATAATTAGTGTATATATTTTGCATCATCAAATATATACAACTGTTTGACCCAACAATCTCCTTCTATTTTATGATGTCAAAACCAAACTAATAAAGAATGAAATAATGAATGAAGAACTACATCTAAAATATAATGTTGATGTCTGTTCCCCCTTAGATTTTGCTCCCCCTCAAATAAACAACATCTGAGTTTTGCTCCCCCTAAGAATAATAACCTTCTTCTTTCAAGAGTGTTTGCAATACAAACAATGATCAAGTAACAATACAACATAACTAAACATTTCTCCCCCAATTTGACATCATCAATAAGCACTACCCTTTTTGTTAGAATACTATAACGCCTGTGTTTCCGGGCTTGCCATTTTTAGCAATGTAATAGTCTAGGTTAACTTTTGTAACCCGTTTGAAATAATAGAAGTATATTATTTGAGTATTATGTGTTTTGTGCCTAATTGCTTAATTATGTGGTTTGATTAATTAAGAATAAAAATAAGCGTCAAAAGTAAAGTATGAGATAAGTCCGATATCTTTACATAAAGTTGTAGTGGTCGAAATGAGGTTTCCGAATATATAAAGAATGCCAAAATCCGAGTTATAACGAAGAAGTTATGACCTGTCGAAGTTTCGCGACAGAACCAGCACGACCCAGCGCGACGTAAATAGTGAATTTAAGGTAGATAGATATCTATCCTTAGTGATCCAAATGAGAATTTAAGATCTCATCGATATTAGTGCAACGACGGAAAGACAGACGAAAACGGAGTTCAGATGAAGGAGTTATGAATTTCGAACGGAGTTTTCCTGTCCCGGCCTACTAAAGATAATATATAAGTAATATACATATAATATATTAAAAATAAAGTCAAAATTTGCCAATGGAGTCTAAACGAGAGTTGTAGAGCATAATCTCACCTTCGCGGCGATATAAAGAACGTCGAAAACGGAGTTCGTATGCGAAAGTTATGAATTTCTGAAGTTCGGGGCGCGAAACCCCAAAACTGTCAGAGACCACGACGTGGCAAGCAGTGCCACGACGTGGCAAATCTCCTGTCACCTCCGGAAGGCCCCCAGATGCAACTTGGGATGACGCATGCAGTGACGACCAAGCCCACGACGTGGAAAAAGGTTGCCACGACGTGGCAAGGGCCAAATTTGCCCTATAAATAGATTTGAAGGGCCAGCCGTTTAGGGTTGCTATTTTCTCTCTTCTCTCTCCCGTTTTACCTCGATTTGCGTGCCAGAAATACCCCGAAGCCCCGGTATTATTCTCGATCCCCGAAGCAAGTCCCGAGATCCCGAAGATCCCGAGAAGTGCGGTTCCCGAGCCGAAGCTCTGCCCGCGAGAAGTTCGATTTTTGTAGAGATCTTCCAGATCTGCTGAGGATTACTACTTCTACAAGCCGTAGTGCTGTCTGATCATCTTCTGATCAAGTGAGTGTATACTACCTTTCATAAACATGATAATAATACAAGTATGGTTAGAGTGTATTAAGTATATTGTTGTTTATGTGTATAATTTTGTTGTTATATGTGTGAATGTATATTCATTCTCTTCTATCTCATAGATCTGATTTAGTTTCTATGAAATACGTGTTATGTGGGTGTGCCTCATCTGTTATTGTAACAACCCGAAGTTGTTCATCACCGAAAACCCATTCTACCCGTATAACTCGTCGTTTGTCAATCGTTCCGTTTTCGTTTTGGGTTGAATTAAATAAATTTATATGTTTATTATAATCCAATGAGTGTCCAAACCTTTTAGGAACTCATGAAACTAGCCCAAAAATATTTATTTCATAAGTTTTAGAAACGTCCCCGCCGGGTGACGGAAACTTAATCGGGTGCGACCTTCAAATTCGAGTTCAAAACATGGATTAGGACCACATTCATGAGTTTACAGCCCTAGAATAATCCTAGGCCGTGAACTCATATGAAATGGGTTTTGGAGCACAAAAACCCTTCCAAAACACAAATGGACCTTAGATATGGCTAGAAGGCTTTATGGAATGGACTTAGAATGCCTTAAATTATAATTTGGAGACTTGTATATGAGTTTATGGCCAAGGATGGTGTTTAGGCCGTAAACTCATGATTGAAGGGTTTTTAAGCCCTTAAACCCTTCCAAAACCTCAACAAGACATAGACATGACTTCTAGAATAATTGCTTTAGCCTTGGAACACTTTAAACATAATTTTTGGAGGACTTATATGAGTTTACGGCCAAGGCATGTGCTTGGGCTGTAAACTCCTCTAAACATGGTGTAAACTCATTTTAAGGTGTTAGAAAGCCACTTTAACACCCCTAAAGCCTTGGAATAATTTCTAGAAGTGCATACAAATAAGTTTTTGGCCTTAAAACACAAGGAATCCCTCTATAGGAGAGTTTACGGCCATGAGGGGGGTCTCATGGGCTGTAAACTCCAAAAACACCCCAAATGTTCCATAAAATTTCATGTAAGGCCTTGAAACAATTTTAGCAATCACATGTGATTTGTTTGGAATCAAAAACACAATTTTTCATGGGTTTATAGGAGTTTACGGCCATGAGTCCTATGCTAGGCCGTAAACTCCCTTAAGTATGTCATTTGGTGTTTAAAAATTATTCCAAGCCCTTAAACCAAACCTAGAAATTATCCCCTAAGTGTTTCAAGCCATTTTGCACCATAAACTACCCCACCATGAGTTTACGGCCGTAAACTCATGGGGAGGGGGTCATTAGGTCCGTAAACTCCCTAAGGAGTTTACTCTTGAGGTCCCAAGTCATTATCCTAGCTAAATGTGTCCCCAAATGCCACCCGGGTCCCTCCAAACACTAGTATCGGGGTGTTTTCGCGATTAGAAATAATTGTCCCTAACAAATAATCAATCTAAGTCCTAATTAGATACAAATGTGTATCTTTACATTATAATTAGGAACCTCGTGCGTTTGCAAGCCCCGGACCAACGTTTAGCATCCGAAATCATCATGTTTCTCGTTCGGTGAGTTCATACCCCTACGCCTTTTCTGTGTTTTTCAATGTTTTCAGGGGGAGAATACAAGCAAACTATAACTGTTTTCAAATCATAACATTGATATGTCTCAAATAATATTTGGCAAACTTATAAACACTTTTACTCCTTATGTATTATGTTGAGCATAAGGAATGATTTATCAATTTCAACTAAATGGATTTTAGTTAAGGAAATAACCAAACTAATCAAATTATTATGGGAATAATTTGGGATTCTGTAGTTCTCTTTATATCATGTACTGATATCTATATAAAGTTATTAGATAAACTATGTCTGATTCAGTTTATCTCCGTATCATTTGAATGTATTGCCAGATAATTTCTTTGTATGTATCCATTTTCACTGTATTATGTTTCATAATCCTTGTATGTTTGATATCGTATGAGAACCTGTGAATAGTTTAGTACTAGTTTGTGAGTAGTCACTACCCTTTATGGATGATCAGTAAATCCTCCCCGGAAGTGTAACTAGAGTCTCCTGGAGGGAGAGCGAGGAATTTGTGAATAGATCTATTCGGGACTGACAATCCCACACCTTAACTGCTAGCTACAGTTAGGCGGGCACGCCTGGGGTGACAAATTCTGGATATCGTCCGACGTCTAACAAACGTCAAGGAGGTCTCGTTGTCGTATCAACATGGTTACCCGACTCACTATATGTATTAATATAAGTTTATTCACAGCTTTGGTTTTAGAATTTATATCTAGTCCGGGATGGTAGTCCCATGGTTTTCAATCTATCGAACTTGTATCTAGTGCGGGATGTTATTCCCATGGTTTTCAGTATGTATATATCTTATATCTAGTACGGGATGATAGTCCCATGATTTCAATCTATATCTTGTACGGGATGGTAATCCCATGGTTTGAAACTATATCTAGTTCGGGATAGTGATCCCATGGTTTTATCAAACAATCTTATATCTAGTTCGGGATAGTAGTCCCATGGTTTTCAATCTATAATTTCAAGTATATCAAACTATCTTGTAACTAGTTTGGGATGATAATCCCAAGGTTTTCAAACTACTTTCTATCTATAATTTATGTATATCAAAGTATTTCATATCTAATCCGAGATAGAATCCCATGATCCTCAATATATAATTTTGTGTATTAAACTATACTCTGTGTTATTCAATCAATCTTGCATTTAGGAAAATATGGGATTTTCCTGGGGTTAACATATATCACGTAATTGAACTGTAACGAAAGATAACCAAACTAACTTTACATAAGAAAATATGGGATTTTCTTGGATAACAAACCTTTTCGGAAAACTAAAGGAAACTGATACATTTTCATAAAACAAAACCGCTTATGAACTCACCAGCTTTATGCTGATTTTCAAACTGCTTGTATTCTCAGGTCCAAGTTAGATAGGTACCCGATGATATCTTTTGGTGAAGACAGAGTGCTCGGAAGACTCGTCTCAACTTTTGTTTATATGATATATGTATAACACTTGTACAATTTACTTTTGAAACAAATGTAAACTTTCAAATATATGTAATCTAATGGTTGTTTACCGTGATTACTATGTACATTGGATTTGATACTCAACATGGATTCAACCCCGGAAATGTTTCCGCCTTTGGTTTTCGGGGTGTGACAGTTATGTGGAATATGTATTGAATGAAAATGATATACAGGTTTTAAACTATGTATGAAAATATATATTTTTATCTACTAATATGTTGGGTAGAACATGGGTAGATAGTTGGTGTGTAATAAACAGATGAGAGGCCTCGATGTTGTTGTTGTTGATCTAGTTATTCAGCGGGGTATGGATAACGACCACGGACTCTTTCTAGACAGTCCAGTGGAACGCTAGCAGGTTCATAACCTGTAGGTGTTGTGAACGATGTGTTCACCGGTGTACTCTATCCCCCTCATGGTTGCCCTTAGGATATCTATTGTTGAGGAAACCCCTTAGCAGTAATGTCCGTCCCGATGAAAATCCTAGATTAGGTCCCTTGAGATAGATATTTTAGGGACGTAAAGTGAGGATAACGGGAATGGGTAATCGGGATAGTGACTGGTTGGTGAAATTAAATATAATTTATTTATTGTGGGTTGAAAACCCTATATGCTCACCAGGCTCCCAAGCCTGACCCACTCAGTTTTATTTGTATTACAGGAAGTGGCGCAAGGGCGTAAGATGGATGAATCATCGAGTTGTTTTGTTTACAAGTCTGTATATGTATACATTTGTTGAATGACTTGTAATGTTATCGTTTATGCTTTATGGTCTGTATCGGAACATGACATCCCGAGTTTTGATTATATAATGAAAATGCATCTCTTGATGAAATGCATGTTTTGTTTTGGGAACAAATTCCGCAACTCTTTCAAATCAAAAGGATTTACTCTGAAAATTATTTAAAAGCATAAATGAAAATCGGTCTTTTCTGGCCGTGATTTTGGGGATGTCACAGTTGGTATCAGAGCATTAGTTTAAGCGAACTAGGAATTTGTAGGATTTCTAGACTTAAACTTAGAATGCTAAGTGGAATTTTGAGGTGTGTGTCTGTTGGATTTTAGACACGAGCACTAGTTTATTTTAGGAAATTTGCCTAAAATGCTTTTATGTGCTAAATGTTATATGTTGCCATATATGATATTAATTGTTCGGATCTACGGTTTGTTGCCGACCGGATCTGGAAACCTTATGTGTGTAGGATTCTAAGCGTATGTCTACGGTATTAGAACTAGCATGTAAACGTTTCGGAGTAATAAGGATGATTTGAATATCTATCGTGAACGAGGATCTAATTTCAGCTTATTCGGTGTGTAGATAAAAATGGTGAGAACAAGGAGTGGCGTTGGAAACGCAGATGAAAACAGGAATCAACCGCCAATGATTGAGCAAATACCTGTTGTAGCAGCAGCACCAGAACCAATAACAATGGCTGGGGTGCAAGCCATGATTCGGGCTATGTTAGCCGAACAAAGGGATGAGATGCGACAGATGTTGCATGATAATAGGGACGAACCTATCATACCTATTGAGGAACCCGAATTGATTCCCGAGCAATCGGAGGAAGGGAACAATAGTCGCATTATGAGTCAAGTTGGGACTCAAGGAGAACGAAGGAACGATCCGGAAAGGAGGAACAACAAGGATGGGCGAATGTACAAGAACTTCTTGGGCGCCAAGCTGCCAAGTCTTTCTGGGAGCCCAAAGCCCGTTGAGATAATGGATTGGATCTCCGAAATGGAGATGGTATTTGAAAGTTGCGACTGTAGCAACAAACAGAAGACTGTCTTTGCAGTCAGACAACTGAAGACTGGAGTCTTGAGTTGGTGGAAGTTGTTGGCAGATACTATGCCACGAGGAGAAGCCCTGAAAATGTCATGGGAGGAGTTCTTGGAACAACTAAGGGTGCAATATTGTTCAGAGATAGATCTGATTGATCTGAACAATGAGTTCCAAAACTTGAAGAAGGGGAGGATGAGCATAGACGACTATGCTACTGCATTCACTGAGAAAATGAAGTTATTTCCGTACCTAGTGCCAACGGAACTCTCCAAGACTGAGAGGTTTGCTAATGGACTGCCTGCCGACTTTGGTCTGACAGTCAAGATGGCAACTACTCTGAAAACGGCTGTTCGTGCAGCTAAGAATGTGGAGGCCCAGCAGAAGGAAAAGGGTTTGGAAAGGATAGATGTTGGTGAAAAGAGGATGTTCGATGGGACTTCAGGGTCCAACAAGAAAAACAAGTTCTCGAAGTCTGGTTCGAGGGGAGGTGGAGGCGAAGTGAAATGGTGCGACAAATGTAAGAAGAAGCATCATGGAAAATGTGAGGTAGTGGCCACATGATACAAGTGTGGAAATCCAGGGCACTATGCCAATGAGTGTACCCTCTCTAAGAAGGTTTGCTATGGTTGTGGTGAGGAGGGACACATGTCGAGGGACTGCCCGAAGAAGAAGGAGGCAGCTAGACCCAACATTCCGCCAAAGCCAAAGGCGAGAGCATTCAAGATGACACTGGAAGATGCTAAAGATGAAGCTGATGTCGCTTCAGGTACCTTTCTCGTAAACACATTGCCTGCCCAAATTTTATTTGATTCTGGAGCCAACTACTCCTTTATATCGCATGAATTTGGTAGAAAACTAGCTTTGCCTGTTGTTAGACTAGATAATGCTTTATTAGTCGAAGTTGCTAGTGGCAAGTTTGTACCTGTTAGCCATCGTATGAAAAACATCTTAATTGATTTAAATGGGAATAAGTTCCACGAGGAATTATTGCCTATCGAACTTAATGGTTTCGACATCGTGTTGGGAATGGATTGGCTTAGCGCCAATGATGCCGAAATTTTATGCAAGAAGAAAATAGTCAAAGTAAACCCGCCTGGGAAAGAGTCGTTTATGGTGTATAGAGATAAACGCAGAGTAAATTCTGGAATCATTTCATTGATGAAAGCCAGAAAGTGTTTGGCTAAAGGATGTACGTCGTATCTAGCATTCGTGATAGATGCTAAGAAGGAGAAAAAGGCGATGCAGAGCATTCCCGTCGTATGTGATTATCCGGAAGTATTTCCTGAAGATCTTCCTGGATTACCACCTGATAGACAAGTGGAGTTCAGAATCGACTTGTTACCAGGAACAACGCCAATTGCAAAAGCACCTTATCGATTAGCACCGACGGAGATGAAGGAGCTAATGATGCAACTTCAGGAGTTATTGGACAAAGGTTTCATTAGACCTAGTTCGTCACCCTGGGGAGCTCCGGTGTTATTTGTAAAGAAGAAAGATGGAAGTATGAGAATGTACATTGATTACAGAGAGCTGAACAAGGCAACAATAAAGAATAGATATCCGTTGCCAAGGATTGATGACCTGTTTGATCAATTGCAAGGTTCGAGCTATTTCTCGAAGATCGATCTAAGGTCAGGATATCATCAGCTGAAAGTAAGAAAGCAGGATATAGAGAAGACTACATTCAGAACGCGATATGGACACTACGAGTTCTTGGTTATGTTGTTTGGACTAACCAATGCTCCAGCAGCATTCATGGATTTAATGAATAGGGTTTGTAATCCGTTCCTTGATAAATCCATCATAGTGTTCATAGATGACATTCTGATTTATTCGAAAGGCCAAGAGGAGCATGGCAGACACTTGCGAGAAGTGTTAGAAGTCTTGAAGAAGGAGAAGCTGTATGCAAAGTTCTCCAAATGTGATTTTTGGATTCGTGAAGTCCAATTCTTGGGTCACGTGGTCAACCAAGAAGGGATAATGGTTGATCTAGCAAAGATTGAAGCTGTGACAAAGTGGGAGAAACCGAAGAGTCCCACGGAGATCCGAAGCTTTTTGGGATTAGCTGGATATTACCGAAGGTTTATCCAAGGCTTTTCTTCGATCGCTAGTCCATTAAAAGCTTTGACCCACAAAGGAGTTGTTTATGCTTGGAATGATAAGCATAAAGAAGCATTCGAGAAGCTAAAGAAAAAGCTATGTGAGACACCGATTCTTTCTCTACCCGATGGAGTTGAAGACTTTGATGTTTATAGCGATGCATCTGGGGTTGGATTGGGTTGTGTTTTGACCCAAAGAGAAAAGGTGATAGCATATGTGTCTCGACAACTGAAGGAGCATGAAAAGAATTACCCGACTCATGATTTGGAGTTGGCAGCGGTAGTTTTCGCTCTGAAAATATGGAGGCATTACCTCTATGGCACGAAGTGCAAACTTTTCACTGATCATAAGAGTCTCCAATATCTCTTTAACCAGAAAGAATTGAATATGAGGCAACGACGCTGGCTAGAGTTACTCAAAGACTACGACTGCGAGATACTTTACCACCCCGATAAAGCCAATGTTGTTGTTGATGCTCTCACTCGGAAAGTCAATCTTGAAAGGAGAAGGCCAAGAGCGTTGAGAATTGAAGTTGTCTCGACCATTGCGGAAAGTATAAAGAAAGCTCAAGAGGAAGCTTCTGAAAAGAATGACCGAAAGGAGGAACGTTTGGGCAAAACATTGGTGTTTGGTGTAAACAGTCATGGACTGAAGGTGTTCCAAGATCGGATTTGGATACCTAAGACAAGAGGAGTCAGAGATCTTCTGATGGAAGAAGCTCACAAAACCATGTACTCGATTCATCCCGGTAGCACTAAAATGTATAGGGATCTGAAACCCTACTACTGGTGGCCGACGATGAAGCTTGATGTTGCAAAGTATGTGGCTAAGTGTGTGACTTGTGCGAGAGTAAAGACATAACATCAGAAACCGTACGGGAGTTTAGAACCTTTGCCTGTGCCTATGGGTAAGTGGGAAGACATTGCTATGGATTTTGTCACTAAACTGCCCAGAACAAAGAATGGTCACGACATGATTTGGGTGGTCGTTGATCGATTCACTAAGAGTGCGCATTTCATAGCAGCCAAGGAAAAATGGTCTATGGAAAAGCTTGCAAATTCTTACGTGAAGGAGATTGTGAGGCTTCACGGTGTTCCGTTAACGATTGTATCGGATCGTGATAGCCGTTTCACCTCGAGGTTTTGGAAAAGTCTACAAGAGGAAATGGGTATCATGTTGTGTTTAAGTACAGCTTACCATCCGTAGACTGATGGTCAGAGCGAAAGAGCGATACAAACGCTTGAAGATATGCTGAGAGCATGTACTCTAGAATTCCTAGGTAACATTTACCTTTGGTAGAATTTTCCTACAATAATAGTTTTCACTCGAGCATTAAGATGGCACCTTATCAAGCTTTGTACGGGCAGAAGTGTCGTACGCCGTCTTGTTGGCTTGAGGCTGGGGAAAAGCAGTTTATGGGACCCGAGTTGGTTCATCAAACTGCTGAAAAGTTGAAAATAATTAGGGAAAGAATGTTAGCAGCTCAGGATCGTCAAAAGAGCTATGCTGACAAGAAGCGAAGACCGATGACTTTTGAGGTTGGGGATTCGGTTTTGCTTAAAGTCTCGCCGTGGAAGGGACTTATAAGATTTGGTAAAAGGGGAAAGTTGAGTCCAAGGTTTATTGGACCGTTTAAAGTTCTTCAGAGGATTGGGAACCAAGCTTACAAGCTCGAACTACCAGAAGAACTGAATGGAATTCATAACACTTTTCATGTGTGTTATTTGAGGAAGTTCACGGGGGAAGTTCCCGACATGATTCCACTTTCGGAGTTGAGAATCGATGAGAACAAAAGGTTGATTGAAGAACCAGAGGCAATCGTTGACCGAAAGACTAAAACGTTGCGATGCAAGATGGTCGAGTTAGTGCTTGTCCGATGGAAACACACGAATGGGCCGAATCTCACCTGGGAGACGGAGAGTGACATGATGGGTCGCTATCCACAGTTGTTTGTTGATGTGTGATTCTGGGGACGGAATCATTCTAAGGTGGAGAGAATTGTAACGCCTGTGTTTCCGGGCTTGCCATTTTTAGCAATGTAATAGTCTAGGTTAACTTTTGTAATCCGTTTGAAATAATAGAAGTATATTATTTGAGTATTATGTGTTTTGTGCCTAATTGCTTAATTATGTGGTTTGATTAATTAAGAATAAAAATAAGCGTCAAAAGTAAAGTATGAGATAAGTCCGATATCTTTACATAAAGTTGTAGTGGTCGAAATGAGGTTACCGAATATATAAAGAATGCCAAAATCCGAGTTATAACGAAGAAGTTATGACCTGTCGAAGTTTCGCGACAAAACCGGCACGACCCAGTGCCACGACGTGGCAAATCTCCTGTCACCTCCGGAAGGCCCCCAGATGCAACTTGGGATGACGCATGCAGTGACGACCAAGCCCACGACGTGGAAAAAGGTTGCCACGACGTGGCAAGGGCCAAATTTGCCCTATAAATAGATTTGAAGGGCCAGCCGTTTAGGGTTGCTATTTTCTCTCATCTCTCTCCCGTTTTACCTCGATTTGCGTGCCAGAAATACCCTGAACCCCGGTATTATTCTCGATCCCCGAAGCAAGTCCTGAGATCCCGAAGATCCCGAGAAGTGCGGTTCCCGAGCCGAAGCTCTGCCCGCGAGAAGTTCGATTTTTGTAGAGATCTTCCAGATCTGCTGAGGATTACTACTTCTACAAGCCGTAATGCTGTCTGATCATCTTCTGATCAAGTGAGTGTATACTACCTTTCATAAAAACGATAATAATACAAGTATGGTTATATGTGTGAATGTATATTCATTCTCTTCTATCTCATATATCTGATTATTTTCTATGAAATACGTGTTATGTGGGTGTGCCTCATCTGTTATGTGGAATATGTATTGAATGAAAATGATATACAGGTTTTAAACTATGTATGAAAATATATATTTTTATCTACTAATATGTTGGGTAGAACATGGGTAGATAGTTGGTGTGTAATAAACAGATGAGAGGCCTCGATGTTGTTGTTGTTGATCTAGTTATTCTGCGGAGTATGGATAACGACCACGGACTCTTTCTAGACAGTCCAATGGAACGCTAGCAGGTTCATAACCTGTAGGTGTTGTGAACGATGTGTTCACCAGTGTACTCTATCCCCCTCATGGTTGCCTTTAGGATATCTATTGTTGAGGAAACCCCTTAGCAGTAATGTCCATCCCGATGAAAATCCTAGATTAGGTCCCTTGAAATAGATATTTTAGGGAGGTAAAGTGAGGATAACGGGAATGGGTAATCGGGATAGTGATTGGTTGGTGAAATTAAATATAATTTATTTATTGTGGGTTGAAAACCCTATATGCTCACCAGGCTTCCAAGCCTGACCCACTCAGTTTTATTTGTATTACAGGAAGTGGCGCAAGGGCGTAAGATGGATGAATCATCGAGTTGTTTTGTTTACAAGTCTGTATATGTATACATTTGTTGAATGACTTGTAATGTTATCGTTTATGCTTTATGGTCTGTATCGGAACATGACATCCCGAGTTTTGATTATATAATGAAAATGCATCTCTTGATGAAATGCTTTGATAAATATTATTTTATCATGTTTTGTTTTGGGAACAAATTCCGTAACTCTTTCAAATCAAAAGGATTTAATCTGAAATTATTTAAAAGTATAAATGAAAATCGGTCTTTTCTGGCCGTGATTTTGGGGATGTCACAAATACAGTAAACAGCTTGAAATAAAAATAAACATCAAATAAAGTTAAAGGATAGGATAGGTGTATTACACTATTGTGTTGTAACAATAGTAGATCATTTAAACAGTTTTGCGTAGTCTCATCAGTGTATCGTTTTATACGTTGAATCATTAACTACTACTATTAGAAGAAAAAAGGCGAGAGTGGGTAGGTGCGTGTAATACATCACGGTACACGATATACCTATCGGCACAGAGTTTTCAAGTTCTCTTCAATGTTTGGCATTTGACACTGAATCATAAAACTTTTGAGAAGAATTTCCGGGAAAGAATGAGTTGGTGCGTGTGATAAACTATGATACATAGTCTAACCATTGGCAAAAACTTTCAAACTTTTATCAGTGTATGGTATTTCATAGTGAATCATCAAGTTCTTATAAAGAAGACTTATAGAAAGGAGTAGTTAAAATCTTGGAGTATATCCACCATCAATTAATAATGGTACCATGTCATACCTCATACTAGGAGATCAAGGACATGAGAAAAAGATTGGCTAAGAGAGAGGATAACATCCTTGCCTCATAAGAATTTTCATTTGTGACCAGGAAAATATCTCTAGGTAAAGAATAGACCTTGCTATCAGATTCAATATAAGAGATAGATGGATCATTTAGTCTTAACAAATAAGATCATGACCTGTTGGGTTAATGAATTCTGAAGTGAATTCTCATCAGGTCATTGACTGATAGAGGACATGAGACTTAAGGCATATGCGGCAACATTTGTTCCAGGGACATTGATTTGTCAAAAGTTACATACTTGGCTTATGAAATGTCACCGTTAAATCATGAAAGGTACAATGATTTTAGAATGAGTGACCATACCAGATGAAGCATAGGTCTCATCTTCAAAAACCATTTCTACCTGCTTTTCAATCTTCAGCTCAGTTGCCCAAGTCAAACTTGATTTCCCCCCCCCCCCCCTACGCTTGTGGTTCATTTCTTTCAACACTTTGAGACACTTTGCCAGCATAGTGTATGATCATAAAGCGTAACATTTCTCGTGAATTCCATTGAAGTGGTGCCATGAAACTGAAAATCAAGAACCAAATGTGTATTGAAACATTAGGTAGACCGTCACCAAGACCCACTTGAAACTATCTAAGGACATCACATGATCAAACATTCATGATATCTCTCATTTAACTTAAAATCAGTACCTAAAACCAAATAACTTTGAACACACAAAAACATACAACTGTTAGGAGGTTTAAGGGTTGAATTACTGACCCCATTTCGATACTTGAGTGCATTCTCCCCCTAATATTTCTATCAAGCTAATAAAACATATACATTAGAAAAACCTTGCTAAGAAGACTCTTGTACACCCATGCCCTAAGTATAGAAGACTTTTTCCTTCCAGCAGCTTTTCTTTCTCTTTAGATAGGGAACACACCTAGCTTATATCACAATATTGTTGGATTAGTGTCTAAGTCCATAACTATTTTGGTATGTACTTGACCCGATTATGAGCATGGTCCTTTTGGGTTGCCTTCGCCATAGCAATATGTAGGATGAATTAAGGAGAGAAAGGTTTAATTATGATTTATTAATATATTATAAGAATAATATATTAAAGGAGAAATCATAATGTTTAATTAATATTAGTCAAGAATTAATTAAGAATTAATTTTGTGGCTAAAAGAGATTAATTAAAATTGAGGGATTGAAGTTGTAATTATAAGATAATTGCAAGAGTGGGCTAATGGACTCCAGAGAGTGGAGTGGACGAAATTTATGGGGGAAGCCCATAAGATTTCATCCATGACTCTAAAGAAAGGGATCCATGGGCTGCTTAGGGCTTAAGCAATCAAATTAGGGTTTCCTAGTTGAAAACCCTAATAGCCTACATGTATATAAAGGACCCTTAAGCCCTAAAAACATGAACCAGTCTTCCTCTAGGGTTTCTAGATGTTTTGGGCATCCTCCTCTCTTCTCCTCTTCATCCAAGTTGCTTAGTGGTGTTTGTGACTCCATTAAAGGTGCAACACTTGAGGCACTAAGCTTTTGAAGCCAATCAAAGCAAGGAATTTGATTGTTATTGCAATATAACAATCAAAGGTAATTACTAAACCCTTATTTCAGTTCTTTTATGATAGATCTAGGGTTTATAGCTTTGGATATTCAATTGCATGTTCATTATACAAACCAGATCAAAAGCTATTAGGGTTTGCATGTACACCATAGGATTGATGTTTTGCTTGAAACCCATCAGTGGTATCAGAGCCTAGGGCTGTTTGCTAGTGAATTTGATGCTTAATTGATCGAAATTTGACTGAAAATTGAAACTTTTTGGCTTCTGCATGCCTGACTCGCCGAGTCACTTGGTGAACTCGCCGAGTCGGCTGTACTCGACGAGTCCAGGTCCATACTCGACGAGTCAGCGGGTCTGGCAGCGTTTTTTGGCGATTTTCTTGCTGTTTTGGCTTGGGATACTTACCATAAACGTTTTTAATTAATAAAATCTGATTTTTATTGATTTTGGGTGATTATCCTTACCAAAATAGTAGATAATTACCATTTAATCAAATATTTGTTACCTTATAAGATAATGTTTAATTATTTGAGTTATTTAATGAATTATCCTGCAAGATTTTTCTGACTAGGTCAAAATTAGATAATTGCCTTGTTTGAATAGTTTCAAATTGCACCCTTTAGGTTTTATAGTTTAAATTTGAACTTAAAACGTTTGTTTTTGAAATTTAAATAAGTTAAACCCTAATGTTTTGAAAAGTTTCAAAACTTACCCTCAAGTTTTGGAATTTAAATTTTTGATTAAAAAGTTTAATTTTGAAATATTTAAATTCTAAACCCTAATGTTTTGAAATGTTTCAAAACTTGCACTCAAGTTTTGGAATTTAAAAGTTGATTAAAGGTTTAATTTTGAAATGTTAACTTCTAAAACCCTAGTTATTTGAAAAGTTCAAATCACACCCTTATGGTTTTATTAATTAATTAAAGTGTATAATTAAAGGTGATTTAATAAACCCATAAAGTTTTGGTTTACATTTAATTAATTTAAAAGTATAATTTACTAAATTGAACCACCTAGTGTTTTAAAAGTGTAAAATACACCCTATACTATATATAACATTAAAAGTCTAATATTATATATATATATATATATATATATATATATATATATATATATATATATATGAGTAAACAGTCAGTCTTACCATTAGTAGGCCTCATTAACGAAGCTGGTCTATAAGGAGTGTTTAAGGAAATTGCCTATAAAATGGCGATTGAATGGGTATCCACTATTACCCACCGCACTCTTGACTAGTGGAGGGTCATTAGCCGAACGGGTAGGATAGGACAGAAACCTTCCATTATAAGTATAATGAAGTACAAAGTAACTAAATGCTTATACAAATTCCCAAATCATAGTTACTTTAGGAAAAATGTGAAATTGTATGCTAATCCATGGAATTACACTTCGTACCCTTGTCGAACGTTAGTGGAGCGTGTGTGGTTAACCGGCACACTAATTTGGGGATGACATTGGTGGCGAAGGGTGGCTCGATGTTTGTCATAGATCAATGGAGCGTGTGTGGCTAACCGGCACATTGATTAGGTGATAGTAGCATTGAGTGCACCACGTGATTCGTATGGTTATTCACACCTTGTTTGTGATCCTCGGCATCCCAGTCACAAATTGTAGGGCATAATCGAGATTAAACATGCCATTGAAAAGTTCAATGAATCTCAAAAGATCTAGGAGTTTTAATTCATTTAAAACTTAAAGTTCTTTTTCGTTTTTCATGGTGGAAATTGGTAAATCGTCATTTACCTACCTTCAAATATTCTGCAACTAGATTACGACATCCCTCTTCTAGGTTGTAAAATATTGTGTTGGATCCTATCCTTAATAACTCATTTGGGTGTTTTATTAAGGACTCAATCAACTTAACTTGAATTTTCTCCCATTTTGTAGATGTCTAGTTCTGACAATCATGGCCATACCAAATCCCATGGAACAAGCTTTCCATATGAAGATGATGTTCCAAGATACGATCAAGGAAATGAGAGTCATACTTCACTTCCTCCACCTCCTCCAATTGTTCTCCCTGACCCACAAGTGCAAAGGCTTGAAAAGTTCAAGCTCACTCAAGCCCTTTTGGCAAGTAAACACGAAGATGGGAAATCTGTGTGTACACACGTCTTAGAGATGAAGTCACACATTGATAGGTTAAGCATGTTGGGTGTCGAGATTTCAAGTGAGTTGGCTGTTGACTGAGTTCTTCAGTCACTTACTGAATCATATAGTGAGTTCATTAGAGAGTACTATATGATGGATCACGACGTGACCCTCATTGATCTCACCTATTTGCTTATAGCTGCTGAATCAACAATGATTTGGCGTGCTGGTCTAGCAAATTTGTTTAGTGAATCAAACTCCCAAACTTCAATGGACACTGGCAACATTGGAAGTCCAGAAAGAACTAAGTCTGTGATTGTCCGATGTGTTGTGCCAAAGGAGTCCATTTGCTTTTATTGCCAAGAGAAGGGGCATTGGAGACGAAGCTGCCCTAACTACCTAAGAGATCTAAGAGATGGGAGAGTCAAGACATATGGCTCTACTTCAGGTAAAATCCATTAACTAACTCTTTTAAGTTCCTATTCTAGATTCTTAATACATGATGTGATAAGATTACATTTTGATGTTTTGTAGGATCGAAGAAAAGAGAGGAAACTTAAGGGAAGAAGTGAGCTGAATCTAATCGTGAAGAAAGTGGATTTCGATCGCATTGTTTGAAGATTGGATTTTTGAGCTACTACTTGGAGTTAGAATAGATTGTTAAGAAATATGTAATAACATAGTTTTTCAGTTGAATTGCATTGTAAGGACAAGTTTTTCCGCAATAAAATGAATTTTGATTTTGTCTTATTTATTTATCCTTACAATGGCGTGTATGAAAAATTGATGTTTGATGGTTTCTATTATTAGCAATAATGGATTTGATTCATAATTATGTTATTTGTGGAAGTGTCGAGAATTTACCAATTAGGGAAAGTTTCCCATCGCCCTAGTTTCAAGTGGACAGAAACTTGGAATCATACAACTTGGAAGTGTGATGAATGAGAAACTTTATAATTGGAAATTCAAGACTAATTCATTGACAAAGAGTCAAGAGAAGGACTAGGAGATCGAGTTCACAATGTTGTGTATCGATCAAGTCCACCACAATAGTGATAAAGATATTCATCATGATTTACTAAGGTTTAGTAAAAATATTATTATACTTATAAGATTAAGTGTAATTCTGAATTGATTGAAAGAGTTTAATCAATAGGAGAACGAATAAGAAGAATCTAGTAGGCAGAAAGATAAAAGTTTCTCTATTCTAAGAAGAAGGGAGAGTAACTTTTATTGTGTTTATGATAGGTCTTAATGATTAAGAACCATGTCTCAATTGATCCTCTAAGTGAGTCTTAGTGCAATTGCATGTCTAAGAAGAGGAATCGAGAATTGTATAAATGGTTAAATCAAGAAGTCAATCATACTTCGTTCCAACATCAAGTCTTAGAGTCAAGATTATGACTTGAGTGAAAAAAGTCTTTAGTAGGTTTATAACACTCAACAAATGTGGAATTTGGAAAAAATTTCTTATTCTTGGACATTTGAAATTGGTAAGTTGTGATGTCTTGGATAAGACAAAGACCAACTAGGACCAATTATGTGAAGTGTTTTTGTCTTGATGAGAACTACACTAACTCTTGAATATTTGTTTTGTCTAGGAAAGTTTCTTGACAAGAGAATCTTATATGTCAAGGAGTCAGTGGGAGTTTTATTGATCTTGAAAAAGGTTTCAAGAACGAATCAAGAATAAACCTTATCGATCATCACTAGCACATGACTTGAGGTTTACAACCTATCGTGTTGACATTATTTTGTTTATGTGCCATTCCAATTGAGTTAATTATGCATGTGAGTTCTATGAGTTCTCATTTAAATGCATAAAGACAAAGTACCTTGATCAATGGAAAGTACATTGATATGTAAGGATGAGTTGCTAAACTACTTGGAAGACATGGTGGGCACTCGTGTTACCATAAGGCAAGAAATCAAGATTAAGAAAGTTTAGTCCATATGAGTTTGGATTTGTCGCCAACTTTGGTTTTGGCAAAATCACATTGATAGGAACTCATACACCATAAAATCTAAGTGTCATAAGATTCCCTCCTTCATGAAAATGACTGTGAGGAAATGCTTTCACTAAGAGAGAGTTTAAGAAGATAGCAATTGTGATAATTGTATTCTCAAATTTGATTATGGTTACGGCATCCCTTTCCATAGTTCGAATTATGAGATTTGGCAATTAGTTTGAACATTTGGAACTTAGTAACATAAGTTATGAATTGTTTAGACACACATATGAGTTATATAAGGCAAAGGTGTATAAGGTTAAGAAGCTTAGATAAAGGCTTATCGAAGCATCTGGTATTAGAAATATGAACTTCATATATTCAATAGGTATTGTTTCTGGAAGTTTAGTTGTTTTCTGAATACATGTCAAAGCTAGTGGGAGCATAAGTGTTATGCTTATATGATAATAATCATCATGATAGTGGGAGAATAAGTGTTATGCTTGTATGATTATTATGGCAAGTATTGCAAGTTAGCAATATTAATTATAGAAAAACAAAGATTCAATTTGCAAGGTTACATGGGTTGAAAAGTTGTTTTGTTATAATTAAGGGAGAGAATATTATACTTCGTTTCAAAATCTAAAGCTTAGATTGAGAAATTTTAATAAAATTAGTCAAATAATACATAGTGTGTTCTCAAATTTCGATCATGATTACGGAACCCCTCTTCATAATTCGAATTGTGAGAACGTGACACATAAAATATTATGGCAGAAGATTGATAAAGTATCATATCTTTATGTAAGACATTACGCATCGTGTCCCATACGCTTCGGGTATAGGATCGATTGCATATGCTATAATATTTGACCATTCTAAAATTTTCCAAATGTCTAGCGCATTAAGAGGGAAAAAGGATTAGAATCGGTTTTGACTAAAATAATTAAACAACTATCAAAGGATGATCCAAAGTTCGTTGAGGATTGGTCGCTTCTGAGTAGTTGGAAGTATGGTATTGGATGGACTATATTGACATTATTATGAATAGATAAGATTCTAATAAGCATGAGTTGTCATATGACAAATATGGAAATGTTTCCATATTGGGAGTTGGATATTGAGAGTTTTTGTCTTAGAAACTTCTATGCAAGAAGGATGTTCAAAGGAATGTACTTTGAATGTGAGACTTCACGTCTATGGAATTGTCTTGTAACAATTTCTAAGAGAGTACTTTGTAATTTCATTAGCTTTTGTGCTATGACTTTACGAAAGGATCGTTGCATAGAATGTTAGAATCTAGCATATTCTAATAGTAGCAAAGAACCTTGTGTTCTTATAAAAATGATAAGGATTGGGAATTGTGAAATGAGCATCATTGGAAAAGTTTTTCAATTGATCTATTTCACAAAGCATGGACCATAGGAAACAAGGTGTACAAGCTTGGAGCATGGGACTATTGTTGTTATTCAAGTAATGAGTTGATTATTCGAAACATTAAATGATAAATAATGAGTAATCAATATGGTGGATAAATAGAAGTGTTTTTATTTACTCTCACAAGTTTGGGGCCATATAGGATTAAGTATTATTGTTATGTTTCAGCTTGCATGTTTTGACTTCCAGAATAACTAGGTTATTCAAACATCCATAGTCAGTCATACGTTGGGAGTAGGTATGAAGAAAGACTGTCATGAATCTGTCTATAGATTGTCTGAAGTGTTTAGACATGGCACAAGTTTGCTACAGAGTTCATGAGTGCTTTGATAAGATTAGAGTATTGGATTAAACCCACGCTCACTTGGATCACTTCATGGATTTATCACGAATGATTAGTGAGACGATAATATTGTATATTCTTGAAACCGAGACGTGTGAGTTGTTATTTGTTGGTCGGTTGCACATTGATAATAAGTAAACACACCAGTAACTTGGTGTTATAAAACTTATTGTTGTGTGTGATTCGATTAGTGAATGCAAGCAAGCATATGAGTCAAAGTTTATCCATTCCTTTTACCCAATGTGGGATAAAAGCGATATATGTGGGCCTCTCGATGATTTAGTGATGACACCTAAGCACTTGGCTAAGCCGGGACTAAGTTGATGTGTTCAAATTGTAGTCTGTTGTCAGTCCTCATAAATCGGAAGTCGGGAAACAGTATAGAGAGAATGATTGAAATTCATGTCTTATGTCTATACAATATCTTGAGAATGGAGGAATATATAATCCCTTATCTAAAGGACACGCTATCTGATAAGATCAGAGTTGACAGCGGCTTTTAAAAGCTACGATTGCTGATCAGGTTCTGAAGTCATATGGAAAAATAGTTATTAGACTTATCCAAGTGGGAGACTGTTGGATTAGTGTCTAAGTCCATAACTATTTTGGTATGTACTTAACCCGATTATGATCATGGTCCTTTTGGGTTGCCTTCACCATAACAATATGTAGGATGAATTAAGGAGAGAAAGGTTTAATTATGATTTATTAATATATTATAAGAATAATATATTAAAGGAGAAATCATAATGTTTAATTAATATTAGTCAAGAATTAATTAAGAATTAATTTTGTGGCTAAAAGAGATTAATTAAAATTGAGGGACTGAAGTTGTAATTATAAGATAATTGCAAGAGTGGGCTAATGGACTCCATAGAGTGGAGTGGACGAAATTTATGGGGAAGCCCATAAGATTTCGTCCATGACTCTAAAGAAAGGGATCCATGGGCTGCTTAGGGCCTAAGCAGTCACATTAGGATTTCCTAGTTGAAAACCCTAATAGCCTACATGTATATAAAGGACCCTTAAGCCCCAAAAACGTGAACAAGTATTCCTCTAGGGTTCCTAGATGTTTTGGTCAGCCTCCTCTCTTCTCCTCTTCATCCAAGTTGCTTAGTGGTGTTTGTGACTCCATTAGAGGTGCAACACTTGAGGCACTAAGCTTTTGAAGCCAATCAAAGTAAGGAATTTGATTGTTATTGCAATATAACAATAAAAGGTAATTACTAAACCCTTATTTCAATTCTTTTATGATAGATCTAGGGTTTATAGCTTTGGATATTCAATTGCATGTTCATTAGACAAACTAGATCCAAAAGGTATTAGAGTTTGCATTTACACCATAGGATTGATGTTTTGCTTGAAACCCATCAAATATAGACCTTGACAATACTTAAACCTGCATTGATAGCTAGTAATACATAAAACAATATAATTAAGAACTTCATTTTTTCAAGATAACCATACCATGTATGCACCATACATGATTGCCTTCAAGTGAGCATTACTATCAACATTCATTTGCAAAAAAAGAAGCTTTTATGAAAAATTGTCGGAGCAATTTCCTTTGATATAATTCCCTTTTTCTATTTCACCATACAAACGTTGCACTTCCTTTCTTCTTAGTTGTCGATGAAAGTGGGGGCCAATAGAACTCAACTCTTTACATTTGTTTTTGTGATTTAAATGAAAATAAGACCATTATACCCTTGAGCATGTTATCTCTTTTATTCTTTCTTGAGTTATACCCCTGATGCATCCTTTTTTATTGTTCATTTCTTTTCAGACCTGCAGAAATTCAATGATCAAAAATAAGTTGTGTTGTCAACATCAATTTTCTTTTGAACCATCATCAGTTAACAACAACTTTTGCTTTGACTTTCAGACCAGCTGTGAGCACCTCAAGACTTAAGTTTTAATGTTCTTTATCCTTTTAACTATGACACTTCACAAGGAATTAAATACAACTTCCATCGTAATCAGCCCTTGTATCAGTGTGTAGATCAAACAAAGAAGCCCATGCTTTCCATGTAGTGTTTACCCATACAAAACTTACAGAAGTGATATTGTCTTTATATCTCCCAAGACCCATGTGACTTACACTTTTAATAGCATCTTGTAATTTCACAAGAAACAAAAGACATCAACGGCTCTTTTCTTTTGGCATGACGTGCTCTCTTTCTTGTAATTCTGAGATCGGTGGGATATATGACTTATTTTCTTGTATAGTGTTGTCCACGTAAGTGAAAGACCAGACCCATTATATTTTACACCAGTAGTAGTCCATTAATTTTAAAAAATAATAACACTTTTATGACACAAGGTTGAGAGGAGGTATATTATTGTGACCAAAATCTCCTTGCAATTCAACCAACATCGTTTGTATGAAATACCCCTGAGCAAGTATTCGATATCCAATAGACAAACACCTTTTGTGTCGATGTCGATATATAACATCCCAAAATTTCAACAAATTTTAACTTTTCAAAATGACCCGTTTATTCAAGGGGTGTTTACAAAAACCTTTGCTTCCAAAACAATATTTAAAATGGGAATCGATTACAACATAGTTTTCAAAACATTTTTATTAACAGAGTTTCCAAGAAATCATAAGTCCCAAAACATGAAGATGTGTATAGTCACTTGCTAAGTCTTTTTTATGAATATACTAAATTGTCATAGATCTGTTGAATTGATGTATAATTGTCCAACAATGGAACTGCTTTGATGAGTGACGTCCTAGAACGTGTCTAAGACGCCCACTAGGACGCCTACCCGTTTTAGGCCATTTTCAAGTGCAAATCAAGGATGAAAAAAAGGCATGTAAAATGCCATGAAGGACGCCAAGACGTCCTACCTGACATCTAGGACGCCTACTACGATGCTGACGCGGAAAAAGACCCGAAAATCAGTTTTTAGCACCTATTTAAGGGAGATTAAATCCTAATCGACTTTGGACTTCTCCCCTGTGATTTTCCCCAGTCTTTGAGGGTACCAAACATGTTCAAAGCTTCTCCAAACACATTTTTGATCATCAATGTAACGCCCAGTTCCTGGTACGTATTTGTTTTGATTAAAGGTTCTTTTTGGAAGAGCTACTCGACGAGTTGTAGCCCTAACTCGCCGAGTAGATGTCGAGATGGGTGCGGGCTTTAAGTGATCTACTCGACGAGTCCACGCCTGGACTCGGCGAGTAGGCCAATCAGGAGGAGACCCAAATCCTTAGGGTTTGCACCCTATTTAAATGTCCTTATAGCCCCATCTCAGCCTCTATCATCCTCAGAGCATTCCTTGTCGAAACCCTAGCCTCCATTTGTAAGTTTGAGTGATTTGTTGCCTTGTGAAGGATTTTTGTGGCACATTGGAGCTTAGAAGGAGAAAAGAAGAGTTTGAAGAGTGCAAGAGAGGGAGTAGATCCGAAATCTACTTTGGGAGAAGCTTCCATTCAGGTAGTAAAGTCTCTACCTTGATCTTTAGTTCATTAGATCCCATTTTGTCTCAATTTGGGTGTTTTCAATCCCTAAAACACCAAACTCCATGTGTTTGTGCTTAATAATCCGAAAGGACTTCAGATCTAGACTTTATGGACGTGTTAGAAGCATAAAGTTGCGGTGGTTGAAGTGATTGAGGACCCCAATGGAGTGCATGACCTCTTAAAGAGCTTGGAATTGCATTTAGAGCTTATAGGGCCATGCATGCACGTAAAGTTTGCAACTTTACGTGTTAAGCATGCCCTAGGATCATAGATCTGTGGTTTTGAAGAGTTGCATGTCTCATATTTGGCTCATATGGGAAATGGGTCAAGGGACTCGGCGAGTCCCAAGGTGGAACTCGGCGAGTTCTATGAATATGGCCTTAGACTCGGCGAGTTGGATGAACAAATCGGCGAGTCCTATGAAGATTGTCTGGTACTCAACGAGTTGTTCTTCAAACTCGGCGAGTTGTATGAACTGTATTGTGTACGAAGGGTTTAAGTGTCAGAAGTCCAACCCTTCGTGTTTTCACGTAGCATTAGCAATCTAATGTGTTCCGATAGTCCCAGAAACCCCAGATCCTCATGAAGGATGCTCGGATAAGGATCTGGAAGCGAGTGGGAAGTCTGCTCTCATGGACTCGGTGAGTTTTTCATGGACTCGGCGAGTTGTTCATAGACTCAGCGAGTTGTTCATAGACTCAGCGAGTTGTTCATGGACTCGGTGAGTCGGATCGCGAGCCGGTCCCATCGTCCCGAGTAGTGAGTTAAGGACGATTCAGTGAGTGGGAAGAAGGGGGCTTGTAGAGTGGAACCGGGTTAGTGGAGAAGGGCTCGGCGAGTCGGTGCCATGACTTGGCGAGTTCAGTCAACTGGAAGTTGACCTCGACTAAGGAGTTGACCTGGGTCGAAGGGAGGGTCAGTCATCTGACCTAAGGGTGTGAATGAGAGGCTAACATATGTTTATGATTTATAGCCGGAGGATTTCTGATTCAGCAGTCAGGCACTTAGCAAGCAGACTTCCGCAGTTACTTTCGAGGTGAGTTACATTCCAGTAGCGGTGGGTCTACGGCCACAATGTCGGCCCACTAGTAGGAGTTGTATGTAGAGGATTGTCTATGTGATATTCATCTAGGGATTTCTGCTACCTGTGTTATGTTTATGTGCTATTATGATATGATGCTATGTGCTAGTGACAGTAGGGGGAGATAGTCCCCCGTATCCGGTCGAGAGGACCGAAGGGGAGGCCAGCACCCAGGTATGCTAGGCAGTATCCGGTCGAGAGGACCGAAGGGGAGGCCAGCACCCAGATATGTTAGGCAACATCCGGTCGAGAGGACCGAAGGGGTAGGTTGGGCACCCAGATATGCCTGACAATACATGTATGATATGTGGTTATATGGTATGTGGTACAATGGGGGAACTCACTAAGCTTCGTGCTTACAGTTTTCAGTTTTGGTTTCAGGTACCTCTTCTTCGAAGGGGAAGGAGCCGGCGCGGTAGCGATACGTCACACACACATGCTTTGCTTTCCGCATCATGAGATCCTCCTGGGAAATTGTACTCTGACACGTTAATATTATATAAAAATGTTTCTAGACATGCAGTATCTTTTGTGAAATGATATCATCGTTGAACCCTTTATTTCTAATGTTTTGCCGTGTACTTGCTTTTAAAAATGAAATTTTTGGCTCGTATTTTTGGGATGTTACAAGTTGGTATCAGAGCCCTGGTTTGAGGGATTCGGACTCACCTTCGGGGGTGTCTGAACTCAAATCAAGGGATTAAAAGATTTTCCAAAAAAATGTTTTCTAAGAATTAAGAAAAGGGTTTTGAGAAAGAACAAAGTGTGTGATGTGCGCAACCGGCCGAGCTCAAGTAAGTATTCCCTAAGGTACCCATACAAGCTTATGTTATGTTTATCAGTTTCAGTAGAACATCATGCTAGAATAGGACTAAGGATCTAGGAGTGATGCCTTATGTGTTTGCTTTATGTGCTTCAGTATATTAAAATTGCATGCTATAATTGAGTAGACGGCAGTAGGATAGCCTGTTAGGTTATGCCTGATAGTATGAGTTTAGCTCTGTATGCTAGTTCAGTTTCTCTCTATGAGGGCGGATTTGCTTGAGATTGTTTCCTTAGTTCGAATGCTGCTTGCTTTGTGCTTTGTGGGACTCTGAGTGGTGGGAGTCGGCCATTAGGTGAATACGTCACGTCACATGTGATCAGGGTTGAATAATCTTAGAGTGCTGGATTTGGCCCTATTGCGCAGCTCTCGTTTGGGTCTAACCGTTGTAGGGACGAGTCTGTTACTCGAAGGATTATCCGAGCCTCACCGCATGTGATGGTATTCAGGTAATGGTTAATTGGCATTACGAGGAGGCCTTCAACAGCTGAGGACACGGTAGGGTGGAGCCTGAGATTTCCCCCTAGGGCAAGCCTAGGATGAGTATAGCGGTGATCAGCAGTAGTGGAAGGGATCTGGTGGAGTCGAGGCAGTCCTTGAAGAAGGTACGGATAGATGTGGAAGGTAGTATGGGCCCGTACTACTGAAAGCAGAGGATCCGTACCCGAACCAAGGAAGGCCAAGATAAGACCAGGGATCTTGTAAGTAGTTGTGATCCCTCAGGAAGTATCAGTATCACTAATGATTGTTGTGATGTATTGCAAAATGGTGGTACTTCGATCGAGGCCGGTTGATGGTGGTTCAGGAGAGGGGTCAGGTTCGAGATCAGGTTCCGAGCCAGTGGATGAGGGATTACGCGAGTTCATCGTGTCAGAGATCACCAGGGGTATCCTTGAGTCGACCCCCATTATCTTCGGGTCGATCAAGGAGGGGATCATCGAGTTGATGGAAGATCGCCTTCAGGCATTCAGGAGCGACATGGCATCTGGCCAGTCGGGATCTCGCACACTGTCCTTTAAGGACTTTCGGGGCAGTGTGCGCCGGATTTTCATGGGGCGAAAGAGCCCATTGCCGCCAGACGATGGATTGCAGACATCGAGTCTGCACAGTTGACTAGCTTCTTCCCCGAAGGGTCGAAGGTGAGGTATGCAACATGGTGTTTACGAGACCGAGCTCGAGACTGGTGGGAGTCAGTGGGTGACTCGTTGGGAGCCTCAGCGATCGAGGCTATGACCTGGTCGGACTTTGTGACTAGATTCACGGCAGAGTTTGCGCCGGCTGTCGAGCTTCAGCAGCTGGCCAGGGAGTTTTTGGACATGAGGCAGAAGACAGAGACTGTGGCGGAGATCACCGCCAAGTTCCAGGAGAGGGCATTGTTGGTGCCCCAATATGCGGGTGATGAAGACATGAGGAGGACCCGCTATCATGACATGCTCCGAGCTGATATACGGGAGCACGTTAGTTTTTCAGCTTGCCCCACCTTGGACTCCATGATTGTCAGGGCGAGGGAGAGGGAGATAGATTTGGAGCACATCCGGAAACGGAAGGCAGAAGAGGGACAGTCAAGAGGGGCTTCGGGGAAGAAGCCCAAGGGATCAGATTTGGGGCCGAAAGGCCAATAGGGACGGGGCCGCTGCAGGAAATGCGGCAAGACGCACGAGGGGGCGTGCAGGTTGGGATCATCAGGCTGCTATAACTGCGGCAAGTCTGGGCACTATAGCAGGGATTGCACTACTCCAGCAGCAGTTATTCAGACGACTGAGTTGTTGTGTTTCCACTGCAACCAGAGGGGCCATAAGAAGGCCAATTGCCCCCAGTTGACAGTTGCAGCGCCAGTGAAGGCGCCAGCTCCAGCGACCCTGCGGATCACAGATGGCCGGCAGGGCAAGGCAGAGGCTCCAGTGGTGAGGAGCCGGGCATTTCAGCTGACCGCCGAGGAGGCACGCACAACACCCAATGTGGTGACGGGATCGTTCCATGTGAACGGTATCCCAGTCCAGGTGTTGTTCGACTCGGGTGCTACCCGATCGTTTGTTTCCCTTGCGCTTAGCAAGAAGTTCACTGAGTCTTCGGGCATTTTGGATTGCCCTTTGGAGGTGGAGATTGCCAACGATCGATCAGTGCGAGCGTCATCAGTGTTCAGAGATTGTGTTCTGAAGTTATTCGAGGAGCGCTATTTGGTGGATTTGGTTCTCATTCCGTTGCGTGGGAACAAAGTGATTATAGGCATGGATTGGTTGAGCCCTAATGAGGCGGTGATAGATTGCGCCCAGCAGCTAGTGCGAGTCAGGGCCCCAAGTGGGGGAGAGTTAGTGATTCATGGCGACAGGCCGCAGTATGGACCCACAGTATGTTCAGCAGCGAGGGCTAGACGCTACCTTCAGCAGGGATGCGCAGGATATGTCGCGTACGTGATGGATACCCGGGCAGCGGGTAAGGCGACAGTGAGCGAGGTTCCGGTGGTGCGAGATTTCGCTGATGTTTTCCTAGAGGAGCTTCCTGGGATACCTCCGGAGCGACAGGTGGAGTTCAGGATTGACCTCGTTCTTGGTGCGGCTCCGATAGCCAAGGCACCGTATCGGTTGGCTCCTCTTAAGATGCAGGAGTTGTCTACGTAGCTGCAGGAGCTGCTAGACAAGGGATTCATTAGACCGAGCAGTTCACCCTGGGGAGCCCCGATTCTGTTTGTGAAGAAGAAGGACGGGTCGCATCGGATGTGTATAGATTATCGGGAGCTGAACAAGGTAACGGTGAAGAATCGTTACCCACTCCCGAGAATTGATGACCTCTTTGACCAGCTTCAGGGAGCATCTTGGTTCTCCAAGATTGACTTGCGCTCGGGTTATCATCAGATGAGGGTCAGAGAGGAGGATGCGCAGAAGACCGCGTTTCGGACGCGCTATGGCCATTATGAGTTCGTGGTGATGCCGTTTGGGCTCACCAATGCTCCTGCCGCGTTCATGGACCTCATGAACCGCATATGCAGACCGATGCTGGATCGGTCTGTGATAGTCTTCATCGATGACATCTTGGTTTATTCCAAGACGCAGGAAGAGCATGAGGAGCATCTGAGAGAGGTTTTGGAGACCCTGAGGAGGGAGAGCTTGTATGCCAAGTTCTCCAAGTGTGAGTTTTGGTTGCGCGAGGTGCAATTTCTTGGACACCTTGTCAACCAGAACGAGATTCTGGTCGACCCGGCCAAGGTCGAGGCCGTGATGAGATGGGAGGTTCCAAAGTCTCCATCCGAGATTCGGAGCTTCCTGGGATTAGCAGGCTATTATCGGAGATTCATTCAGGATTTCTCCAAGATAGCCGTACCCCTGACACGGCTGACGAAGAAGGCCATAGTCTTTCGGTGGGGACCTGAGCAACAGGCTGCCTTTGAGACGCTGAGACAAAGATTGTGTGAGGCGCCAATCTTAGCCCTGCCAGAGGGCGTAGAGGATTTTGTGGTTTACTACGACGCGTCCATTTCAGGGTTGGGCGCGGTACTGATGCAGAGGGGGCATGTCATTGCCTACGCTTCGAGGCAGCTCAAGCCTCATGAGGCGAACTACCCGACGCAAGATTTGGAGTTGGGGGCAGTTGTTTTCGCCCTCAAGATTTGGCGACATTACCTCTATGGAGTCTGGTGTACCATATACACGGACCATAAGAGTTTGAGGCACCTTATGGATCAGCCGAATCTGAACATGAGGCAGCATCGATGGTTAGACGTGGTGAAGGATTATGATTGTGAGATCCTTTACCATCCGGGGAAGGCCAATGTGGTGGCCGACGCGCGTAGCCGCAAGGCAGCGCCACTCAGGGATATCTGTCTGAGGATGACAGTGGTAACTCCACTGTTAATGCAAATTCGGGAGGCTCAGCGGGAGGCTATTAAGGAGGAACATCGGAAGAGCGAGCGTGTAGTGGGTTAGGTTTCCTCCTTCGATTATGATAGTCGAGGACTATTGACATTACACCGTAGGGTGTGGGTGCCGTATCACGGGGGCGTGCGCCAGATCTTGATGGAGGAGGCGCACAAATCCCGATTCTCTATTCATCCAGGGGCGACAAAGATGTATAGGGATCTTCGTCTAAATTATTGGTGGCCCTACATGAAGCGGGATGTGGCTTGGTACGTTGAACGGTGCTTGACCTGCAGGATGGTCAAGGCCGAACATCAGAGACCGCATGGCAAGATGCAGTCGTTGGACATCCCATTGTGGAAATGGGAAGATATCACGATGGATTTTATCACAAAGCTTCCCAGGACTGCGCGTGGAGTAGATTCGATTTCGGTCATCGTGGATCGATTGACCAAGAGCGCCCATTTTATTCCGAATCAGGAAAGCATATCGGCCGAGAAACTGGCCGACATCTATATCAGGGAAATCGTGGCGCGGCACGGGGTGCCAGTATCGGTTATCTCAGACAGGGATGTGCGTTTTACTTCCAGGTTTTGGAAGAGATTTCATGACGAGTTGGGCACTCGTTTGCATTTTAGCACCGCCTTTCACCCGCAGACAGATGGTCAGAGCGAGCGGACCATCCAGACTCTGGAGGATATGTTGCGAGCGTGCGTGCTAGACTTCGGTGGCAGTTGGGATACCTATCTTCCCTTGGCTGAGTTTTCGTATAACAACAGCTACCATGCGAGTATTGACCGCCCTCCTTTTGAGATGCTCTATGGGAGAAAGTGCAGGACCCCGATTTGTTAGGGCGAGGTCAGTCAGCGCGTTATCGAGAGCACCGAAGTGGTGTTCAAGACGATAGAGTTGATCCAGCAGGTTCGTAGCAGGCTACAGACTGCGCAGAGTCGGCAGAAGAGTTACGCCGACAGAAGGCGTTCAGACTTGGAGTTTCAGGTGGGTGACATGGTGCTCCTGAAGGTATCACCCTGGAAGGGTGTCATTAGGTTCCAGAAGAGGGGCAAGTTGGGCCCCAGGTTCATTGGTCCTTTTAGGGTTTTGGCCCGGGTGGGTCGGGCCGCCTATAGGTTGGATCTTCCAGCAGAGCTTAGCCAGATCCACAACACTTTTCATGTTTCTCAGTTGAGAAAGTGTTTGGTGGACGAGTTGGCAGTTGTACCCTTGGAGGATATTCAGGTTGATAGCAACCTGAATTATATCGAAAGACCAGTTGCGATCTTAGATCGAAAGACGAAGACCTTGAGGAACAAGGTGGTTCAGTTGGTGAAGGTGCAGTGGCAGCACCGGAGGGGTTCAGAGTGGACCTGGGAGGCGGAGGAGGAGATGAGGGAGCACTACCCAGAGTTGTTTCGGGAGTCAGCAGACTTCGAGGACGAAGTCTAAGATAAGTGGGGCAGATTTGTAACGCCCAGTTCCTGGTACGTATTTCTTTTGATTAAAGGTTCTTTTTAGAAGAGCTACTCGGTGAGTTGTAGCCCTAACTCGCCGAGTAGATGTCGAGATGGGTGTGGGCTTTAAGTGATCTACTCGGCGAGTCCACGCCTAGACTCGGCGAGTAGGCCAATCAGGAGGAGACCCAAATCCTTAGGGTTTGCACCCTATTTAAATGTCCTTATAGCCCCATCTCAGCCTCTATCATCCTCAGAGCATTCCTTGTCGAAACCCTAGCCTCCATTTGTAAGTTTGAGTGATTTGTTGCCTTGTGAAGGATTTTTGGGGCACATTGGAGCTTAGAAGGAGAAAAGAAGAGTTTGAAGAGTGCAAGAGAGGGAGTAGATCTGAAATCTACTTTGGGAGAAGCTTCCATTCAGGTAGTAAAGTCTCTACCTTGATCTTTAGTTCATTAGATCCCATTTTGTCTCAATTTGGGTGTTTTCAATCCCTAAAACACCAAACTCCATGTGTTTGTGCTTAATAATCCGAAAGGACTTCAGATCTAGACTTTATGGACGTGTTAGAAGCATAAAGTTGTTGTGGTTGAAGTGATTGAGGACCCCCATGGAGTGCATGACCTCTTAAAGAGCTTGGAATTGCATTTAGAGCTTATAGGGCCATGCATGCACGTAAAGTTTGCAACTTTACGTGTTAAGCATGCCCTAGGATCATAGATCTGTGGTTTTGAAGAGTTGCATGTCTCAGATTTGGCTCATATGGGAAATGGGTCAAGGGACTCGGCGAGTTCTATGAATATGGCCTTAGACTCGGCGAGTTGGATGAACAACTCGGCGAGTCCTATGAAGATTGTCTGGTACTCGACGAGTTGTTCTTCAAACTCGGCGACTTATATGAACTGTATTGTGTACGAAGGGTTTAAGTGTCAGAAGTCCAACCCTTCGTGTTTGCACGTAGGATTAGCAATCTAACGTGTTCTGATAGTCCCAGAAACCCCAGATCCTCATGAAGGATGCTCAGATAAGGATCTGGAAGCGAGTGGTAAGTCTGCTCGCATGGACTCGACGAGTTGTTCATAGACTGGACGAGTTGTTCATAGACTCGGCGAGTTGTTCATGGACTCGGCGAGTCAGATCGCAAGCCGGTCCCATCGTCCCGAGTAGTGAGTTAAGGACGATTCAGTGAGTGGGAAGAAGGAGGCTTGTAGAGTGGAACCGAGTTAGTGGAGAACGGCTCGGCGAGTCGGTGCCATGACTCGGCGAGTTCAGTCAACTGGAAGTTGACCTCGACTAAGGAGTTGACCTGGGTCGAAGGGAGGGTCAGTCATCTGAACTAAGGGTGTGAATGAGAGGCTAACATATGTTTATGATTTATAGCCGGAGGATTTCTGATTCAGCAATCAGGCACTTAGCAAGCAGACTTCCGCAGTTACTTTCGAGGTGAGTTACCTTCCAGTAGCGGTGGGTCTACGGCCACAATGCCGGCCCACCAGTAGGAGTTGTATGTAGATGATTGTCTCTGTGATATTCATCTAGGGATTTCTGCTACATGTGTTATGTTTATGTGCTAGTATGATATGATGCTATGTGCTAGTGACAGTAGGGGGAGATAGTCCCCCGTATCCGGTCGAGAGGACCGAAGGGGAGGCCAGCACCCAGGTATGCTAGGCAGTATCCGGTCGAGAGGACCGAAGGGGAGGCCAGCACCCAGATATGTTAGGCAACATCCGGTCGAGAGGACCGAAGGGGTAGGTTGGGCACCCAGATATGCCTGACAATACATGTATGATATGTGGTTATATGGTATGTGGTACAATGGGGGAACTCACTAAGCTTCGTGCTTACAGTTTTCAGTTTTGGTTTCAGGTACCTCTTCTTCGAAGGGGAAGGAGCCGGCGCGGGAGCGATACGTCACACACACATGCTTCGCTTTTCGCATCATGAGATCCTCCTGGGAAATTGTACTCTGACACGTTAATGTTATATAAAAATGTTTCTAGACATGCAGTATCTTTTGTGAAATGATATCATCGTTGAACCCTTTATTTCTAATGTTTTGTCGTGTACTTGCTTTTAAAAATGAAATTTTTGGCTCGTATTTTTGGGATGTTACAATCAATTTCCGAATTGAGGCTATGAATCATCAAGTACACAATCATTCGACGTTTGAAGATCGTTCAAAGGTTGGATCTACATCAATTCTATCAAGTTCCAGAATTGATTACTTTCTCCCCAAGGTCCCCTTGTTTTATGCTTTAATGATTATCATGTTGGAAAATTAATTTTATTAATTTCCAAAAATGGTTTTTCTCCATTTTTGAGAACAAATTTTGGACTCTAAATATAATCAAAATGAGTTATTAATTATATATTCGTGTTCTCCTCCATGATATCTTCGTTTTGATATATCACACTTCCAAAACGGATTAAAAATGAATGAGAAATTACTTGTCAAAGTAGGGCAATTCTAAGAGAAACTAAAGGAGTTAAGTGGGTTTTAAAACTCATCTTACATTGGTGGGAGAATGAAAAGGAAATTGGTTCATAACTACAAAGACTCGCTACCTTTGTAAGACTTATTAGAACCAAGGCTCTCTCTTGCGCGCCCACACAAGGGGGTGAAAATGCGAGCCAAATTGGTGTCGGACCACTGAACTTGTGTGCGGGCACGAATGCACCACTGGTCGAACAGAAAAGTTCAAGGACCTTTTTTTGTATTTTTTCCTTCTGGTTAACAGTTGCAAAAACAAATTAAGAGCAATTAATCATAGATTTCAGTTTTGATTTCTTGATTAATTTTCTTATTTAATTGTGATAGTTACGATTTCGTTTTAATTACATTAGGTAGTATATATATACAATGCCTATGTGACTGATTCAATACACCGGATGAAACAAAATCACTCTCTTCCTCTCTTACGTTTCTGCTTCATCGTTTCTCTCTTGCTACAACCAAGGTATAATCCGGGACAAGTGAGGGTTCGGGAAATCTAGAAGAATTGTTTTCTACTGTTGTATCCTGGGAAACAAACACCCAGATAGGGCGAATTTGTTTTAACAAAACTGTGTTAAACACAGGCCTCAATGAAGAATTTTAGGGTTTTGTTTTTTCGTACAGTTTTTGGGTTATATTTTCCTAACATATCAAACATTATTAGCTTTATGATTCTTAGTTTCTTTAGGGGTCTTATGTTAGATTTCATCGTTTTTAACCTAGTTGCGTGTTTTGTGAATTTTATGGAAGACTAAATCATTAGGGTTACTTCCGGGAATGTTTAGGACTATTTGATGAATATGTTTTTTATTATTACTTTTATTTCAATCAACTTTAGCTATTGTTTGTTCTTAAAGTTATGATTTTGATTAATGATACTTGAAGTTGGGTATTATTCATGTGTTTTATTTTACAATTAAGATAGTATATTGTCAAATTCACTAATCGTGCCGAGTTCATATAGTTTAGGAACTAAGATAATCGGTTGGATCAACATACACTATTCTAAACTTGTGATTTTAAATGTTAAACATTATAAGGTAACCATAAGACACAATATTGCTAAACCACTCATTGTTCCTAATCCAATTAGAAATAGGGAGTAATACAATTAGTTGAAATAACATATTGTGTGCCCATAGATATTTATTGCATACTAATTGTCCTTAGTTATGTTTTCATAATTAAATTAGAATTTAAGGGAAGATAAACACGTGGCTCTTAATCATCCGACATTGAACCAGTAATAGCCTTATTTTTCTCATTTTAATCCTTTGGAATAAAAAGTTTCTAGTTTTTATTTAAATCTTAGCTTAAATATTTTTTCGTGACAATTGCAAGTACTCGTTCTTTCTTTCTGACTATTCTAACACAAAGTTTGAATACAAACTCCTAGTGGATTCGACCCTTACTTACCCTAGCTATCTAGTGTGTGTGTGTGAGAGAGAGGTTTATTTTTGATTCATACAACGACATCGATCATCACTCCTTCACCATGTCACGGTCCACTAAAGTACCTGAAACCATAAACCAAAATTGTAAGCACGAAGCTTAGTGAGTTTCCCCCAAAGTACCACCACATCACATAATCATATATATCACAGCAACAACATGCATACTGAGTCTTTAGCGTGATTGGACTGCGTTGTAGGCCTTCAGCCTATCTGGAGCACTCACGGAACCTTCAGCATGTATAGACCGCCGCATCGGGCCTTCAGCCTGTCTGGACCGTTTTCTAGGCCTTCGGCCTGACTGTTCCACCTCATAGGCCTTCAGTCTATTCGGTCCGCCCTGGGTTTGTTGGCCTTCAGCACAAAGCAGGACCACCTCAACCCAACCACACACGAACTGTATCGACACATACACAACAAGCAAGCATATAACCAACCAATAAACAACAGACAGATCTTACATATCACATAGCATCATCCTATCTACTAGGAACTAATCTAACATATCGCTACAACATAGAAACATCCTATCTACGAGGATACCAATCTAACAACACAATAGCATACACAACAGGATAGCAATCCAGTAGGCCGACCTTGGTGCCTTTGACCCGTAAGTATAGTAAGAAAAATTCACATCTTGATCTGATCCATAGCTAATGAGGTCCCGACTTCGAATCTTAGCTCCACCCAATACTTATCCATCCAAGTGACTAATAACCATTAAAATCCCAAAATACAAAAACACCCAAAATACCACTCAAGGTCAAACTTGGTCAAAGTCAAAAGTCAAAGACCAAAGTCAACAGTCCATGTTGACTCCAACACGCCGTGTTGACTTGCAAACACGTCGTTTTCCTCCCGCATCCAAACAGTTGGGAAAACCCTAGCCAACATGTCGTGTTGACTTGCAAACACATCATGTTTGCCAGAGTTCCAACAGCTTAATCCATTAAGTTGCTTCCTTCGATCCCCAGAGCTCCAAAGCTCAGATCTAGACCAAAATGATATGAAGAAGGATAATATTTCAAACTTTATCCTCTGGGACTACTCCAAAGGGTCCAAACCCCATCTATAAGGCTTAAAGATGCAAGTAATGAACCAATAAGCACTTAATCCTTAAAGTTGTTGTCCAATACTTTCCAGAAGAGGTTCTAGCACTAAAACCATCCCAAAGGTTGGTGCTTTATATGCATGCATGTTCAATGCATGCCTTGAACCCAAATATCAATAGATATGCTACCGCTGCCGCAAATCATGGCACCAAACCATGCTATCTCTCCCAACCAACCCTTAGAATCCCAAAACCCTCCTTGATTCGAGTATGGATCCTGTGTTGCCAGTAGTACGGGCCTAATACTATCTTCCACATATATCCATACTTTCCTCAATAATCATCTCATGTCCTCCAAGACCTACTCAAAATATCCTTTTGATACCTGCTCAACACCGAAACAACCGCACAAAATACTTCCTAGGTCCTCCTAGGATTTCCTCACTTTCCTGCCATCAGCTACTGAAGGACCCTTAATAACGCCAGTTAATTATTCCATGAATACAATCACATGCAAAAAAGCTTAGATAATCCTTCGAGTAACAGAATCATCCCTACAACGGTTGGACTTAGACAAGAGCTATGCAGCAGGGTCAAATCTATCACTCTGAGATTATTCAACCTTTATCACATGTGACCTAGCATATTCACTTAGTAGCTAACTCATATCACTCGTGATTTCCACTAAGCACAAAGCAAGCAGCATTCATGCAGTAACACTCCAAACCATAGAATAGCCAAGAATATCCCATCTCACATACCATAACTCATGCGCTCCATCCTTACTTCCTAGAGGAACACTAAACATATTGCGAGTGGCTAGCTAACCCCACATAACTCATACTACTATTAACTGCCACATGACCCTCTATTGGTGCCGGATGACTATCTCATGAATACAATCACATGCAACACGACTTAAATAATCTTAGACTAAAAGATTCAATCCTACAACGGTTGGACTCAGACAAGAGTTGCGCGGCAGGACCAAATACCTTACCCTGAGATCATTTAAACCATGTAGCATGTGACTTAGCGTATTCAGTCGATAGTTACTTCACACACTAAAGAGTCACACAACAATCAATCAAGAGAACTCGATGGGAACTAAGGCATCATATAATCAGGCAATTCTATCATGCAATTCCTGAAGATCCCTGACCTATCACTAGCATGTTGTTCTAACGTATCATAACAAAATCTAAAATAATTGTGTGGTAGTTTGGGGTCAACTTACTGGCTCCGACTGATCATACACATCGCATTCTCCTTGATTATTTTGAAAACCATTTTTTTAAATCTTTTTCCTTAGTTTGATATTGGATTCACACGAGTGTTCCTCCAATTTACTCAAACCAAGGATCTGATACCAACTTAAAACATCCCAAAATTTCAACAAATTTTAACTTTTTAAAACGACCCATTTATTAAAGCGGTATTTACAAAAGTCGTTGCTTCCAAAACATTATTTAAAATCGGAATCATTTACAACATAGTTTTCAAAACATTTTGATTATCAGAGTTTCCCAGAAATCATAAGTCCCAAAACACGAGGATGTGTACAGTCATGCCTTCACCTTGCCACGGTCCACTGAAGTACCTGAAATCATAAACCAAAACCGGAAGCACAAAGCTTAGTGAGTCTCCCCCAAAGTACTACCACATCACATATCATAAATATCACAGCAACAACATGCATATTGAGTCTTCATCATGACTGGACCGCCTTGCAGGCCTTCAAGTTATCTGGACCACTCACAGAACCTTCAGCATGTCTGGACTACCACACCGGGCCTTCAGCCTGTCTGGACCGTTCACTGGGCCTTCAGCCTGACTGGTCCACCTCACAGGCCTTCAGTCTATCCGGGTCGCCCTAGGTCAGTCGGCCCTCAGCACAAAGCAGTACCGCCTCAACCCAACCACACACAATCCGTGTAGACATGTACACAACAAAAAAGCATATAAACAACCAATAAACAATAGACATATCTTACATATCACATAGCATCATCCTATCTACCAGGATACCGATATAACAGATCGCTACAGCAAAACAACATCCTATCTACCAGGATACCAATCTAACAGCACAATAGCATACATAAAAGGATAGCAATCCAATGGGCCAGCCTTGGTGCCTTCGACCCATAAGTATAGTGAGGAAAACTCACATCTTGATCTGATCCGTAGTTGATGAGGTCCCGACTCCGAATCTTAGCTCCAAACAATACCTATCCATCCAAGTGACCAATAACCATTAAAATCCCAAAATACCCCTCAAGGTCAAAATTGATCAAAGTCAAAAGTCAAATTCAACAGTCCATGTTGACTCCAATATGCCGTGTTGACTTGCAAACAGGCTGTGCTCCTCCCGCATCCAAACAGTCGGGAAAACCCCATCCAACACGCCGTGTTGACTTGCAAACACGTTGTGTTTGCCAGAGTTCCAAGAACTTAATCCATGAAGCTACTTCCTTCGATTCCCAAAGCTCCAAATCTCAGATCTGGACCTAAATAATATGAAAAAGGATAATGTTTCCAACTTTATCCTCTGGGGCTACTCCAATGGGTCCAAACCCCATCTATAAGGCTTAAAGATGCAAGTACTTAACCAATAAGCACGTAATCCTTAAAACTGATGTCCAATACTTTCCAGAAGAGGTTCTAGCACTAAAACCATCCCAAAGGTCGGTGCTTTATATGCATGCATGTTCAATGCATGCCTTGAACCCAAATTAGGTCAACAATGAGGATTATGAACTAATCTCTATGCATGACATCAAACTCAACCATAAGTCAGATCCAACACTATACAAGGTCACCCTGACCTAGAGATTCATAAAGTTGCAAGATTTATGAGATCTAACCATCCTATCATACAAGAACAAGAAGCTAAAGGGACAAAACACAAGATCTAGCAGCATGGAATGATAAAAATTGGATCTTGGACACTTACAAAGGTCCAGAAGAATGGCAAGCTGAAAGATGAGGGACTTGCTTACTGGATTGTAACACTCTAAAAATTTCAACCATTTTAAACTTTTCAAAAACAACCCGGTTTCATAAAGTTATTACAAAAAGGTTTTCAACACAAATATTATCAGAGTCTTCCCAGAACCACATCATAAAACATAATCATGAAGAGCGGTACGATCACGCCTTTGCCTTGCCGCGGTCTCCTGAAGAACCTGAAAAACATTAAACCACAACTGTAAGCCCGAAAGCTTAGTGAGATACCCCCAAAATACCAACCACATATACCATACACGCACAACATGCCATATCATAACAGAACATAGAACAGCCATGCACTTCGGGTCTACTGTGTGACTGGTCCGCCGTACCGGGCCTTCAGTCCACCTGGTCCACCCTCCAAGTCTAGCCATATACATTGAGTCTACAGTGTGATTGGTTCGCCCGCACCGGGCCTTCAATCCACCTGGTCACTCTCTGAGTCTACAGTATGACTGGTCCGCCCGCACTGGGGCTTCAGTCGGCCTGGTCCACTCTCCGAGCCTCGGCACGTCCGGTCCGCCCTCTTGGGGCCTACCGCCTATCCGGACCGCTCGCTGGGTCTTCGGAATAACCAGTCCGCCCTGGGTATGTTGGCCTACAGCACAAAGCAGGACCCGCCTCAACCCAACCCCAGTCCAACAACCATGTACACATAAACATTCAATCATATAACAATTCACATTCTATCAAACCGATCTAGCAGATCACATAGCATAACATCATCCTATATACCAGGATACCGACCTTAACCAGGTCTTTAACATATACCCTCCTAACTACCAGGATACCAACCTTAACCAGGTCTCTAACATATACCATCCTAACTACCAGGATGCAAACATAGCAAAGCAACAACATAACAACGATACCCAGATCACAATCCGATAAAGGGCCGGCCTTGGTGTCGTAGAACCTGTCGATATAGTGAGGATAACTCACCTGCAACTGCTGACTGAAAAGATAAGACCAAGCTGCTCCGACCACTGACACGATCTCCACCACTAGCCAACACCAAAACACTGAACTCAAAACAAATGCCAACAATTACCAAAATGCCCCTGGAAGTCAACTGGTCAACCCTTGGTCAAAGTCAAAGTCAAGTCAACCTCCTGACTGACTCTACTCGCCGAGTCAACCCGCTGACTCGTCGAGTCCCCATGCTCAGAACTTCCCAATCCACGACTCAACTCGCCGAGTCACCCCAAGACTCGCCGAGTCCAACAAACTCTGAGTCCTTTCTCACTCAACTCACCGAGTCATCCCTTGACTCACCGATTCATAGCTTAACCAGAAAAAGGTTAGGACCTCACAACCAGACTCGCCGAGTCCAAGAACAGACTCGTCGAGTCCAAGGCTATCTTCAACCAACTCGCAGAGTTGTTCTTCCAACTCGTCGAGTTCCTGCCTATCTTCATACTACTCGCCGAGTACACCCTTGTGACTCGCCGAGTACCCTTAGGTCTTAATCCATACAGAGGCTTTCCAAGCCATGCAGATGATCCAAACCATAGATCTACCCTTCTACAAACTATCCATCACGTAAAGTGGCAAACTTTACGTGAATCCAAAGAGATCTAGGCATATAACACTCTAGGGTTAGGGTTTGGGACAAGATGGCTTCACCAATCACTCAAGAATAGGGACTTTAATGCACTCTAGACCTTCTCCATTCCAGATCTGAGGTAGCAACCTCAGATCTAACCTCCAAACTCAAAATATCACAAGCTATGCTTTCCAAAAACTCCAAAATGATGAATAACAGCCCAAGCAACGAAATAATACCTCAAAAGAAAGCTCTAACAGCAGAGAAATCCAATTCCATGCAAAGCCCCTTGCTCCAAGCCTCTTATCTCTCCAAGATCTCTTCCACAAACACTTCTCCAAGGTTCAAAAGCTCTCAAACTCACTCACAAACGCACATTAGGGTTTCCTGGACTTCAAGGGAGAGTAAGGAGGCTGAGGAGAGGGTATAATGTCCTTTATATAGGGCTCAACCCCCGAAATTAGGGTTTTCTCCACACAACACCAACTCGCCGAGTCCAGCCGCCGACTTGCCGAGTTGGCCACTTAACACGCGACCAGAATCGCGGCCCTACTCGCCGAGTCCACCCATGGACTCGTCGAGTTGCCCATTCACATTTTCACTTTGAACCCTGAACTTGCACTCCTGAACTTGGGATGTTACATGGATCTTGCTTCCTTCTTCCAACTTCTTCCTTTTTTGGCTCCAAGAACACCACACTAGTTCACAAATGAAAGGGAAAGATGATTAGGGTTTCCTTCAAGGCCTGAGAGCTGATGGGGGCTGAGGGTGAAAAACCCTAGCCATCTCGTTCCTTTAAATATCGAGAAAAACCCAAAAGATTAGGGTTTAATTTCCAGCGACCAACACGACGTGTTCTAGGAGACAACACGTTGTGTTGCTCTTAATGAGGCTCGCACCTTCTCTTATCTCAACACGTCGTGTTGGTGCCTCCAACACGCCGTGTCCAATCCCTAAAAGGTGGTTTATATGCAAAGTTGTTCCTCAAATTTCGGGTGTTACACGATATCTACTTTTTCGACGCGTCGAAGGTTAACACCAGCCATCAAACTCATTCTTAGAACACGCCCTAGGAGTATCAGACTATCAAACTACATGATGGATAAATAAAAGCTCCTTATCTCTTTTATATGCAACATATGATAGGGAAAACTCATAGTTCCTTTTTAGATTGAAGCTCATCTGCTCTATGTATCAGTATCCATCACATTTCTTGAAGCATGAATACTTGTGTCGGTTTACTCCACCTTGGAGATTGAGTAAACGTGTTTTTAGGAATTGCATAAAAAAACCTCCATGTGCCAACAATGTACCAGGAGAGATGCAACAAGACAGACGAAAAACCCACAAAAGTCTTTGGGAACACCTACCAACAAAAACTTCTAGCACTTTCTAAAAAAATGAGCATTTGCTTTGACCAAAAAGAATCGAGATAAGTTCCCTTTGACAGTTCTTCCATGCCATTTTTATAAAAACAAAAAAGAGACGCTAAAAAGAATTTCTTGAAGCAGCATAAGTCTTATTGCAACGAAAACTTTTTAGAATTGTTCAAAGAAGATGACAAAAGTGCCATTTTCCCATGACCCCACATGATACTTTTGTTTGTCACTTTCAGCACCTTCCTCCAAACACGCAACTATTGCAAAACAAGTTGTCGACCCCTAAGACTTGTAGTGAAGTTACCAAATTGTCCCTGTTATGAGGTCCCACCGGAATGTATTCATTAAAGACTATAATAGCCTTTGACCTTTTTCTTTTAGTACACCGTATTTTGCAGATTTTCCATTGTCATAACTACAAACAAATGATCCACATGTACAACTATCCTTCAAACAATGTCTTCATCGCCAACCTTTACATTTTTTTAAGTGTAGAGCCAATGTGTAGACAACGTTTGAAGACACTTCATGATTCACAGTCAAATATATTGTAGTAGTGTTTAGTCTGTACTTATCTTGTTTCACTTAGCCACCTAAGGCATGATCCTTAACCAAGACTTCATATAAATATGTACAAACTATATATGCAAAGATAACTTCTTAAATATGACATGAAACATACTAGCACATAGTAGCAAGTCCTTGACCAAAAGAATTGTCATATATTCTATAATACCTTTCCAAACAAAACTTATAGAAATCTGTTAACATAAGAAAAATAGAAAATATACAGACACACTTTTTCATGCTTTTTATTAATGAGAGAGACATCAAAATATTAACTTTGAAAATTCGGAGTCTCTCATTGTGACATCCCCAAAATCTCGGCCAGAAAAGACCGATTTCATTTATGCTTTTTAAATAATTTCAGAGTAAATCCTTTTGATTTAAAAGAGTTGCGGAATTTGTTCCCAAAACAAAACATGATAAAATAATATTTATCAAAGAATTTCATCAAGAGATGCATTTTCATTATATAATCAAAACTCGGGATGTCATGTTCCGATACAGACCACAAAGCATAAACGATAACATTACAAGTCATTCAACAAATATATACATATACAGACTTGTAAACAAAACAACTCGATGATTCATCCATCTTAAGCCCTTGCGCCACTTCCTGTAATACAAATAAAACTGAGTGGGTCAGGCTTGGGAGCCTGGTGAGCATATAGGGTTTTCAACCCACAATAAATAAATTATATTTAATTTCACCAACCAATCACTATCCCGATTACCCATTCCCGTTATCCTCACTTTACGTCCCTAAAATAACATCTATCTCAAGGGACCTAATCTAGGATTTTCATCGGGACGGACATTACTGCTAAGGGGTTTCCTCAATAATAGATATCCTAAAGGCAACCATGATGGGGATAGAGTACACCGGTGAACACATCGTTCACAACACCTACATGTTATGAACCTGCTAGCGTTCCACTGGACTGTCTAGAAAGAGTCCGTGGTCGTTATCCATACTCCGCTGAATAACTAGATCAACAACAACAACAACATCGAGGCCTCTCATCTGTTTATTACACACCAACTATCTACCCATGTTCTACCCAACATATTAGTAGATAAAAATATATATTTTCATACATAGTTTAAAACCTGTATATCATTTTCATTCAATACATATTCCACATAACAGATGAGGCACACCCACATAACACATATTTCATAGAAACTAAATCAGATCTATGAGATAGAAGAGAATGAATATACATTCACACATATAACAACAAAATTATACACATAAACAACAATATACTTAATACACTCTAACCATACTTGTATTATTATCGTGTTTATGAAAGGTAGTATACACTCACTTGATCAGAAGATGATCGGACAACACTACGACTTGCAGAAGTAGTAATCCTCAGCAGATCTACAAGATCTCTACAAAAATCGAACGTCTCGCGGGCAGAGCTTCGGCTCGGGAACCGCACTTCTCGGGATCTTCGGGATCTCGGGACTTGCCTCGGGGCTCGAGAATAATACCGGGGCTTCGGGGTATTTCTGGCATGGAAATCGAGGTAAAACGGGAGAGAGAAGAGAGAAAATAGCAACCCTAAACGGATGACCCTTCAAATCTATTTATAGGGCAAATTTGGCCCTTGCCACGTCGTGGCAACCTTTTTCCACGTCGTGGGCTTGGTCGTCACTGCATGCGTCATCTCAAGTTGCATCTGGGGGCCTTCCGGAGGTGACAGGAGATTTGCCACGTCGTGGCACTGCTTGCCACGTCGTGGCATCTGACAGTTTTGGGGTTTCGCGCCCCGAACTTCAGAAATTCATAACTTTCACATACGAACTCCGTTTTCGACGTTCTTTGTATCTCCGCGAAGGTGAGATTATGCTCTACAACTCTCGTTTAGACTCCATTGGCTAATTTTGACTTTATTTTTAATATAGTATAAGTATATTACTTATATATTATCTTTAGTAGGCCGGGACAGGAAAACTCCATTCGAAATTCATAACTCCTTCATCTGAACTCCGTTTCCGTCCGTCTTTCCGTCGTTGCACTACTATTGATGAGATCTTCAATTCTCATTTGGATCACTAAGGATAGATATCTATCTACCTTAAATTCACTATTTACGTCGCGCTGGGTCGCACTGGGTCGTGTCGGTTCTGTCGCGAAACTTCGACAGGTCATAACTTCTTCGTTATAACTCGGATTTTTGGCATTCTTTATATATTCGGAAACCTCATTTCGACCACTACAACTTTATGTAAAGATATCGGACTTATCTCATACTTTACTTTTGACGCTTATTTTTATTCTTAATTAATCAAACCACATAATTAAGCAATTAGGCACAAAACACATAATACTCAAATAATATACTTCTATTATTTCAAAACGGGTTACAAAAGTTAACCTAGACTATTACATTGCTAAAAATGGAAAGCCCGGAAACACAGGCGTTACAATTCTCTCCACCTTAGAATGATTCTGTCCCCGGAATCACACATCAACAAACAACTGCGGATAGCGACCCATCATGTCACTCTCCGTCTCCCAGGTGAGATTCGGCCCATTCGTGTGTTTCCATCGGACAAGCACTAACTCGACCATCTTGCGTCGCAACTTCTTAGTCTTTCGGTCAACGATTGCCTCTGGTTCTTCAATCAACCTTTTTGTCTCATCGATTCTCAACTCCGAAAGTGGAATCATGTCGGGAACTTCCCCCGTGAACTTCCTCAAATAACACACATGAAAAGTGTTATGAATTCCATTCAGTTCTTCTGGTAGTTCGAGCTTGTAAGCTTGGTTCCCAATCCTCTGAAGAACTTTAAACGGTCCAATAAACCTTGGACTCAACTTTCCCCTTTTACCAAATCTTATAAATCCCTTCCACGGCGAGACTTTAAGCAAAACCGAATCCCCAACCTCAAAAGTCATCGGTCTTCGCTTCTTGTCAGCATAGCTCTTTTGACGATCCTGAGCTGCTAACATTCTTTCCCTAATTATTTTCAACTTTTCAGCAGTTTGATGGACTATCTCCGGTCCCATAAACTGCTTTTCCCCAGCCTCAAGCCAACAAGACGGCGTACGACACTTCTGTCCATACAAAGCTTGGTAAGGTGCCATCTTAATGCTCGAGTGGAAACTATTATTGTAGGAAAATTCTACCAAAGGTAAATGTTCATCCCAATTACCTAGGAATTCCAAGGTACAAGCTCTCAGCATATCTTCAAGTGTTTGTATCGTTCTTTCACTCTGACCATCAGTCTGCGGATGGTAAGTTGTACTTAAACATAACTTGGTACCCAGTTCCTCTTGTAGACTTTTCCAAAATCGTGAGGTGAAACGGCTATCACGATCCGACACAATCGTTAACGGAACACCGTGAAGCCTCACAATCTTCTTCACGTAAGAATTTGCAAGCTTTTCCGTAGACCATTTTTCCTTGGCTGCTATGAAATGCGCACTCTTAGTGAATCGATCAACGACCACCCAAATCATGTCGTGACCATTCTTTGTTCAGGGCAGTTTAGTGACAAAATCCATAGCAATGTCTTCCCACTTACCCATAGGCACAGGCAAAGGTTCTAAACTCCCGTACGGTTTCTGATGTTGTGTCTTTACTCTCGCACAAGTCACACACTCAGCCACATACTTTGCAACATCAAGCTTCATCGTCGGCCACCAGTAGTAGGGTTTTAGGTCCCTATACATTTTAGTGCTACCGAGATGAATCGAGTACATGGTTTTGTGAGCTTCTTCCATCAGAAGATCTCTAACTCCTCCTGTCTTAGGTATCCAAATCCGATCTTGGAACACCTTCAGTCCATGACTGTTTACACCGAACACCAACGTTTTGCCCAAACGTTCCTCCTTTCGGTCATTCTTTTCAGAAGCTTCCTCTTGAGCTTTCTTTATACTTTCCACAATGGTCGAGACAACTTCAATTCTCAACGCTCTTGGCCTTCTCCTTTCAAGATTGACTTTCCGACTAAGAGCATCAGCAACAACATTGGCTTTACCGGGGTGGTAAAGTATCTCGCAGTCGTAGTCTTTGAGTAATTCGAGCCAGCGTCGTTGCCTCATATTCAATTCCTTCTGACCAAAGAGATATTGGAGACTCTTATGATCAGTGAAAAGTTTGCACTTCGTGCCATAGAGGTAATGCCTCCATATTTTCAGAGCGAAAACTACCGCTGCCAACTCCAAATCATGAGTCGGGTAATTCTTTTCATGCTCCTTCAGTTGTCGAGACACATATGCTATCACCTTTTCTCTTTGGGTCAAAACACAACCCAATCCAACCCCAGATGCATCGGTATAAACATCGAAGTCTTCAACTCCATCGGGTAGAGAAAGAATCGGTGTCTCACATAGCTTTTTCTTTAGCTTCTCGAATGCTTCTTTATGCTTATCATTCCAAGCATAAACAACTCCTTTGTGGGTCAAAGCTTTTAATGGACTAGCGATCGAAGAAAAGCCTTGGATAAACCTTCGGTAATATCCAGCTAATCCCAAAAAGCTTCGGATCTCCGTGGGACTCTTCGGTTGCTCCCACTTTGTCACAGCTTCAATCTTTGCTAGATCAACCATTATCCCTTCTTGGTTGACCACGTGACCCAAGAATTGGACTTCACGAATCCAAAAATCACATTTGGAGAACTTTGCATACAGCTTCTCCTTCTTCAAGACTTCTAACACTTCTCGCAAGTGTCTGCCATGCTCCTTTTGGCCTTTCGAATAAATCAGAATGTCATCTATGAACACTATGATGGATTTATCAAGGAACGGATTACAAACCCTATTCATTAAATCCATGAATGCTGCTGGAGCATTGGTTAGTCCAAACAACATAACCAAGAACTCGTAGTGTCCATATCGCGTTCTGAATGTAGTCTTCTCTATATCCTGCTTTCTTACTTTCAGCTGATGATATCCTGACCTTAGATCGATCTTCGAGAAATAGCTCGAACCTTGCAATTGATCAAACAGGTCATCAATCCTTGGCAACGGATATCTATTCTTTATTGTTGCCTTGTTCAGCTCTCTGTAATCAATGCACATTCTCATACTTCCATCTTTCTTCTTTACAAATAACACCGGAGCTCCCCAGGGTGACGAACTAGGTCTAATGAAACCTTTGTCCAATAACTCCTGAAGTTGCATCATTAGCTCCTTCATCTCCGTCGGTGCTAATCGATAAGGTGCTTTTGCAATTGGCGTTGTTCCTGGTAACAAGTCGATTCTGAACTCCACTTGTCTATCAGGTGGTAATCCAGGAAGATCTTCAGGAAATACTTCCGGATAATCACATACGACGGGAATGCTCTGCATCGCCTTTTTCTCCTTCTTAGCATCTATCACGAATGCTAGATACGACGTACATCCTTTAGCCAAACACTTTCTGGCTTTCATCAATGAAATGATTCCAGAATTTACTCTGCGTTTATCTCCATACACCATAAACGACTCTTTCCCAGGCGGGTTTACTTTGACTATTTTCTTCTTGCATAAAATTTCGGCATCATTGGCGCTAAGCCAATCCATTCCCAACACGATGTCGAAACCATTAAGTTCGATAGGCAATAATTCCTCGTGGAACTTATTCCCATTTAAATCAATTAAGATGTTTTTCATACGATGGCTAACAGGTACAAACTTGCCACTAGTAACTTCGACTAATAAAGCATTATCTAGTCTAACAACAGGCAAAGCTAGTTTTCTACCAAATTCATGCGATATAAAGGAGTAGTTGGCTCCAGAATCAAATAAAATTTGGGCAGGAAATGTGTTTACGAGAAAGGTACCTGAAGCGACATCAGCTTCATCTTTAGCAGCTTCCAGTGTCATCTTGAATGCTCTCGCCTTTGGCTTTGGCGGAATGTTGGGTCTAGCTGCCTCCTTCTTCTTCGGGCAGTCCCTCGACATGTGTCCCTCCTCACCACAACCATAGCAAACCTTCTTAGAGAGGGTACACTCATTGGCATAGTGCCCTGGCTTTCCACACTTGTAGCATGTGGCCACTACCTCACATTTTCCATGATGCTTCTTCTTATATTTGTCGCACCATTTCGCTTCGCCTCCACCTCCCCTCGAACCAGACTTCGAGAACTTGTTTTTCTTGTTGGACCCTGAAGTTCCATCGAACATCCTCTTTTCACCAACATCTATCCTTTCCAAACCCTTTTCCTTCTGCTGGGCCTCCACATTCTTAGCTGCACGAACAGCCGTTTTCAGAGTAGTTGCCATCTTGACTGTCGGACCAAAGTCGGCAGGCAGTCCATTAGCAAACCTCTCAATCTTGGAGAGTTCCGTTGGCACTAGGTACGGAAATAACTTCATTTTCTCAGTGAATGCAATAGCATAGTCGTCTATGCTCATCCTTCCCTTCTTCAAGTTTTGGAACTCATTGTTCAGATCAATCAGATCTATCTCTAAACAATATTGCACCCTTAGTTGTTCCAAGAACTCCTCCCATGACATTTTCAGGGCTTCTCCTCGTGGCATAGTATCTGCCAACAACTTCCACCAACTCAAGACTCCAGTCTTCAGTTGTCTGACTGCAAAGACAGTCTTCTGTTTGTTGCTACAGTCGCAACTTTCAAATACCATCTCCATTTCGGAGATCCAATCCATTATCTCAACAGGCTTTGGGCTCCCAGAAAAACTTGGCGGCTTGGCGCCCAAGAAGTTCTTGTACATTCGCCCATCCTTGTTGTTCCTCCTTTCCGGATCGTTCCTTCGTTCTCCTTGAGTCCCAACTTGACTCATAATGCGACTATTGTTCCCTTCCTCCGATTGCTCGGGAATCAATTCGGGTTCCTCAATAGGTATGATAGGTTCGTCCCTATTATCATGCAACATCTGTCGCATCTCATCCCTTTGTTCGGCTAACATAGCCCGAATCATGGCTTGCACCCCAGCCATTGTTATTGGTTCTGGTGCTGCTGCTACAACAGGTATTTGCTCAATCATTGGCGGTTGATTCCTGTTTTCATCTGCGTTTCCAACGCCACTCCTTGTTCTCACCATTTTTTATCTACACACCGAATAAGCTGAAATTAGATCCTCGTTCACGATAGATATTCAAATCATCCTTATTACTCCGAAACGTTTACATGCTAGTTCTAATACCGTAGACATACGCTTAGAATCCTACACACATAAGGTTTCCAGATCCGGTCGGCAACAGACTGTAGATCCGAACAATTAATATCATATATGGCAACATATAACATTTAGCACATAAAAGCATTTTAGGCAACTTTCCTAAAATAAACTAGTGCTCGTGTCTAAAATCCAACAGACACACACCTCAAAATTCCACTTAGCATTCTAAGTTTAAGTCTAGAAATCCTACAAATTCCTAGTTCGCTTAAACTAATGTTCTGATACCAACTGTGACATCCCCAAAATCTCAGCCAGAAAAGACCGATTTCATTTATGCTTTTTAAATAATTTCAGAGTAAATCCTTTTGATTTAAAAGAGTTGCGGAATTTGTTCCCAAAACAAAACATGATAAAATAATATTTATCAAAGCATTTCATCAAGAGATGCATTTTCATTATATAATCAAAACTCGGGATGTCATGTTCCGATACAGACCACAAAGCATAAACGATAACATTACAAGTCATTCAACAAATATATACATATACAGACTTGTAAACAAAACAACTCGATGATTCATCCATCTTACGCCCTTGCGCCACTTCCTGTAATACAAATAAAACTGAGTGGGTCAGGCTTGGGAGCCTGGTGAGCATATAGGGTTTTCAACCCACAATAAATAAATTATATTTAATTTCACCAACCAATCACTATCCCGATTACCCATTCCCGTTATCCTCACTTTACGTCCCTAAAATAACATCTATCTCAAGGGACCTAATCTAGGATTTTCATCGGGACGGACATTACTGCTAAGGGGTTTCCTCAATAATAGATATCCTAAAGGCAACCATGAGGGGGATAGAGTACACCGGTGAACACATCGTTCACAACACCTACATGTTATGAACCTGCTAGCGTTCCACTGGACTGTCTAGAAAGAGTCCGTGGTCGTTATCCATACTCCGCTGAATAACTAGATCAACAACAACAACATCGAGGCCTCTCATCTGTTTATTACACACCAACTATCTACCCATGTTCTACCCAACATATTAGTAGATAAAAATATATATTTTCATACATAGTTTAAAACCTGTATATCATTTTCATTCAATACATATTCCACATAACAGATGAGGCACACCCACATAACACGTATTTCATAGAAACTAAATCAGATCTATGAGATAGAAGAGAATGAATATACATTCACACATATAACAACAAAATTATACACATAAACAACAATATACTTAATACACTCTAACCATACTTGTATTATTATCGTGTTTATGAAAGGTAGTATACACTCACTTGATCAGAAGATGATCGGACAACACTACGACTTGCAGAAGTAGTAATCCTCAGCAGATCTGCAAGATCTCTACAAAAATCGAACTTCTCGCGGGCAGAGCTTCGGCTCGGGAACCGCACTTCTCGGGATCTTCGGGATCTCGGGACTTGCCTCGGGGCTCGAGAATAATACCGGGGCTTCGGGGTATTTCTGGCATGCAAATCGAGGTAAAACGGGAGAGAGAAGAGAGAAAATAGCAACCCTAAACGGATGACCCTTCAAATCTATTTATAGGGCAAATTTGGCCCTTGCCACGTCGTGGCAACCTTTTTCCACGTCGTGGGCTTGGTCGTCACTGCATGCATCATCTCAAGTTGCATCTGGGGGCCTTCCGGAGGTGACAGGAGATTTGCCACGTCGTGGCACTGCTTGCCACGTCGTGGCATCTGACAGTTTTGGGGTTTCGCGCCCCGAACTTCAGAAATTCATAACTTTCACATACGAACTCCGTTTTCGACGTTCTTTGTATCGCCGCGAAGGTGAGATTATGCTCTACAACTCTCGTTTAGACTCCATTGGCTAATTTTGACTTTATTTTTAATATAGTATAAGTATATTACTTATATATTATCTTTAGTAGGCCGGGACAGGAAAACTCCATTCGAAATTCATAACTCCTTCATCTGAACTCCGTTTCCGTCCGTCTTTCCGTCGTTGCACTACTATTGATGAGATCTTCAATTCTCATTTGGATCACTAAGGATAGATATCTATCTACCTTAAATTCACTATTTACGTCGCGCTGGGTCGCACTGGGTCGTGCCGGTTCTGTCGCGAAACTTCGACAGGTCATAACTTCTTCGTTATAACTCGGATTTTGGCATTCTTTATATATTCGGAAACCTCATTTCGACCACTACAACTTTATGTAAAGATATCGGACTTATCTCATACTTTACTTTTGACGCTTATTTTTATTCTTAATTAATCAAACCACATAATTAAGCAATTAGGCACAAAACACATAATACTCAAATAATATACTTCTATTATTTCAAAACGGGTTACAAAAGTTAACCTAGACTATTACATTGCTAAAAATTGCAAGCCCGGAAACACAGGCGTTACACTCATATCATCATATTTAACAAAAAGACTTAGGAACCCATTTGAGAATGGGTTTTGAAACATACCTCCATTTTTCTAAATGCCTTTAACTAGATGAAGAAATGTCAGTTCCACAACTCTAAACTTAATTTTTCTTTTTGTAACTTTCTTCAACAACATTTCCAAGACACTTCAAATTCCATATCTTTCGTTTGACTTCTTTACATGGCTTTGTTTTAGATTGTGAAGATAATTTTTTGGGAACCCACACTTACTTTAACTTCCTTGGGTCTGGAGATGACTTCTTTGGAACCCACACCTTCTTTGTCTTAGTGTGATTCTACTTCCTTTTCTTTTCGAATGAGGCCCTGTAAGGAGAGTTATTGAACCAAGAACATACATTAGAAAACTTACCAGCTTGAGATCGATTGTCAATGTCAAGAGTCTTGTCAGCTCAAACAAACTTATCAGTGTGAAGTGTGAACTAATTTGTCAGCGTGAGAGGTCTTAACAGTGCGAGACTTCTTAGTAGTGCAAACTTTCTCATCTTGAAGCTTGTCAGCGTGAGCAGTTTGTGATTTCTTAGCATGAAGCTTGTTGGTGCAAGAATCGATGTGATGTTCATCAGGGTGAAAACTAGGGCTTCTTGAGGATGAACATTCTTCAGTTACTTTCTTTTTCACACCATTTTCTTTAATCTTCTCCTTCAGATCTGATATTTCTTTCTTCCTTTCAGTTTGTTCCTTCTTCAACACTTCAATATCTTCTTGATTTTGATTGATGATTTTGTCTTTCAGATCAAGTTCAGTAATGAAGAACATAGATAGAGGAGCCTTTGGAGCATACATACGATCTGGAAAACATGATAAAGGGCTTGCATAGAAAATCTGCACAACCACCATGGGAAACCCCTTTTGAACGTCGCCACTGTTCGGCATTGTTCACCTGGATCTACCTTACTATCAGACTTATACAACCACTAAAAACCCCTAAGATCTAGGGTTTCGAACAGAAGTAGAGTTAGGGTTTCGAACAAAGATAGAGGCGGAAAATAGTGGATATGTTCTTTCGTTTTGTCCGATGAGAGTGAGGGAGAAGACGGTGATGGTGGTGCGCAAACGACAATGACGGTACATAGGTGAAGGGTGTAGGTTAGAGTGCATAACCGCAACGACGGTCTTTCAACGTCGGTGGTTTCCAGAGGAAAGAGGGAAAGGTATATATCAGAGGTGGTGACCAGCGGTATGTAGGTGGCGATGACGACAATGGCTGCTCCGACGATGGCGACCCTTTTCTCTTTAGCTTCAACAACTCCAAAGAAATGAAAGATGAAATGATGAAGGTATGGGTGATATTAGGGGAGAGATTAAGGGATTGTGAGAGTGGGCCCCATTTTTTTTAAACATTTTGTTAATAATAAAAAAATTAAGGATAAATCAAAAAAGAAATAGATAAAGGTAAAATAGTTTTTTTAGGTCTGGTCTACGATATAAGAGGCAGTTCAAGTTAACTTTTAAAAACAAAAATTATATGATATTCTATTTTTCGATTATACTATATAACCTTTTGTCTTTTGTTGAAATCTCCAAGACCATGTTTACTTGTTTACCGATCAAAAGAATTAGTCCATTTGGTTCATACATTTTTTTTAATAAATTAAAATATTTCGATCAAAAGACTTGTCCATTTGTTTCACATATTTTTTTAATAAATTAAAATCTTTCAAAAGAAAATTGGAACGAAGAATAAGAATTTGAAACAATTCATGATTGTCACATGTTTGGATAACATAAAATGACATGAAATTTGGAAAGTCATTAACAAATGACATAATTATCATTTAGATGTGACATAAAGTAATTAAATGCTAGTTTTGTAAATGAAGTAAGAATAACAAGACCCATTATAATGGGTGTTGTCACTTGTCACCATAATTGTATGGTGTTTTCAAAATTAAATACGTATTTGATAAAAAAAAATGAAATAAAAAAAAATCACATTGTAACATGAAGTCGAGTCTTAAATCCGAATAATCCCTTGACATTTTTTTGTAATAGTTTTTTCAATTAGATTATTGGTTAAGTTTCTGGTTGTAATATTACATATCATAAATTAAATATGTTTGTTTAATCATCATATATACTTTAATAATTTTGCATCAATGATATCAATGTTCTTGAGAAAAACTATATCCGTGAGCTTCAACTAATTAACTTAATTTGCATTTATTTTCTTGTTAACAATTTTGTATGAGTGATAACAATGTTCTTGATAAAACTACTTTCATGAGCTCTAATTAAACAATATTCAGCTATCACCAGCTAGTCCATCAAACATAATTTAATTTGTAATAATTATTGTACATACTTTACAATGAAAGAACTATAAAAAAACAAAATTATAAAATCAGATACTCGATATCAAAACCAATTCCAAAATCTAATGAACTGGCCTAAAAAGGTTCCGGTTCAACATCCTAAAATTCATTGATGTCTTTCGGATTGATAGTGAAATCAATTGGAAGAGACATCAAAACGACATTTACCAAAAACATGTCAATGACATGGCAATTTGAACAAATATTTAACAAACATCATATATTGTATCATATCCTTGCAGAAATAGTTAAAAATATTTTAACTAGGTGTTAAATAAATAAAGTATTAAGTTATAGGACCAAAACTTATAAACTCAAATCAATACTACATATGTAGAGTGATTGTTAAAGAGAAAACATGTAGAATTAAATTGGAATATTACATATTTTTATTCTTTTTAATTGCGATATTGGAAACGTGGTTGGACGCTTCTAATTAATTGGTTTGACACATCACACGAAGCCTTTAACCTTAAGGTATTGTTTGTACGATGCAATTGGAGAAAAAGTGAAACTATCAATTTCATTTAAATGAAAAGAAAGTGTTTATTTGATGGAAAGGATCAAATGATATTTCTTTAAAGGATATTCTTCCATTTTATAAAGTTTTATTCTTTAGCCATATTTGGTTTTTGTCCATGAAAATTACAATATACCATATTATTTATTTATTTATTTACATATCCTTTCTAAAGGTTTTACTAGTTTAATTGATCATAATTTTGTTTCTAAAATCGTGTTAACATATATTTTCATTATAATCTTATTTGGGTTTTATCACTTGATGAAATTTTTATTATGCTTATTTTTTGCATTTTTAACCATAAAAAATCATTAAATTAAAATCAAATCACTATTCTAATAAATAAATAGTTTTAATCTCTTTTTGAAGTTATACTAACTTTAAAATTTTGATATATCTCTTAATTAATAATTTATTTAAAATGACTTATTTAAAATAATTGATTAATAATTATAAATTTTTATTATAAAAGTTTAACTAATTTTATAATTGTGGTTCTCACGAGTTATAAAACTAGTTATGTATATAAAGTAGAGTACTATATGTTGTATTTATAAATTATACGAAAAATGTTTTTTAATTCTTAAATATCAACCATTCATTTGCTTGTTTATTTCATACTATCACATGATCAAACCTTCGAGGACAATAAATTGGCCTTGCAACAGCTTTGGGCTAACTTTCAAACTGTAGTTGCCACCCTAACCGATATAAAGAAAATGCGTCGCAAAGAAATGATATTAAATGCAATGCTTTAGCTTCACTCCTACTCCAAACAACTCATACTCATTTGTTTTGCATTATGCCTAAAACATAAAATCATGCTCTTCCATTCAATTTCACACAAGTGTTAACATACCATCAAGAGAACAAATAAAGACTCTTCAATGGGTGTGATCACAAAATCACCTCGTGGGAATCTCTCTTTTTCTATCGTTGTTGTTTTGATCTTTTCATTCACCTTCATCGTTCTATTGTATACCGAAAGAATCAACTTGCTCTCGTCCACCACCGTTTTCAACTCCAAATCTTGTGTGAAAAGGGGTTATTCCAAATCTACAAAGAATTTAATACAAGGTCTATTTATTCTGTAATTGCACTGTATTTAACATTCATTGGATTGAGACTCATGTAGTGGGACAAAAACTGCATAGTCTCACTCTTGACTTTTCGTCTGTGCAAAGGACATGAATATACTATTTGGCCACATCATTAAAAGTAGCCCCAGAAAGTCTGTCTAGTCTAGTTTCACTTCCATTCACCCGAGTCTTGTCTTGTGTAACAAACACAATTGTACTGACCATTGGTTAGATATATATTATATGCGACACAGATGAAAGAAACGCTACGGAGGAGAATAGACTCAAGTCCATTCTCGATGATCGATTCATCTTTGAGGCAGGTGAATGCAACACTGCAAGAGGGAAATGGGTCTACAACCAGTCATTTGAACCCTTGTACACAGATCTTTCTTGTCCGTATCTCGATAGGCAAGTGTCTTGTGTTAAGAATGGAAAGCCTGATTCTGATTATCGACGATGGGAATGGCAACTCGATGGTTGTGTCCTTCCAAGGTGAATTTTTTTTTTTTTATATATAATTAATCCAACCATTTGGACAACAAGTTTATAACTAGTGAATGAGTTTACTTGATTCAGGTTTGATGCAAAATTAGCACTTGAGAAGATAAGGGGGAAGAGGGTGATGTTTGTAGGAGATTCGTTACAAAGAGGCCAATGGCAATCTTTTGTTTGTTTGGTGGAGTTTCTTATACCGAAAGATCAGAAATCAATGCGAAGAGGTCGTGTTCATTCGGTTTTCACGATAAAGGTAATGTGGAAATGAACTATTTGTGGTTAAAAAATAAAAAAGGTGTTTGATGAGTGACAAAATTAAGGTTGGTTGAGATTTGAACAGGATCACAATGCTACGATTGAATTCTATTGGGCACCATACCTGATAGACTCGAATACAGATGTACAAATAATAGGAGACCCGAAGAAGAGAATACTTAGGGTGGATTCCATTGAGAAACATGCTAAACATTGGATTGGCGTTGATGTTCTTGTGTACAATACTTATGTTTGGTGGATGACTGGTACCAAGATCAAATCCTTGTAAGTTCCTCTTTTTACTTTTTCTTTTTTGTTAAGCTAGTATGACGACATAAAAACATTTTTTGGTTTTTTTACACAAATACAGATGGGGTTCGTTTGCAAATGGGGAAGATGGATACGAAGAATTAGATGCATCGGTTTCCTATAGAATAGCTTTGAAGACATGGGCAAATTGGATTGATTCGAACATCGATCAGAACAAAACCCGTGTTTTTTTCACCACCATGTCCCCAACTCATCAAAGGTAAGGTCTTCCATGGTTTTTATACAAGGAGGCTCCTAATATGAATCATTATTACAACTTACGAGTGATTATTGATGTAGGAGTGCGGATTGGAATAACAAGGGAGGGATGAAATGCTACAATGAAACGAAACCCATAATGAAAAAAGGACATTGGGGAACGGGATCTGATAAAAGAATCATGAGTGTGGTACGTAGCGTGATTGGAAAAATGAAAGTTCCAGTTACTGTGGTCAACATAACACAGTTATCAGAATATAGAGTGGATGCCCATTCGTCTGTATACACGGAAATGCTAGGTAGATTGTTGACTGATGAGCAAAAAGCTGATCCAATGAAATTTGCGGATTGCATACACTGGTGTTTGCCAGGAGTTCCAGATACCTGGAATCAAATATTTCTTGCGTCTTTGTAGCACAGATGATGTGATGATGACGATTCAAAGTTTTTGCAGCAAATGCTTATGAAACATACATTTTTACAAGTATTTTGTGTAAGATTTAAGTAGGTGTTGGTAAAACTGTGTTTGATCATTGATGTTGTACGGGTTCAATTTCAATCAAGTAAATGTACATCTTTTACATTTTTTTTGGGAAATTTCCATTCCATTTGTTAATTTTGAAGTAAAAATAATATTAATTACTTATCATAACGGATGAGTTGGGTTGATACTTGCCATGATCCAGCATCCAAAAATGAAAACCATATATGAATGAAATGATTACAGCCATACTAAACGAATAAATAATATAATGATAAATACTTTTATTGAAGTATTCCTTGGTGTTCATATCTTATGTTAAAGATACTAAAAAACCTATTGCTATATAATAATAATTATTAAAAGCTCAATTATTCAGAAGCTTTTCATGAAAATTCTTGGCTTTACCAAGCAAAAGCCTCTTTTCTGCTCCCAACCACACGCCATCAACAGGAACTGCAGACTGGAGAGATTTAAATTTATTAAAAAAAAAACATTTCTTTTTGCTGCCTTTTGAAACGAAACAAAATGTAAAAGAAATTTACCTTTAGTTTAGGGCAAGATTGTATGAACAAAGGGAGGGTGGGGGTGGGTAGGTTAGGTCTCGATGTATGCAGGGAAATTGGCCTTCCCCAAATATACCTGTTGCATCTCCTCTCTCCATATCTGAGACATTACATCACCAAAATTATCATAAACAAAATGCATTATTTTTGGTGCCTTAAATTCATACTAATACAATTTTCAATAAAATACAAATACAAACCACATCTCGGAATTCAAGTCGGATGTGTGGTACATTCGTCTTGTGAATATCATTTCCATCTGGCCCTCTCTTGTAGTACTCTTGCCCAATCCAATGAGACTAAAAAAAAACAAAAAACACAAATCACTCTCAAATTTTACTTGCCCCTTTCACTTTCACGTAACCTACTAAGTTGCTGATTATTTATAAACTTGAAACAGTTTTTTTTTTTACCTTGAGAACATGGGAGAAACCTGATTGGTAAACGGAATTACGTGCTATCTCACAAAGATCACATGAACTCAACTTCCAGACCTGTAAAAAAGATACTTGAATTCCCAGAATGATAATCATATATAGTATATTGACTATATTCACATATTGCAAATAGGAATAGGAATAGGAATGCTTACAGAAGCAGCAATACTGTATTCCTCCACCAAGGGCTCCTTTGTGAGATGGATTTGTAAGGGGTCATCAGTAGATAGGGAAACATTAAGCCCTCTGAGAAAAAACATCGGAAAAGGATTCCGATGGTAATCCAGAAATAACGAGTTGTTGCTTAAAGGAGACATTGCAAGCCCAATCTGACCAAATAATAACAATTTTATTCATCAGATCAATCAAATAAGAATTAAAAACAGGAAAAAGGGATTTGTTAGTTGTTACCTGAGCAAGGTAGTATAGATATTGAAGGACAGGAGATTTTCTGAGATTAATTCCATGTGCAATGTTGTGAGTTGTAAGAAATGAGGCAGCTAAGTGGTCAATGTCACCCGCCTGATCACAAACATACATGCAACAATGTTATTTCCAATTAAGATGAGGATGAGGGTATTTACGTCTTTTTTCACACATACCTCCCCGCAATGAGGACGGAATCTAATAGTTGTCATGCCCTTTGATTCGCGAAGCTTATTTAGGGTATAAAGATTGGCATAACAATAATAGACATAGTATGAGAATGCAGGATTGAAGATGTTTGTCCATTGAGAAGGTGTTGGCATGTGTTTTGTAGGGCGTCTTTCAGGCTTGCTCTCATCATCCACCAAATCCAATCCCACCACCTGTATTGTATGTATAAGATCATTACAACATTAAATTAAATAAAAATAAATCAAATTCAAATTATGTGAGTTTGAGTGGTGTTACCTGTTTCAAGAAAACATGCAACTGGGGATGTGAATCGGGATCGATTGTAACCTCAAAGAGTGGAAGGAAGACATTATCCAGAATTGTCTGAAATGATGTCACAATACCCATTTCTTTGTATATGTTGTAAAGCCGGGGTAGCTGAACAACACAAAGTATGCATATAAATTATAATGTTAGTTGATAATAAAGTATAAAGATTTGGGTATGTATCATTGTATTGTAGTAAGAGAGCACCTGAATCAACCAGACAACATTCTCACTGTATAACTCATTGTTTACAATCCAACTCGCCAAATTGTCCCACTCACTTTGCTTTCTTCCATATATTGATATTCTGTATTCAGCCATCTATCAAAAGGAAAAAAGCTTCAAGTGTAAGTGCCATACATGAATCAAAACAGATAAAGGGAATACATAACATGGCTTTCAAAAATCAAAACTCACTTGATATTTACTAGCTTCAAGATCTGCAAACACTTGGCTTGTTACCTCAGCAAGGAAACGACCTGAAAAGGTAGTAACCATGAGTTTTATTTTATAAGTTGTTTAGAGTTTACACCCCATTAATATGTGAAACTTACCCTGAATTAGATTGTCCTGTTTCAAGAAAATCTCCCGAAGCCTACTTTGACCACAGGGGTTGTATTTCAGATTGAATTTATCAAAACGATGGAATGTGCTCTTGTCTGCATGCACATCTAATAGATCAACATTCAGGTCATATCTGCATTGAAGACTTATGATCAGAAAAAAACATTCACACAAGAAGATACAATTGTTCTACGGATAGTAAAGCTACCCAGTTAAATCCAAGCTCTCAAAAACCTCTTTTAAGGTCAGATATGTCCCATCACGAAATATTACAACCTGAAACAGGAAAAAGAAAAAGAAACTTTGATTCATGCAAAAGAGAAACACATTTTTAAATGAGCAGAAACAAATATGAAGCGTTACCTCATCTGGTTCCTTTCTTAACTTGGACTTTATGAATCTCAACAGATGCTTTTGATTCATGCATGCAGAGTGATGAACATGAGTGTCAACTTTACGTACATTATAAAAGTCGCGATGTGGTGCACTTTTCTGAGCTAGGAATTCTTTATCAGCATTTAGCATCAAATGAAGGTTGAATTTCTTGATGGATATTCGTATCATGTCACAAATTAAATTAAAACTTATCAAAAACAGAAACTTGGTGAAATTTTGTTAAGTAAAGAAACTAAACCCAAGAGTGTCTACCTGTTCTAGAAGACCAAGGCGATGATGACATACTGTTCGTGCATTCCCAGCTGCTAATATCTTAAGGATATGATGAAGGTCAGTGAAAAATGTTGTTGCATCAGCAACTGGAAAAAGCTTCTCTTTTGCTGAAAAGGAAATCAATTACACTCAAAAGTCAAAACTAAAGAAAAAAGTAGCAGCACCACCATCAAGAATCATGATATCTTACAATCTTTATCTGCATAAACATGAACCACGCCATCTTCCATTTGAAAATAATGCTGCAAGTAATTAAATATCAAGTCAAGATTCACGAAAATAAGCATCAGGTACAAACTTGTGTCGGAAACTTAAAACCTACATCAGATTTTGTCTCAGGGGTATACTCGAAAGGATTTGGATTACGCTTTGGAGTACTAGGATCAGATATAACTTGTTTCTCCCATGGAGCAATGCTCTCTCTAAACACATAGCTCTTTCGCATTTCAAGACAACCTTGTAATGCTCTGTAAACCTCTGCTTCATCAGAAGATGGTGTCTCTGCAATATGAGCAGTTAATGAAGATTATTCATTTTTCATATACTTGTGTGTATGTGTTTCTGTGTAGATGAAATTGCAAAAAAGAGAGAGAAGATTACCAGATGGGGAGATTCGCAGCCTTACAAAGGTTTCGTGCTCTGGTTCTTTTCTAAGAATATCAGCAGCTACAGGATCTGGTTGAACACCATGCAGGTCTCCAGATACACTATGTGAGCGGATCATGGTGGATGCAACTATGGGTAATTGCTCACCATTTGCATTATTATGTTCTGGTAAACTCCCATGAGCCTGTTTGGTAGATGTCAAACAGATGTTAAAAGTGTGTGTTTAAACCAAAACAAGATGGGATATAAGATATCAGTTACAAACACACACATAGATCTAATAATGTATCAAAAGCTTACAGCATTTCCATTAGTATGAAGGTATGTTGTATCCAGATCAGCATTGTCAGTCATATCAGCATCTTCTTCAGAGCCTTCGCCACTTTCAAGAGCACTTGCACTTGCAATTGGAGACTTTGGAGACGTCGGTCTAGGTAGATGCCCTGTTTTCTTGGTTGATCCAGCGGCTGAGTTCTCTACAACAATTATAGGATGCTTTATAACAAGAGAAATCAATATTCGTTTTAAGTATAAATCATATTCTACATGGTAGCTATGACAATCTTGGTTCCCTTAAATGAATAATATGCTAATTATACACATCAATGCAGAAGATATGTGATAATTTTATTAATTAACATGGTGACATGGGGATCATCCACTTAGAAGATTAAGTATTATGACCATGCAATTAAGAGGCAAATAACTTGAACAGAAGTATATGCAATTATATTAAGCCAAAGTTCACCCTTGATGATATTCCAAGGAAAGGAAGAATCGTTATTCAGGCGAATATTCGCACATTTTCCTACCTTCAGGAAGCGTACGGAGTCTAGGCAACCCAAGTGGAATAATATCCGCATCGCCAGCACCACCGGCGCCTGAAATCGCAGTGACGTCAGGCAAGGAAGTTGAAGACCGCCGGTGATATCCATCATTTCCTCCCTTCTTCCGTCCTCCCCGGTTTCGCTTCTGCTGATGCTTCTCAGCACTACTATACTTCCTGTAATGCAAAGGCGAATCGTCATCATAAGTGCCGTCTTCTCTCTCCCTCTCAACAGATTTTGCAAACTCCAGTAATTGATTTAGGGTTTTCCGCTGCATGTAGTATGCCGAAACGGCGACGAATGAGGCTCCGAATAGTGCCGCCATAGCTAGATGCAACGCATAAGCATCCATTTGGTATGTTAAATATGTATGAATTTGTATAATGTTGTTGGAAGAGTGGTTTGTATTTCAATGATGGCCGAGCTGAAAACCCTACTGATGAACAGGGGTTTGGGCGTTCGTAACGAAGAGGGATGCGAAGTATTTATAGGTGGGGAAGGACGGGGAGAATAAGAATAAAAAGAGATTATGCGCTAACAGTTGAGTCCCTGTCACGGTCCCTCTATCTCTCTGTTGGGTGTGGGTGGTCGATGGCGATAAGAAATGGATACGAGAGCATCTCTTTTATTTAGCGGAAATTACAGTTTTTTCCTTATAGTTTGCACCATTTTGTAGGTTTAATCCTATTTTTGAAAAATTAGAGTGAGTTTTATAGATGTGAAATTCATATGTTAAGGTTGTTTGTGACAAGCTATAGTTTATAAACTAACTTTTAAAAAAAACTACTTAAATTATCTTTTTCATGACCTTTTTTTTAAAAGAAAATTTCCAAATAAGCTCATAATTAATTATAAAAAAAACATATTCTTCAAAATGTCGTTTTATGTAATTTTATGTCTTTCAGTTAGCATATCAGGTAGTTTTTATTAAAAATTATTTTTTATCAGCTAACTTATAATTTAATAGCTAGTTTTTCAGTTAACAACTAGTCTTTCAACTATAGACTAGCTAGTCAAACAAGGTTTTATGTAATTTTATGTCTTTCTAGCTATAGTTAAAGACTAGTTGTTAACTGAAAAACTAGCTATTAAATTATAAGTTAGCTGATAAAAAATAATTTTTAATAAAAACTACCTGATATGCTAACTGAAAGACATAAAATTACATAAAACGACATTTTGAAGAATATGTTTTTTATAATTAATTATGAGCTATAGACTAGCTAGTCAAACAAGGTTTTAAATAAACAAAAGGTAATGTCATCCCCTCAACTTTCAGAAATGACACTTTCTATCTCTTGTAGCCTTTTAACTTTCGTAAAAAACACTTTTCACCAATATATTTTTATGAAATATCATTTTTAATTCCTTTGACTTTAAACCTTTTAAAATGTCAGCTTCACCCTCTTTATTTTTTTAAAGTTTCCTATTCAACCAAGTAGTATATATATAATAAGATTTTCCTACATTTTCCAGCCCTCTACTTTATAAGATGTTATTTTCACTCCTTCGACTTTGAATTTTCTGAAATATCACTTTCACCCCATTTATTTTCGAAATTTTCTTGTTTAACCCACGTAGTATATATAATAGACAAAACCTTGAAAAAATTGGATATTTGGTCCTTTTGAGCATGTTTGGTTATGTATTTGGTCCCTCAAAAAACTAAAATGACTAATATACCCTTCATATATTTATTTTTTGTTTTTCTTTCATTTTTTAAAGTTATTATAAGTGTAAAAATAGGGCTCACAAATCAAGTCATCTAAGATAAACAAAATCCTCAAACATCGATTATCTTTATCTCCTTTTTTTTATCTTTCTCTCACCCTCTCCCTCTCTCTCTTTTCCAGCTGAACAATGATAGAAACATCCCTATGAGACAATCATCAAACATCAATTGTCTCCATCTCCGTCTTCTATTCTTGGTTGTTTATTACCTCACACATGTAGATCTGATGAAGGAAGAGGAATCAAGCGTGTCATCATTTTCTCACCATCTACATGCCTTCGTCGTCACAGCCCAACACCATTGCTACCATCATCTCACAACCTACAAAATCATATTTGAATATATGATACAAGGAACAGGGAAAGTGTGGCTACGATTTACACGTAATAACAAAGAGATATATATGTGAAGGTGTAAATGTTTAACCGAACATGATTCCTTTTGTCCTTTTTGTTGGGGACAGCTGGAACATGCACATAAAAAATCACATCTTCATCCCATAAATACTATTATTTAGTTGAAGCTTGATCCAAGCAAAAACAATCAATTGTTATTAATCATTGTTGCTGATTTTATTGTATGAAGATATAAAGAGAGGAGTGGCTATGATTCACACCACCATATCGGCTTCGTCATTATCATTTATCATATCTTCTCGTTCAAAATTGAATGAGAATAAGAGGATCCTTGAGAGTTGTGATCGAAAACACACATACAAACTTATAAATCAACCCATTTATAGATCTTCAACATTTTTTCATAAATCGAGCCATCTAAGATAAACAAAATCCTCAACTTCGCTCAATAGACTTGCCTATAGATCTTTAACTGGCTTACATAAATATGTTTTGTTTTAAGATCATCGATTTCATTTGTCTTGGATTCAACCACCCCATGTAGCCTTAAAGCCTAGAGGTTTTCCCACTTGAAATCAGCTAACGTAGATGAGATGGTGTTCTCATGCTATGGTGGCGGAGGTTGAAGCTGAGGTGGCGATTCGACTATTTTAGGCAGCGGTCCGGCAATGGTGGTCTAGAGTGGTTTAGGGTTTTCTTACAATCAAAGAAACGATGAACCATGTTCTTATGCCTAGAAAAGAAAGAGATAGATAGAGAAAGAAATAGAAGAAAAAAGTGAGAGATAAGTTAGATGTGGGCCCTATGTTTATATTTAATATATAACACCCCGTTTATAAAATAAATAAATGTATAGAAGCCCTAAAATGAATAAAAATTGAGCGAGGCATTAGTTTCGAGGAGTTAAAAGTCACAATTACAGAAGTCAGGGTGCGTTTGGTAATAAATGGATTTAAATTGAAAAGATTTGAAGGCTTAAGGGGCTTATTGGTAATATAGGGATCTATTATGAAAGAGATTTATGGGATCAAGGCTTAAAATGTAAGTTTTGGAGTTAGTTTGTAAAGATTTCTGAAGGCAGGGGTTAAAAGTGTAAATTATGAACTTATTTTGAAAGAAAAGAAGGAAGGAGGGATCGATTATATTATTATGGAAATGTGTTTTGAGGCACCGGGTATATAAGCGATATGTTAACCCTAACCCTAGAAAAATGGTTTCAGCCGCCATGTATGAAGTCGTCCCCCCTAGTCTACTGTTCCGATCAGTTGGGTAGCCATCGTCCGCCGTTGTTGATGAGCGTCATAACAGTGCTGTCGGAGACGTCATGAACAGCACGGATAATCGCTGAGGATCGATCTTTGGAGCAGCGTTTGTCATCTGTTAGGTGTGAATGATCGAGAAACGGACGGTAAGACCCAACCGCCACTCACCTCCTTTCCTTTTCGTTCTTTTCTGTGAACACGAAGCTGGAATTGTTGCTATCGGGTGACCCTCGGGTGTTGTTTTCTTGTTTTAGCACCATTGTCGCCGTTCTTCTCTTCTCTTTTCGCTCCTTTCACCGTCATGGGGTTGTTTCTGCTGCTCCGGTAATGATCGCCACCCCGAAGGGGCAGTCGAGTCTACGTAGGTTATCACTTGTCGTGTTGAACCGAGAGGTGCTGTGAGATTGTTGCTGGCCGGAATTCGAAGACAAGAACCACCATGGCCGCTGCTACTGCCGCATTCCGGTGATGTCGTTGCCGTCATGAGCCACCAAGTTGGTGGCTGGGGTGAACCTTGCAAATTAGAAGCTTGTAGGTGTGGGTTTATTTCAATGGAGAGGTGTGTGGGAGTTTATTTGGCTGGAAAATTGAGAAAGGGCCATCGCCACCACCGTGAGGTGGTGGCTGCCACCAAGCGCCACCGCCGGCCACCATGGTGTGGTTGTGTGTGTGTGTGTGTGTATTAGTTAGTGTGTGTATTAGTGAGTGTGTGTATTTTGGATTAAAGCCCTGTAATTGTAATTAGCAAATTGAATAATAAAAATAATAATAACCACCACCATAAGGTGGTGGCCGCCGCCGTGAGCTGCCATCGACCACCACTACCCGAGGTGGTAGTGGGTGGTGCCCCGCTAGCGAACCCTAATGGGCTTAGATATTGGTTTTGGGCCTATTGGGCCATGTTTGGGTGGAAAACCCTAATTATGAGTTTTGGGCCTTAGACTTATTGGGCCCACTTGTGGGCCATTGGGATTGGATTGTGAATTAAGCCCAAACTATTCCATGCCATTTATCTAGTAGATTAAAGGACTTAATGAATTAAGTCCTTAATGGGCTAATTGAGAAAATACTAATATTTGAGAGATTATTAGCGCACACACGAAAATTATTTAATAAATGAATATTAAATAATAACCATTGGCAAAAATTAATCTAAGCAATAAAAGACTTAATGGATTAAGTCCTTAATGGATTAAGTCCCTAGTGGGTTAAGTCCTTAGTGGGTTAAGTAAGAAACACTTAACCCTAGTTATCATTTGATGTGAAACCCTAATTTCACTTGGGCTTTGTGTGGGCCATCCGAGAATAATCAAATGGACTAGAGTAATTAGTTGGGATTTAAGGGAAGGCCCATATGAAGGATTGGGCCAATGTTGGACTGGACTGAGCAATTGGGCCTTAAGGGAAGTCCATGTAGAGGTTTGTGCCCAATTTGGAAAATTGAGCCATATGTTGGGCTTTGATCTGTAGTTGACTTTGGGCCTATGGATTGGGCCTTGGGCTTGGGTAAGCCAAGCTAGGGGTAATGTAGTAATTATCCAAAGCATGTATTTTTAGTTATGTGTTAGAACCCAATTATTAATTGGGTGTTATTTGGTGTTGACAGTTCGGGAATCGGTCCGATGCAGGGGGCAAGGCCCCAGTTAGTCCAGACTTCGGTCCGATGCAGGGGACGGGGTCCCAGTCAGTTTCCGGACTTCGATCCGATGTAGGGGGCAAGGCCCCAGTTAGTCCGGACTTCGGTCCGATGCAGGGGACGGGGTCCCAGTCAGTTTCCGGACCTCGGTCCGATGCAGTGGGCAAGGCCCAGTATGTGCTTTATATGTATTGTATGGTATGTGGTAGTTTGGGGGAGCTCACTAAGTTTCGTGCTTATGGTTTTCAGTTTTGGTTTCAGGTACTCAGTTTTCAAAAGAGGAGCTCGGAAAGATTGCAGTGCACACACCGTTTGTTCAGCCTGGGATGTTTATACTCTGATATATTTGACAGTTGTTTTGAGATAAATTCTTTATGACTCTTATATGACGTTTGATGAATATGGTTTTATTACTAATTTTAAAACGAAATTTTCAGACTGTATTTTTGGGATGTTACATAATAAAACTTTAAATTATATAGTAAAAAACATAAATAAAAGTATTAGAAGGGCAATTTAGTCTTTTTATTTTCCGAGGGACCAAATACATAACAAAAGATGCTCAATGGACCATTTATCTATTTTCTCCAGGTTTGGACGTGTTTCCTGACAAAATGCAAACAACATAGAGTATTTTTGTAGTTTTCTCTATATAATATGATTTTCCTAAAGTTACCACCCCTCAATTTTGTCAAATGTCACTTTGACCCCCCTCAGCTTTGAACTTTATAAAATGTCACTTTCACATTCTCGGCTTTCTAAGCTTTCATGTTCACCCCATCCACCAACAATTTGGTCAATGATATCGACCTTATATATTTATCTACCACCCTCAACTTTGTCAAAATTCACTTTGACCTCCATTGACTTTGAGTTTTATAAAATGTCACTTTCACCCCCTAATCTTTTTAAAGTTTTATGTTTACCCTATCCACTGACAGTTTAGTCACCGGTACCGACCTTGTATATTTATCTACCAACAAAATGTAACGCTACCTAACTTTTATCAATATAATCATCAATTTTAAATTTACAAGACGTATTGGTCTCACCGCAATACGTAGAGAGCAAAATAGTAGTTATATATTACAACCCAAGCGAGTGTTTCACCGACAATTAGCACCCATCCACTTTTTAAAATGATATTTTTTTAACCCTCTATTTTTAAAATACTTTTTAAAATAACGTTTTCAATCCCTTTACGTTTTTAAACGTCACTTGGACCCCTTCATTTTGAACTTTGTAAAATATCACTTTCACCCCCTTCAGTTTGTAAACTTTCCTATTTATCCTCTGTAGCATGCACAAGCTAATTTCCTTAATAACTATTGTTCATTAACTTAAAATAATAATTAACTTTTTACGTGCTTATGTGTATGTATGTGTCGATATAAATTCGATATGGTTAACATTTCGACCTAAATTTAGAAGTCATGTTCCTTAATAACTTCGTCTTTATTTTTATGTACACTTCTTATGTATGAATCAGGTCACATATAATACGCTTTTGATTATTTGAATTTACGTTCGTTAACTTAAAAAAATCTTACTTATTTTTATGTACATGTCGGTATAAATTTAGTTTCTTTATGTTTTCATTTTTATTTTTATGTACGTTTCCTACGTATGAATTTTATCACATATAATACATTTTCATTTGACGATATATATTGGAGCTAGTCAGTAATACGATATTATATATTTATCTACCAACAAATGCAATGATACCTAACTTTATCAACACAATCGTCAAAACCCATCTTCGGCTTAGGGGAGTGGTGTCATGTTTGTCGCACTAAAAGTGTTGTCACCTCATTTTTGTCACACCTCTTCATCATCTTGCCATTTAGGAGGGGTGGGTTGCCACACTTTTTGTCAATTTAAATATTTTTAATTGCAACAAATTAAATAATAATAATAATAATAATAATAATAATAATAATAATAATATTAATAATAATAATAATAATAATTATTATTATTATTATTATTATTATTAATAATATTATTAATATTATTATTATTATTATTATTATTAAAAACTTATAGTCTTAACCTTACACACTTCAAAACAAAAAGAACGTACAAACATAACTAGTTAAACACTTAGAAAATAAAAACTTAAACCACCATAGCTACTACAAACCAGAGGACATCTTCATCGGAAAATTAGACTTCTAAATCAATGACTGCTTACGCGTTAAGATCAATGTGGTCAACGGTCCAAATATATTCCTTCAAGTCTATGCAAAGATCATGATGAATCTCAACATCATGAATTATCCATCTTCTTGTCAAGTACTCTTCACTTCCAACCTTAAATGTTTGTGTCGGTGGAACGATCTCGTTTTCGTTATACTTACATATTGCATTTCCTTCATCTTCGAGAATCATATTATGCAATGTGATACAAGTATACATCACCTCATTCATTTTACTCTCTTCAACAAAAGTTTCAAGGTATTTCAATATATGGAAACGTTTTTTAAGAGTGTCAAAAGCTCGTTCAACATCTTTCATCATCTTCTTTGAGCTATCTTAAACTTCAACCTCTTTCGATCATCAGGTGCAATCCCGTTATACATGTCGTCGAATATCAAAGACATGTTAAGAACATTTATATCATTTAAGGAACCAACAAAACCAAAGAATGCATGCCATGTCCACAAATCATGTGAGGCCACCACCTCAAGTATAATAGTTAGATAACATGATCACCTTTGCGTATTGGCCTTGATATGCATCCGGGCAATTGCTCTATTCTCAGTGGAGGCAATCTAGGCTTCCTAACATTTGTATGAGGAGCATATAATTGTTGGACGTCACTATATGTAGGTTTACGTAAATATCATGGACCATACAATATAATGACATAATTACAAAATTTATGAACGTTTTCTCATGCAGTACGTCCGGACATCCTAAGATACTCATCTAGTGCATTGAGGGAAGTGACATATGCTAGTTAACGAAGTGCGATTATGTATTTATGTAAAGGAGTAAAACCTACTTTACATTTACATATGCATATTGTTGGGAATATGGACTCGCTTACGTGACATCGTTGACTATAAGTTGAAACAAATGTTTGCGTATACGGAACCGGCCATGGAAATAATATCCTTGAAAAGTCGTGTGTTCTTCAAAATAATATTGCATGAGGCGTTTGTGACTAGCTTCACGATTTCTTTGTATGTATCTTCTTTTTCTCCGTCTCACACTTCGGCATTTTGTTAACGTAGTTCTTGTATCTTATTTTCAGCGAATTGAATGACCTCTATGGTCGATTCTAACACCGCATTAAGAAAACCCGAAGATGAAGATGACATATTTAGAAAGAATGGAAAATTAGGTTTTGATGTGGTATGTAATTGTATGTGGGGTTGTATTTATAAATATTAAAAAAATACTTTTAAAAATGTGTCGTTAGCTCATTGGTTGAAAGGAATGGTTTAAACTCGGTAAGCACATGCCGAGTTACGATGTCAAACAACACATTTTCGAGGTGACGTTGTGGTGTTTGCCGAGTTCCACTCTGCATAGCCTTACAAAATGGATTGACGTCACAACAACATTCGACAATTCCTAGTTTTAGTAAAATGAGAAGTGTGTGCTTGTTTTTGTAGTATTCACATTTTTTATTCTTTCATTTTTTTCATATTTTATTATTTTACTTGTTTTTAGGAGGTGTTTGAGATAACTTTTTCAGTTCAAAAGTCATTTTTATAAAATGACTTTTTGTAAAAGATCTTTTTCCAAAAGTTATGGTTTAAAATGTGTTTGGATGGTAAAAAGACAAAAGTTGTTTTTAAGAGGTACAAAAGTTCCAAAAGTCCCAAAAGTCGTGTTTTTGTGATTTTTGAAATCAGCATTTTTTCCTCTTGGTCAAAAGTTGTTTAAAATGAACTTTTTAACTTAGAGAAACATCTTTTGCACTTTTTTGATTTTTCTGAAAAGTGAAAAATCAAAAAGTTATTTTTAAAACATTCCCAAAAACCTCTTAGATTAGAGTAGAAAAATTATCATCTTTTAAAAATCATCCTTTTTTTTTCTTTCTCCAACCAATAACCTGGTGACTAAGGATACATTTTTCCGTTATTATAATATCTCTAAAGTTAACCCATTTTCAAATAAATGTATAATAATCATCCTTTTAAATCATATATGACAATTTTTCTTTGACATTTGTTAGAATACCTAATTGTAAAATCAATTTGTCAGTCGTACCTTAAAAGGCACAATCCATAAAATATGTGTAATGCTTTAAAAGGAGGATCTTCGTATGCAGCTTTGGTTATTTGTCTCCATATTGGAGAAATTGATCACAAAAAGAGATTGATCGAACAAGTGTATCGTCATAAAAAGAGATGACCATGATAAACCCACTCCTGTTATGGATATTCTTTTAAACCCATTCTGTTGTGGCATAACTTTGAACTAACATTCTTATGTATATTCTACAAATATTCTTTTATCAAATAATCAAAATAAATCCACTTCATTACTAGAAAAATATGTTTTCCTTACGAAAGTTACCGACATAAATATATCCAACAGAATTATTGAAAGAATATACATAGTAAAACACCATAAATTGGCGACGGATTTCTAATAGATGTACAACTAAATAAAGTTATATAATCTCGGTAGGAAATTACTGATAGAAATAATAATGTCTTATAAAAAAAATGTTCTCTCTAAGACTTGAACTTATAATCTCTCAAGAGAGTAAAGATGATGCAGAAGCGTAAGAGAGGAAGAGTTTGATTTCGTTTCATCCGGTAGGTCTAACCAGTCACATAAGGATTGTATATATATTATCCAATGTAACCGATGTCATTAAAACAAAATCGTAACTGTCACAATTAAATAAGAAAATTAATCAAAGAATCAAAATAGCTTTTAATTCGGTTTTGTAACAGTTAACCAAAAAAAGAAAAAAATGCCCTTGAACTTTTCTAGTCGACCAGTGGTACATTCGTGTCCGCAGGACATGCGCTCGCACACAAGTTGAGTGGCCCGAAGCCAATTTGGCTTGTATTTGCACCCCCCCTACATGCGTGCGCAAAAGAAAGTTTTGGTTCTAATTAGTCTTATAAAAGTAGCTAGTCTTTGTAGATATAAACCAATTTTTTTTCCCTTCTTCCACCAATGTGGGATGAGTTTTAAAAACTCACTTGACTTATTTATCTTCTCTTCAATTGCCTTACTTTGACAAGCAATTTCTCATTCATTTTTAATCCGTTTTGGACGTGTAATATATCGAAACGTAGATATCACGGAGGAGAACACAAATATATAATCAATAACTCGTTTTGATTATATTAAAAGTATTAAATTTGTGCTCAAAAATTGAGAAATTCCATTTTTGGAAATTAATGAAGTTAATTTTCCAACCGATAAATCCACATATTAAACAAACAATGTGATCAACGATCACAATTTCTAATATAACAAAATTGCTATAAATAATTATAAATCTCACCATCCTTAAAAGGACATGAGTAAATACTTATAATTATAAATTTCAACATTTGTTTACTATTACTTTTTAATGCAAAAACAATGCCAAAATAAGCAAACTTAAATAATAGTTTAGAAATTTAACAATCAAAAGCCATGAATCATACCACAAAGAAACTATAACAAGTATATAATAAAATAAAATAGAATGCTCAACTAAACGTCTAAACGTGCCTATTTCTTGCTTCAATTTTTATCTTTTTAAAAAAATATAATAATAATAATAATAACAACACGTACAACTTGAACTTTCAAGTTTCAAAGACAAATGTTCATTATGATCATCAACAATTTTCATTAGAGAAACAAGTTGTTCTTAATATTCTCCATTTAATTGTGTCTTTCCACGTAATATAAACAAGAGTAATTTATAGAAATGATATTTAGGGTTTTGTCAAATTCACAATCGAAAAAAATTGATAGGTTGCCTTTTTGTGGTTTGGAGAAATTACACATCGGTCCATCTGTCCATATAAAAAGACTACTCTATATTTTCTATTTTTTTTCTTTTTTACTCGTTTTTTACTTTTAATAAATAAAATCCACAATTACACACCATCCTATCCATACCCATTCTTCTTCTTCCATTCATTTTTGTTGAATACTACAATCTTCTCAACGCCTCCAAACACCCTCACTTTTAGTGGTGTGTGTTTGGATCGATCTGTTTGATTCAATACAATCAAACAAATTCAAATAAATTTCAGTTTTCAAAACATGGATCCGAATAATTCAAACTAAAATTAAATTGATCCAATTCAACTAAGTTATAATTCAGTTGGATTGATTTTTAAGAGGCAATGCATTTTTAAAAATATATATAATTTGAATATTGGCCAAAAAAAAAACTATTTAGTTGTGAATTATAACTAATAAACAACTACTAAGAAAATATATTATAGTTTTATTTCATTAACATATAACTTTTGATAAAAGGTACATATTAATGTATTATATTTGATGAAAGTTTCTAGTAATTAAAAAAATAACCTAGTAAACTTTCAAACAATTAAAGGTGTATATTAAAAATAAATAATAACTTGTTATCCGTTTTACTTTGACTATTCGGTTCTTGTTTTATAAACCAAACCAATCCAAAATAATACTTCGGCTTTGCTAAAAACCAATCCAAAAATGTGAATACATGGACCAAATTGCTCGATCCAAATTGTCTAAATGGACAATCCGATTTTATCCAAATATTAAACAACCTTGCTCAGTGCCTCCAACAACTCCTACATCTCTCAACAACCTCCGTCTCACCTCTTTCCCATCTCCACCACTAAATCATTTCAATATAGTTTTTTTCTCTCTTTAGAAATACGAATCAATGGGCAAACAAGAACATGATAGAAGATACGTATCTTGGAACACTAAGATTGACAAATCAATAGAAATTATTTCAATCATTTGTCTCGTCTCCAAACTGTTAAAACAATCTTAAACTTATCAAAATATCTATTGTCAAAGTTTGGTATCTGAAAAAAAAAAAAAAAAACAAATTGACATCCTGAATCAAAAAATAGAGATGAGAATCTTTTCAAACCAAAAACATAAATCAAAATCAAAACCTAATAAAATACCTAAATCGAAGGCAGAGTTGGGTTTTTGGTTTAGCTTGATTTGTAATTCAAGGCTCACCGGAAGCGGAGAAGTTGGTGTGTGGGTGGTGCTCAACATACAACTTTAAGAGGGAGTTAGAGTTGGTGGCGTTAGAATGGGTGTCGTTCACTTATGTTCTCAAATGTGGAACTATCGGTGGTGATTCCTAAAGTAAACGGCACGAAGAAGAGTGAGAGGTGAGATATAGGTGTTGAGGAAGGGAGACGCCAATGGTGGTTGACGACGCAATCTCGTCAGAGAGGAAGAAAGGAGAGAAAGATAGACGGAAGAAGGGGGAGAGAAAAGGGTGGGCCCCATGTCATTTTATATTATTTTAAAGTTATAAATAAATAAAAGAAAAAGAAAAAAGATGTTAGAAAAGGTAAATCAGTCTTTTTATATGGACCACGGGATTGACAATGTAATTTTTAAAAAGCAAAGAGATATAACATATCAATTTTTCGAGTAAAGACCAAAACTGTGAATTTAACCAAACTACAAAGACTGTAACACCCATAAAAATCATGCCAATTTAAAACTTTTTAAATCATTCAAAAACCAATAATTATTACAAATTTGTTTTCAAAATGGTTTCATGTCAGAGTATCCCAGAATCAAATCATAAAAATATAAGGAGGTGCACGATCACGCCTTCTCCTTCCCGCGATCATCAGAAATACCTGAGACAAAATCAACAACTGTAATCCCAAAGCTTAGTGAGTTCCCCCAAAATACCAACGCCATAGAATCATAATCATATGATAGCAAATAAACAGCATGCATAATGAGCCATCAGCTTGACTGGACCACCTCGTAGGTCCATCAGTCTATCTGGACCGCTCTCCGAGCCATCGGCATGTCTGAACCGCCTCGCAGGGCCTTCAACCTATCCAAACGCTCGTCGGGACTTCGGCCTGACTAGTATCCCCAAACCGGGTCTACAGTCTATCTGATCCGCCCTGGGTATGTTGGCGCAAGCACAAAGCATGATCGCCTCAACTCAACCCCCAATCAAACAATCATGTGCACGTAAATATCATACACTATCTAGGATGTACATATAGTCATATAGATCTAACATATCACTAATAAAGTATCATCCTATAACCAGGATACCGACCTAACCGGTCACGAACATAACATCATCCTATATACCAGGATACCGACCTAACAGGTCGCTAAGCATATCATCATGCAATAAACCCGGATACAAATCCAAAAAGAGCCGGCATTGGTGCCTTAGACACTGTTGATATAGTGATAAGAACTCACCTCACAAGTAATGTTGAACTGGACTGAAAATCTCCGACCGCTGTCTCGCCGAAAATCCTAAACTACCTAGAATAACGAATACTAAGTCAACACATGGGATATCAATCTTGACTAAGGGTCCACATAGTCCATTTTGCCTTTTTCTCTAATTTGGTCCAAGGCCCAATATCAAATTCACTATCCAAAGTCCATATACATAAGGCCCATTATTGGCCCAATTTTCCCAATTGGGCCCCAACTCCCAAATCGGGCCCCATTTTAAGATCTATTACCACTAATGGCCCGAAACACATTTATTCAGAAAGCCCAGCAAGGCCCATGTCAATCTGGCCCAAAAAGTCGTCCAATACTGAAGCCTAATTCGTCAAAAGCCCAATAGAGGGCGTACACGGGGCGTACTCCTCTGGTACACTGGGTGTATTTCCATTTTGCGTTGACCACCATCAGGGTGGTTGACTCAGTACGTTGGGCGTACAGAAATTACACGGGACATACACAAGGTTTCCCCAAAACCCTAATCTCCAGATCCATCGACCAAATGTGCCTCCATAAAGTTCTTAATACATCGTCTTAATCCATTAAGATCTTTCTACTACATGCATGGGGCACTTTTAGCCATCGGGACATCATTTTTATCACTTAGGACCCTTTTCTAGGGTCTGAAAGGGTAACTTATCTCGTTCAAAACATAACATGCACCAACTTGGGACTTTTGGGACAAGAAATGGTTTCATAAATCTAGCATGGCAAGATCTACATCATACAAGCTTAAAGGTATGAGCTTTTTACCTCCTGGAGCTTCTAGAGCTCAAAGAAACCTCAGATCTACAAACTTGTCTTCTTTCTCCAACTTCTTGATGCAACACTTTCTTCGCCAACTACTCAAAATATACACTTTTATCCCACACACTCAAGATAGGGGTTAGGGTTTGGGTAAAACGACTCATAACTATGGAGGCTGAGATGATGGAGGGTTTTGAGCTCATAAGCACGTTTATATAGCACCTAAACCCTAAATATTAAGGTTTCCATCTGTCGTGAGTACGCTTAATGTACCTTATGTATGCTTAGCGTACATGTCTTATTCTTAAAGTTTCAAATTTAGCCCTTAGGCTTCTCGTGGCTCGACTCTTCCAACCCCAGGGACTATAAATGACAAAATAAATAGAAGAGAGGATTCGGAAATACCTGCCAAATCTCAAGATGTTACAAAGACCATTTCTATAATTTACTTTATAAACAACTTTTTATTTTAACAAAAATAGTTGGATACAAAAATGCAAGATTTCATTTGAAAAAATTAATGAAAACTTACACATATTGGGTGTTTTTTAGATCTGAGAACTAAAATATTGTAATATAAAATCAAAAATACTCTTGTCTCTTGTTATGAATTATTGTAATACTAGTTCACTACTTCTTTAATAACTCTTTTGTCGGTCCTGAAGAGAACAAACGAACTCTAAAAGTTTAACTGATTGTATTGCTCCGAGAATTAAACTTGAAAAGCTTCCCTCAATCACTAAATTGGCCTCTGGACTCATCGATTGCAATTTAGGTGTTTTCTATTTTGATTAAGGTGGCATGCCGATTTTCTCTGGTGTTTCTTTTCCATTTGGATGAGATTTTGGGTCTCTTAAGTATGGGTATAGGGGTGTTCCGTGTGTTGGGTCAAAAATATGGTTTATACTTTGCTTTTCTAGGAAAATGTATTTTTGTGTTTTGGACCATAAACAACTTGGTGTTTACGGCCGTATACGTGTTTACAATTGTGTTTACGGCCGTGAACAAGTTTACGGCCGTAAACATGTTCACCAAGCCCATGTTCCCTATAAATATAGATGTAAGGGGTGAGGAGTGGGGTGATGAACAGAAGAGAGTGTACGGTCTAGAGGAGTTTATGTGTGTGTATTTGAAGGTGTTCTAGAGAGAGACAAAAGAGAGTGTGCGTTAGTGTGTGTGAATCTTGTATCTGGATCTTTATTCATATCAATACATACAAGATTCATCATCTTCTTCTTCTCCTTCTCTTCTATTTGATCTAACATCATCCGTTTGATTGGGATTTCACACCATCAAATGTAACATCCCGAAAAATTCAATAGTAAAGTTGAAGGGCTAAAAGTGTAAATAAGAAGGTCGACTCGGTGAGTCTATGGGTATACTTGGCGAGTCGAGTCGTGTTTCAGGTCGCGTGATAAGTGACCAACTCGGCGAGTTGGTGCTGTATGGAGAAAACCCTAATTCCCGGGGTTGAGCCCTATATAAAGAATATAATACCCTCTCCCCAGCCTCTTTACTCTCCCTTGAAGTCCAGAAACCCTAACATTCGGTTGTGAGAGAGTTGGAGAGCATTTAGAGCCTTGGAGGAAGAAATCTTGGAGGGGAATTGAAGAGAAAGAAGATTTGGAGCAAGGGGCTTTGCAGAGATTTGGTTCATTCTCCAGTAGGAGCTTGCATTGGGGGTAAGAGATCTGTTCTTGAGCTTTTGTGCATCTAGATTTATCAATTTTGGGGTTTTTGGAGCATAAATGAGGCCCATCTCGAGTTTGGTGTAAGATCTGAGGTTGCTACCTCAGATCTAGGGTTGTAGTGGTTCAGGAAGCGATAAAGTTCATGCCCAAGAGTTGTTAGTGAAGCCTTCTTGTCCCAAACCCTAGCCCAATAGTGTTTTGTGCTTATATCTCCTTGGATTCACGTAAAGTTTGCCACTTTACATGATGGATGGCTTGTAGAAGAGTAGATCTATGGATTTGAGACCCTACATGGCTTGGAAAGCCTCTGTATGGGTTAAGAGCTAGTGGTACTCAGCGAGTCACATGGGTGTACTCGGCGAGTTGCTTGAAGATAGGCAGAAACTCGACGAGTTGGAAGAACAACTCGGCGAGTTGGTTGAAGATAGCCTTGGACTCGGCGAGTCTGTTCTTGGACTCGGCGAGTCTGGTCGTGAGGTCCTAACCTTTCATGGTTGAGCTGTGAATCGGTGAGTCAATGGACGACTCGGTGAGTTGAGCAGGAAGTGACTTAGAGTTCGTGGGACTCGGCGAGTCTTGGGGCGACTCGGCGAGTTGGATCGCGATATGGGAGATTTCAGAGTTGAGGCACTCGACGAGTTAGCGGGCTGACTCGGCGAGTAGGGTCGGTCAGGAAGTATGACTTTAACTGAGGACTTTGACTTTGACCAAGAGTTGACCAGTTGACTTCCAGGGGTAATTTGGTAATTATTGGTATTTATTGAGTTCGGTCTTTTGGTATTGTCAGTGGTGGAGTTCGTGTCATAGGTTAGGCAGCGTGATCTTATCTTTTCAGTCAGCAGTTGCGAGGTGAGTTATCCTCACTATATCAACGGGGTCTACGGCACCAAGGCCGGCCCTTTATCGGATTGTAATCCGGGTATCGTTGTTATGTTATTGCTTGCTATGTTTGCATCCTGGTAGTTAGGATGGTATTTGTTAGAGACCTGGTTAAGATCGGTATCTTGGTATATAGGTTGATGTTATGTTATGTGATCTGCTAGATCGGTGTGATTGGATGTGAATTGTTATATGATTGAATGTTTATGTGCACATGGTTGTTGGACTGGGGTTGGGTTGAGGCGGGTCCTGCTTTGTGTTGTAGGCCAACATACCCAGGGAGGACCGGTTATCCCGAAGGCCCAGCGAGCGGTCCGGATAGGCTGTAGGCCCGCGAGGGTGGACCAGACACGCCGAGGCTCGGAGAGTGGACCAGGCCGACTGAAGGCCCAATGCGGGCGGACCAGTCATACTGTAGACTCAGAGAGTGGACCAGGTGGGTTGAAGGCCCGGTGCAGGCAGACCAACCACGCTGCAGACTCGATGGATATGGCTAGACTCGGAGGGTGTACCAGGTGGACTGAAGGCCCGGTAGGGCGGACCAGTCACATAGTAGACCCAAAGTGCACGGCTGTTCTGTTCGGTTATGATATGTTATGTGTGGTATATGTGGTTGGTATTTTGGGGGTATCCCACTAAGCTTTTAGGCTTACAATTGTGGTTTTATGTTTTTCAGGTACTTCAGGAGACCGTGGCAAGGCGAAGGCATGATCGTACCGCTCCCCATGTTTATGTTTTACGATATGGTTCTGGGAAAACTCTGATAATAATTGTATTGAAAATATTTTTGTAATGACTTAACAAAAATGGGTTGTTTTTGAAAAGTTTAAATTGGCTTGAATTTTTAGAGTGTTACATCAAACGGATCTGATTGATACACAAGCATTTTGGGGACTTACAATTGGTATCAGAGCTTGGATTGTATCAATCAATTTTGTTAGATATGGAGCTGATTTGATCTTATTTTTGAAGGATTCCTGCATTTTTGGATAGATCTCTGAAAATTAGTAGGGGTTTGTTCTTCGCGTTTTTCATAAAAACGGGTTTTTGATCGAGTTTTGGTGCAAAAAAGGGCAAAAATCGTTGTTTTTGGTCGTAACCAACGAGGGGGTGGCGGTGTTTACGACCAGCAGCTAGGGTTTCCGGAGTTTACGGCCCAACAACACCTCAACCCATAGAGTACGGCCTATACTTAAAAAAAATTAATTAGAGTTTTTTTGCGCTTGCTAGGATTCGAACTCAAGACCTCTAACTCTTCAACCTAACGCCTTACCAGTTGATCTACTAAGCTCCTTGTTTCAAACCTTCCGTTTCTAATTCAAAAAGACTCTCCTTAGGTTCCTAATTTCGCAAATTGACACTTTTAGCCCAAAATTCAAAATCTTTTATTTTAAAATTCTTTTTTCACCAAAAAATTTTAGATTTTAAATTTTGACTTTTATTTTTGACATTTTACTTAAAATTTTGACTTTGACTTTTAAAACTTGACCTTTGAATTTAAACGTTGGCTTTCTCGTTTAACTTTTAAATTTTCAAATTTAGCTTTTCGATTTGACTTTTCAAGTTTCACTTTTTAGTTTGACTTTTTAAATTTGACTTTTAAGGTTGACTTTTGAGGTTTATAGTCAAAGGTAATTTTTAATTTGACTTTTAAGTTTGATTTTGGCTTCTAGTTGTGCTTTTAATGGCTTTTGAGGTCAACAAGGGAAATGAAGACATGAAAGAGAATTGTCAGGATATGTTAAGACAAAATTTCAACATGTTCAACTACATTCCCGGAGAAACCCTGGAGGCTCAACTGCAGCGATTCACCACTCTCACTGCTAAGATGAATATATCTAGGGTCTTCTTGACCAAGTCGGAGATAAACAAAAAGCTACTGAATTCACTTCCGAAATCGTGGGATATGAACGTGGCTGTCATTAAGAAGACAAAAGATCTCAATCATCTTAGTCTTGCTGCTGTAATTGAAGAACTTGACGCTTTGAAGTGCGGAAAAACAATGAGTTCTACAAACATCCCGGTCAATGAAGTTTCATGCTCTCAATCATGTGAAGCTACGATTAAACTTCTTCGTGAACAAATTGATTTATTAAAAATAGAAGTTGAGGACCTGAGATATGAAGGATATCAACTTAGGAAAGGACAAAAACCCCTAAAGGCTGAATTAGAAGCAAAAACCAAAGACTTTAGGAGGCTTCAGGAAGACTACAGTAACAAATGTGAAAACTATGACTATATCAAGAGACAGAATGCTGAGTTAATTACTGAGCTTGATACATTAAAAAGCAAATTAGAAACTGCAAATTTTGATTTTAAAAAATATGATGTATCAAGCGAGGTAGTTGCCAAAATGATTAACCATTGTCTGCAATTTAAAAATAACCAACAAAAAGGTCTACGGTATGATAGTGTTCCTCCACCTTTAAATCATAACTACACATCCATCCCTATGACACAGGAAGAAATTGACAAGGAGGCACATCTTCAATATGGCAAACCCGTTGGATTTGTGTTGGGAGGTATTCAGGTTGAAAATACTAATGCTTCTACTTCATGTGCAGGTAAAGTAGTAGAGGATGAGAATAAGGAGAACACCATTGAACAAACCAACATCTCCTTAAACTCTGAATCTGTTGCTTCGAACACAACTGCTTTTGATTAACCTGCTGTTGAGAAATACACGCCACCAATTCCAGTGAAATGGAGTGCCTATTGCAATTGTGCTTGCGGGAACAATAAGAGACAAGGCAAGGACACGCCACTGGGGACAGGAAGAAACAATTTCCCAATGAAGAAAAAGACTTGTTTTCACTGTGGAACACCTGGTCACATTGCCCGAAACTGTCACGCATACGTTCCCTACTACGCACAAGGATTGCAAAACACGCAAAGAGGGAGATACTCCAAAAGAAACCCCTCAAGGTCACATTCAGACAACGGTGATTGGAACGCGCAGAAGGCCAAGAATCAAACTCACAAGGCCAAGAATCTGAATCCCAAAGGCAAGAAGGGAATGCCGGCTAAGAAGCCAAATCCAAGAGATGTTCTAGCGAAACCAAGACCGGCTAGGTCTAAATCATCTCAACGGCCGACTTCCAGTTCAAAAACAAGTGCCGGGGCACCCATCGGATCAAAAAAGACATGGGTTAAACCCAACTATAAATGGGTACCAAAGGTTCAGTCTCCCAAATCATCTAATGACTCTAACGTTTCTACATCTTCTGTTTCTGATAAGCAGGATATGTCATGGGAGAGAGTATCGTGCATTGATGAAAAAGGTCGACCTACTTTCAAAATGGATTGGGTTCCAAAGACCAACTGATCCCGCTCTGTGTCGGAGAAGCTATGGAGGCATATCATCAGGCTTCGGTTTGTTGGTAGTGGCTGCTCCTGGCATATGATAAGGAACATCCCTCAACTATACAACACTCAGAGCATTGTTTGAGAGTATGTGTCCTTACAGGAAGGGACAAAAGGATGGGATCACATGGGGTTAGTGCTTAATGACATGAAGAATTTTCGGATCTGTTCTGAGATGATGCATGCTGTTCTCAGACCTTCTGGATGCAAATTCAATCGGTGAATTACGGTTTGTGTTTTCTTCTCTATACTTATGAGTTTATCTTACTCTGATTCGTTCTAAAGACAATTTTTCATTTTCTTAATAGTTTTTCGTTAGTAGTTATTATTGGGAAGTAATATCAAGAATGTGATAAACGGGCAGTCAAAACATGTGTAAAGGACTGAATCTGAATTGTCTAGACTCTGTGTTCAATGTGCTGGTAGGCACGAAGGATTTGACAGTGTGGATTTAGATAGGATTGTTTGGACAGACCATACGACGCTGGGGTAGATTGAGCAGTGAGATAAACATGGGAACCTACAAGATACACTAAATTAATACGCATCTAGAACAGTGGTTCGAATTTTCCTTGATGTATGGACTTATGTCCTTAATTCTGGTTCTGATAGGCGACTGGGGGCTCTAATAAAGTAGGTCTGTAGAAGATTATTTTCTTTCTTTCTGTCTGTTAATCATATGTTGTTTCCTCTGCGTGATCGGAAGATCCGACCTGGAATGCAACATATGCAACTCTATTTCTACGCATCTCTTTATCTATGAAATTCTTTCTATCTGTTAGCCATATGTTGTCCCCTCTGCGTGATCGGAAGATCCGACATGGGACACAACATATGCAACATTCTACCTCTCAATCCCTCTATCCTAGTTAGCCATATGTGTTGGAATAGTGTCTAAGGCTGCAACTATATTAGGCAAGTATTTGACCCAGTTGTGCATGGTCCTTTTGGGTTGCCTTCACCATAGCAACTTGACAAGATGATTTATTAAGAGAAAATAAATATTATTAATATATTATGAGAATAATATAAAGAATAATAATATTGTTATTTGATTAATATAAGTCATAAATTAATTAGTATTAATTTGGTGGCTTAAAGAGATTAATTAAATAAGAAGGTATAAACTGTCAATTGTTTGATAGTTAAACTTTAGACTGTAAATCCATATTGGATAGGGGTGGACGGATTCTAGAAGCTAGAGATAGCTTCAAATCGTCCAAGGCTATCTTAGGAATGGATTTGGATTGCTTTAAGAGAAGATTATCCAACTAGGGTTTAGGTTGTAACCCTTAAGGAGTCTACAAGTATAAATAGACCCTATAGCAAAGGGAAATCGACACTTCATCTAAAGTAGAGAACCCCTGGCCGAATTCCCTTCCCTCTCCTCTCTCCCAAATCATCCTCCTTGCTATTTGGTGTTTGTAAGCCATTAGAGGAGTGACAATTGTGACTCTAGAGCTCTAAGACAACAAGATCGAACAAGAGATTCAAAGGTATGATTCTAGATCTGATTTAGTATTGTTATTACACATAATTAGTCATTAGAAGTCTTGGATTCAAAGCATGTTTAATTAGAAAGCCTAGATCCGAGCATTAGGGTTTTGCATGCGCACATAGGAAAGTTCTTATGGCTAAAACCCATCAGTGGTATCAGAGCCTAGCTTGGTTTCTATTAAATTGTTGCTTAATTGATTGAAACTAAACTGCACAATTCGATTTTTGTGTTTCTGAGTCATGGACTCGGCGAGTTGGCCTGACTCGGCGAGTCCAAGCGTCAGGAATGGCCAGATTCGGGATTTCTTCATGATTATCTTATGGAAACTTACCTTAATCATATTAGATCAACCCTAATCCGATTTTTTGATATATATGAATATAATCTTGATCTAGTTAAAGATATTTAGCAAATAATAAAATATTTAATTTCCTTATATAATAATTAATTAATTATTTTGATTAATTTGGTAATTATCTTGCATAAAATCTTGAATAAATCAAATATAGATAATTAGGAAATTAATTGTTAATTAAAATTATTTGTTATTTGATCCTCCATGTTTTAAATGTTTTAAAACTTGTCCTCAAGTTTTTAAATTTATGTTGTGTGATTAAAAGTTTTAATTTAGACAATTTAAATTTCAAACCCTAGATTTTAAAAGGTTTAAAATACAACCCTATACTAGTATAATATTACAAGATATATATATATATATATATATATATATATATATATATATATATATATATATATATATATGGATAACTAAAAATGCTAGTCTTACCGTTAGTAGGCCTCATTCACGAAGCCGATCTATAAGGTGGGTATAAGGTTGCGGCCTATAAAATGGCGCTTAATGGGTGTACGCTCGCACCCACCGCTTGCTTGATCGGTGGAGGGTCGTTAGCCGAACGGGTAGGATAGGGCAACCTCATCCTCTCATTAAAAGTATAATAAGAAATATAAAGTAACTACATATTTTTAAAATTTCCCAATCTTAGTTACTTTAGGAAAAGTGAATTGATGCAATCCCATGAAATTACACTTTGCACCCTTGCTAAGAAGTTAGTGGAGCATGTGTGGTTTACCGGCACACTAATTAGTTCTAAGCAAAGGTGGAAAAGGGTGATTCATTGTTTATCATAGTTCAATGGAGCGTGTGTGGTTCACCGGCACATCGAATAGGTGATCGTTACAATGAAGGCACCATGTGAATTTGCATGGTAATTCACACCCGCTTTGTGATCCTTGGTATCCCAGTCACAAACAAGAGGGGCATATCGAGATTTAAACATGCCATTGAATAGTTTCAATGAATCTCACCCGAACCTATGAATTCTCAATACATTTAGGACTAATATTTAGGTTTTTTGTGATGGAGAATTAGTGAATCGTCATTCACTTACCTTCATATTATTTTCATGTTGGATTACGGCATCCCTTTTCTAATATGTAAATATTGTTGTTGGATCCTAGCCCTAATTTTTCTTATTGGGTGATAATTAGGGATTCATATTCTAATCTATCTTTGTCCTTTCTAATTGTAGATGTCGAACGCAAACAACACTGCTGCTAGTTCCTTCACATTGATGAGCCTTTGCCAAAAGGTCACCTTCGATGGAACGAACTTTAGTGAATGGATAACATACATTCGCACCATTGCTCTCTATGAGGATAAGGAGTATGTCCTCGATGAGAAGCTCGAGAAAATCAACCCTGAAATCGCTACTCCGGCTGAGATAACCGCTTTTGAAACTCATGAGCGCGATGCAACGAAGGTACATTGCATCATGATAGCCACCATGAACTCCGAATTCCAAAAGTCCTATGAGGACATGTACCCATACGAAATGCATCAAGACTTATTGGAGAGATACCACCAGAACGCGAGACAAGAGCGTTATGAGATTTTCACTAACATGATTTCCGCTAAGATGGGTCATGGAGAATATCTTACCGTGCACCTGCAGAAGATGCAAAGGTATGTCGACCGCCTTCGCAAGTTAAATGTTGACTTTGGGGAAGACTTGGCGATCGACATGGTGCTTCACTCTTTGCCTCCGATGTACAATCAGTTTAGGATGACCTACCACATGAACAAAGAGAAGGTCACCCTAAGCAAACTCCAAGGTCTCTTGAGGATCGCTGAGAGCAACTTCAAAGACAAGTCTGTTGCACCAACTCCCAATCCACCCGCTGCTCCTGTCTTGGCTATTGGTCAAGGAAATGGAAAGAAGAGGAAGGCTTCGTCTAAGAACTATCGCAAGGTTAAAGCCCGAGATGGTGCCTCTTCTAGTGGGACCAAAGTTGATCCTGCTAAGCCTTGCCCTAACCCTAAGGAGGCAGAGTGTCACCACTGCCATAAGATAGGACATTGGAAGAGAAGCTGCCCAGAGTACCTGTAAACCATCAAGGAAGGAAAGATCAAGCCGTCTTTCGCAGGTATATACACAATTAAATCTAACGATTCTAATCATGCTATTTCTTGGGTTCTTGACACCGGTTGTGGTTATCACATTTGTTCTAATGTGTAGGGACTAAGAAGAAGTAGGGATGTGGAGCAAGGAAGGATCAATCTAATCATGGGGAACATAATATCGTCGCCTGTGACCAAGATTGGAGTGTATTCTTTAGTGCTTAGGAATAATTTATGTTTAGATTTGAACAATTGTTGCTATTCGCCAGAAATGGCTAGAAACATCATTTCATTTCATGGTTTATATAGACAAGGTTTTAGATTTTCTTTTAATAATGAGAATGGTTCTATTTTGGCTTATCTAAATGGTGTCTTTTATTTTGAAGCTATACCATGTAATGGAATTTATGAAACTGTTATGATTGTTGATAACTTAGGAAATGATGTTTTGAACATAGATTCTTCCAATAGTATGGATAGAGCATCCTTGTGGCATTGTCGTCTTGGACATGTCAACAAGAAACGCATAGCCCAACTCCAAAAGGATGGAGTGTTGGAGTCATTCGACCTTAGGGAAGATGACACGTGCGAGTCTTGTTTGCTTGGAAAGATGACTAAATCACCCTTCACGAGTACGTGCAAGAGGGGTGAGGGTTTATTGGACCTAATACATATCGATGTATTTGGACCGTTTAGATCAACCACGAAGAATGGGAACCGCTTCTATGTAACTTTTACCGATGATTATAGTAGATATGGGTATATCTATTTAATCAAGCAAAAGTCAGAAACCTTTGAAAAGTTCAAAGAGCTCAAGAATGAAGTGGAGAATCAATTGGGCAGGAAAATCAAGATGCTTCGATCCGATCGAGGAGGAGAGTACCTAAGTCTTGAATTCCACGATTATCTCAAGGAGTGTGGAATAGTTTCACAATTGACGCCACCTAGGACACCACAATTGAATGGTGTGGCAGAAAGGCGTAATCGAACCTTATTGGATATGGTTTGCTCTATGATGAGTCCTGCTTCACTATCAATCTCTTTTTGGGGGTATGCCTTGGAGACTGCCGCCCATATCCTTAACCGAGTCCCTACTAAGAAGGTTGCCAAAACACCTCACGAAATTTGGACAGGGAAAGCTCCCTCGTTGGCACATATCAAGGTTTGGGGTTGCGAGGCTTTCGTAAGACGAGATACTCACGACAAGCTCGAACCTCGAAGTGAGCGATGTATTTTCATCGGCTACCCGCAGAAATCCTTTGGATATCTCTTCTATAGACCGAAGGACAATGTTGTCCTTGTTGCGAGGAGAGGAGTTTTCCGAGAGCGAGAACTCATAGGCCAAGGAGACAGTGAGAGGCAAATCGAGCTTGAAGAGATTCAAGAGTCGATAGATGAAGGAACCTCTACCGCTGGCGCTCAACCCGAGGAGGAAACTCCGGTTGAACCGATTGACGAGTCCTTACCTCTTAGACGTTCTGATAGAGTTAGAGTTCAACCCCAGTTTTATGGTTTTCATATTACCACCGAAGGGGACACGTATATTAGTGATGGTACACTAATAAATCTTGATGAACCTAATAGCTATAAGGAAGCCATGGCAGGCCCGAAGTCTGCGAAATGGAAAGAGGCAATGGATAGCGAGATCCAATCCATGTATGATAACCTAGTTTGGAATTTGGTTGATAATGTGCCCGAACGTAAGACCGTTGGGTGCAAATGGATCTTCAAGAAGAAGACCGACGTGGATGGAAACGTACACACATATAAAGCGCGATTAGTTGCGAAGGGCTTTACTCAAACTCCCGGAGTTGACTATGATGAGACCTTCTCACCGGTTGCGAAGATAAAATCTATTAGAGTGATGCTAGCGATTGCTGCATTTCATGATTATGAGATTTGGCAAATGGATGTCAAGACCGCTTTCCTTAATGGGAAGTTGGCTGAGGATGTTTACATGGCTCAGCCAGAGGGGTTTGTGGATCCGAAGCATCCGAATAAAGTGTGTAAGCTTGAAAAGTCCATTTATGGACTTAAACAAGCGTCTCGCAGATGGAATCATTGCTTCTATGAGAAAGTCAAAGAGTTTGGATTTGTATGAAGCAAAGATGAATCATGTGTATATGTCAAAGCCAGTGGGATTATAGTTAGCTTCCTCGTTCTATATGTCGATGACATATTACTCATAGGAAACGACATCCCGACTCTGTAGGAAGTTAAGTCCTGGCTCGGGAAGTGCTTCATTATGAAGGACCTCGGAGAGGCTTCTTATATTTTGGGAATAAGGATAGTAAGAGAAAGAAGTAAGAGACTAATAGGACTTAGTCAGAAAACTTACTTAGAGAAGGTACTAAAACGTTTTAGTATGGAAAACTCGAAGAAGGGAGAATTACTGATACAAAGTAATGCCAAGTTGAGTAAGACTCAAAGTCCGAGTACCGAAGCTGAAATAGCAGAAATGAGCCGAGTACCATACGCTTCCGCGGTTGGCTCAATCATGTACGCTATGACTTGTACTTGCCCTAATGTAGCCTTCGCTTTGAGCATGGTTAGCAGATATCAAGGGAATCCTGGCAGAGTCCATTGGATTGCGGTGAAGAATATCCTTAAGTACCTTCGGAGGACGAAGGAATGGTTCTTAGTCCTCGGAGGGAGTGATGACTTGAAGGTGCGAGGGTATAGTGATGCCAGCTTTCAGACCAACAGGGACAACTACCGTTCGCAGTCGGGCTGGGTCTTTACCCTCAATGGAGGAGCAGTGACATGGAAGAGTTCCAAGCAAGAAACCGTAGCTGATTCAACGTGCGAATCAGAGTACATTGCAGCGAGCGAAGCGTCGAAGGAGGCAATATGGTTGAAGAACTTCATCAGTGATCTTGGAGTTGTACCTGCCATAAAGGAGCCCATGGAGATTTTCTGTGATAATGAAGGAGCGGTTGCCATGACCAAGGAACCAAGGGATCATGTTAGATCACGACATATCGACAGAAAATATCATTTTATTAGACATCGTGTAGAAGAAGGACAACTCATAGTAAAGAGGATATCATCAGAAGATAACCCAGTAGATCCGCTTACGAAGGGACTGAGTAGGGTTAAGCACTTGCAGCATGCTAGGAGTATTGGGCTGAAGGATGATATTAGCATAGATTAGATAGATAGTATTTGAAACGTGTAATAGATAAATGTAATTAACATTTGATGATTAAATAAAGGAGTTTTATTTATGAGTAATGTTACTATCTTATGTTAATTGTTTAACTATTGTTTCACTTTGCATGTTTTGACTTCCAGAATAATTGAATTTATTAAGAATAATCGAATTATTCAAATTGTCCACAATCGTTCATATGTTGGAAGTAAATATGAATGAAGATTGTCGTGAATTGGTGTGTAGATTGTCTAAATGGTGTTAGACATAGCAAAAGATTGCTGCAACATTCATGAGTGCTTATGAACTGGTTTTGAGCATTGGAACAAACCCGCGCTTGCTGGAATCATCTTATGGAATATGATATAAAAGGGTGATCGCAAGACGATAATATCATATAGTCTTAAAACCTAGATATATGGTTTGTATTTATTAATTGATTGTACATTGATAATGCGAAAACGCATCAGTAACTCGGTGTTATAAAATGCATTGTTGTGTAGAGTTGGTTAATGAATAAGTAAATGCATATAAGTCGAAGTTTATCTGTAACTTTTATCCTAAGAAGGTAAAAGCGATATCTCGGCCGCTCGATGATTTTATTTGACTTATGTGCCGAGCCCGGTCAGAACTGAATTGATGTGTTCGATTAAGTTCTATGTCGAATAAATCAGAGATCGAGAAACCTAAATGCTTGACTAATCATTCCATAGAATTGTCAGCATGATATCTAACAGAGGACTGTACGATCCCTTATCTAAAGGACAAGATTGATTAGATCAGAGTTTGACAGTGTCTTTGAGAGCTACGATTGCAAATCGAAATGTACTTGTGCATATAGTTACTAGACTTATCCAAGTGGGAGACTGTTGGAATAGTGTCTAAGGCTGCAACTATATTAGGCAAGTATTTGACCCGGTTGTGCATGGTCCTTTTGGGTTGCCTTCACCATAGCAACTTGACAGGATGATTTATTAAGAGAGAATAAATATTATTAATATATTATGAGAATAATATAAAGAATAATAATATTGTTATTTGATTAATATAAGTCATAAATTAATTAGTATTAATTTGGTGGCTTAAAGAGATTAATTAAATAAGAGGGTATAAACTGTCAATTGTTTGATAGTTAAACTTTAGACTGTAAATCCATATTGGATAGGGGTGGACGGATTCTAGAAGCTAGAGATAGCTTCAAATTGTCCAAGGCTATCTTAGGAATGGATTTGGATTGCTTTAAGAGAAGATTATCCGACTAGGGTTTAGGTTGTAACCCTTAAGGAGTCTACAAGTATAAATAGACCCTATGGCAAAGGGAAATCGACACTTCATCTAAAGTAGAGAACCCCTGGCCGAATTCCCTTCCCTCTCCTCTCTCCCAAATCATCCTCCTTTCTATTTGGTGTTTGTAAGCCATTAGAGGAGTGACAATTGTGACTCTAGAGCTCCAAGACAACAAGATCAAATAAGAGATTCAAAGGTATGATTCTAGATCTGATTTAGTATTGTTATTACACATAATTAGTCGTTAGAAGTCTTGGATTCAAAGCATGCTTAATTAGAAAGCCTAGATCCGAGCATTAGGGTTTTGCATGCGCACATAGGAAAGTTCTTATGGCTAAAACCCATCAATATGTTCTCCCCTCTGCGTGATTGAAAGAGATCCGAACTGGGACACAACATATGCATCTATATCTAAATCTGACTTCCTCCTTAATAATTGTTTACTCACCTAAAGTAAGGAGTTCTTTGGAAGTTCTTGATAACTAGGGTATATCAGGAAGTGGGGAACACGCTCTAGTGCAACTAAAATTGAACCATTTAAGAGGTTGCCTGTAGATCTCGTTGCTTAATTTAAGTGGACAACAATACCTGTGGTCATCGTCAGTTAAATGGTTTATTTAGAAAAGTTTGTCGATACTCTTCGTGTTTAAGTGGACCATAATACCAAAAATTGACCAAATCTGTTCATGAAGGTGAAGGTACTGATAAACAAGTTCATGGCGTCTCACAACTTTGATCCCAAATATTTTTCTTTTTGTTAAATTTTTTCATAGTTTTCCTCTATGCACAAATTTAGGGGGAGAATTAAAAAAAAAGGAAATTAAAAAATAAAACAAAAATCAGAAAACTAAAAATCCAAAAATAATGTTATTTCTGTTGTACTTTTTGTTAAGAAAATAACAAAAATCCAAAAATATTTTTGTTTCTATTTTAATTTGTGTGCAAAGTTTTCTTTTAGTTTTGTTTTGTCTTGAAAAGTGAATCCAGGTGTAGATGAGACTCATGGAGACTGTATCGAAGGTTTTCTGAGCCAAGTTTTCATCCGTGAGCATCGAAGAATTCTCATTCGAAGGAGAAAGAATGCAACGTCCCAAAAATCCGTACCAAAAATTTTTCTTTATTCATTACCAAAGCCATATTCATAAAACATATCATAAGTCAGAACATAAAATTCAGAGTATCGTTTCCAAAACATATTTTCATTATCAGAGTAAAACATCCCAGGCTGACTAATCAATGGTGTGTGCCATGCGATCACCCCGAGCTCTTCCCTCCGCTACTGGAAGTACCTGAAACCAAAACTGAAAACCGTAAGCACAAAGCTTAGTGAGTTCCCCCAACCTACCACATACCCTGCATAAACACATACTGCACATACTGGGCCACGCCCGCTATTCCGGACCTTGCCCGCTACTTCTGGTCTCGCCCACTACAACGGCCCCGCCGCTCCAGGCCCCTCCTGGCTTCGAGCCCCGCTCGAATACAACTCTGTTTCTTTTAGGCCCCGCCTGTCTCTGGGCCTGGCCGCTAACCACATAATACAAAATAGCATATAACACATAACTGAACATACCCTACTGTATTCCAGTCCTAAGGCCTCGCCTGTCTTGGGCCTCGCCCCTATCTTGTTACTAGCAAGTCATGGAACTTTGTCCAAGCTCCCACTATAAGTGAGATACGGGCCCCCGCCCACACTCACTCCATACCTATCTCGGGCCTTGCCCCTACTCTACTACTAATGAGATATGGAACACCGTGCATACTCTGTTATTGGTGAGATACGGGACCTCGCCCACACTCACCTCTCTACCCGGCACATACATGCATCACACATACAACAAGTATACTCTATCATGCAAACCATTCCTTGGGCACCCGCCTGACATTGGACCTTGGTCCTGAATATCATACAAGAAAACAGTGCCTAGGGCTAACCCCCGGGTCTTCCTACTCATAACTACATCGGCCGGCATTGTGGCCGTAGACCCATTCACTCAAATGGAAACTCACCTGCACTGCTGAAGTTTTGCTGGTAACCCTCTGACTGCTGACCGACGATTCTCTGAACCGTTGCTCCACTAGCTCCCCGAGTTACCAATATCAATATACATAACACTTAGATCCAAACACAATCATAGAAGCCAACTAAGTCCACTCTTTTCAAATTCAAAGTCCTGGCCAAGTCAACCTTCCTGACTGACTCTACTCGTCGAGTCAACCTGTTGACTCGTCGAGTCCATATATTATGAAGCTCTCACAATACACCTTAACTCGTCGAGTCACCCCGCCGACTCGTTGAGTTCAACGATATCTGAGTCTCATCCTATCCAACTCACCAAGTCACCACTCAACTCACTGATCTAAGTCTTAACCAGAAAAGGTTGAGGTTCTGCGATCCAACTCGTCAAGTCCAAGAACAGACTCGCCGAGTCCATGGCAATATTCAACAGACTCGTCGAGTTCCTGCCTATCTTCATCCAACTCGCCGAGTCCACCCATGTGACTCGCCGAGTAGCTTCAGTTCTTAATCCATATAGTGGCTTTTCGAGTCATGCAGGGGCTCCATCTTGTAGATCCACTCTTCCAAAGTCTATTCCTCACGTAAAGTTGCAAACTGTACATGAAACCAAGGAGCTATAGGCTTAAAACACTCTAGGGCTAGGGTTTGGGGAAAACATGCTTTAACAACACACCAAAAACTGATACTTTATGGGTCTCTGGGCCAAGACACACCTAGATCTGAAGTAGCAACCTCAGATCTGGACTTCTAACTCGAAAAGGCTCCTTATCATACCAAAATGGCCCCAAAACATCATCGATAAGAAGATCTAGAAGAAACAAAGACAAGGTGACAGATTGTTACCTTCAAACTGATGCTCACAACAAAAGGGTTGGATCCTCCAGCTCCTTAGTGGTCAAATCCTCCAAATCTTCCTCTTGCAAAAGCCCCAAAATCACTTTCTTCCTTCTCTCACTCAACTTAGGGTTTGGAATCGTGTATAACAGCTTTTGGCCGACAAGGGGGACTAAGGAGAGGACATAAGGTCCTTTAAATAGGGTGCAAACCCTCGGATTAGGGCTTTCCTCGATCAGACCAGACTCGCCGAGTCCACTTGCCGACTCGTCGAGTCGGTCACTTATTCCAAAACCCGGATCCCGCTCCGACTCGTCGATTTCACCTATGGACTCGACGAGTTGACCCCTTGACTTAGGGTTTTCCTTTCCTTTCTTAGTCTTTCTGATTCTGGGTGTTACAATGAAATGAAGATTATTCTTTCAACATTCAATCCTTCAACCCCAGAAGCAAGGTGAAGCAGAAATTGAAGATTATGTGACGGATTGCATTGAAGCCTCCTCAATCAGTCTGTTGCTATCGTTGTACCTGCTAAAGTGATCCAAAAGATTTGTTCTCTTTGATGTTTTCTCTGAATATTCTCAAGCTGAAAGCGCTATCTTTCAAGAATCAGTACGTCAAGCCTCCTCACCCAATGTACGTTCAATGCCATGTCTTGAAGAATTGCCCAAGTGCTCAAGATGAAGTCATTCATTGAAGATAAATGTTGAATTTAAGCTCCTAATGAAGATTAACAAGAAAAGCCAGCTACTTTTTAGGGGGAGCTTGTTGGGTCAATTAAGAAAAGAAAGCTATAAACCAAGGGGGAGATTGTGTTGGATTAATGTCTAAGTCCATAACTATAATTGGTAAGGCTTGACCCGACCCGGCATGGTCCATTTCGGTTGCATGGCATCATTCACTTGGATAGACTATAATGAGAGAAATAAGACACTTATGGTTATTAATATATTATAAGTTCTAGTATATTAATAATAATATTTTTTAATTAATATTGATCAAGAATTAATCTAGGATTAATTAAGTGATCAAAAGAAGACTAATTAAATATATGGGTTGATTGTGCAAATCATCCATACTTATATAGTGGGCTAATGCTCCATGGATTATCTAGTTGGGCTAAAACCCATATGATGCTCCATGGTGTTTTTGTACCCATGGATCATGGAAATGAAAGGCCATGTCAATTAGGGTTTACATGGTGTAACCCTAACTATATAAGCATCTTATTCTTGACCAAAATCGGCGACTAGAGAGAGTAAGAAAGGGCTAGCCGATTTTCATGAAGTGTAGAATTCTCTCAAGTTATTCCAAGTGTATTTGGTGTTGTGTGAACCATTTGAGGTGTCACACTTGGGGCACTAGGCACTCAAGCTTCATGAAGACATTCTACATCAAAGAGGTATGTATTCTATCTTGCTATAGTCATTGTTTTGTATGCTAGATTAAGATAATACCTTGGATGTTCATATTTGCATGTATAATAGAGAAAACATAGATCCAAGGTATTTAGGGTTGAATGTACACTTAGGAGTCTTAGAATGCTCATACCCCAACAGTGGTATCAGAGCCACGGGTTGTTTTCTGTTATATTGATGCAAATATTTTATTTTCAAAGTTGAAAAAAGGAAAAAATCATGAAGTTTGTCAAATTTTAAGATAATTACTTGTTCTTGTGAAAAACTAATTATTTGTAAAATTTGAATAATTTGCTTTATGAGTTGAATTAGATCAAATTTAATAAAAAATAAAATGATATGATTATTTTATTAGTTTTAAAAGTTTGATCTAAAGAGTTTTATTTTTTGAAACCTCCATAAGTTATGGATATGAAAATGTTTTAAAAAAAAATTGATTCAAAGTTTTTATGGAGTAACAAAATTTGGTGTTAATGTTTTAAAGGATTTGTTAACTTAAGAATAAGTTATGGATCGCCAAAAGTTTTTTGTGTTACCTTGTTTTATGAGTGAATTTAGATTAATGAATAAAATTATGTGATAGTTGGTTTTAATCCAAATTAATCTAAAAGAAGTTCATAAAATGTGTTTATGTAACTTATAAGTCACATTTATGAATCTTAAAACTCATAAAAGTTGCCATAGGTTACAAAATGAAGAGTCTTTTTCCTCATTAAATTGTTTTATGACTCCATAACTTGTCCTCAAGTTATGGATGTTCAAGAGTCACTTCATTAAAGTTTTTAAAACTTTAATTAAACTCATAAGTTATGAAAATCCAAGAGTTTTGAATAGTTTCAAAACTTGCCCTCAAGTTTTGGAATTTGTAAAGTTTTCCCCATGAATACTTTAATTCCAAGTTAGCCCTTAGAATTTTAAAAGTTAAAATTCAACCCTTATACTTTATAATATTATAAGTTAATAATATTTATATATATATATATATATATATGTATAAGAGTAAAGTCAGTCTTACCGTTAGTAGGCTTCATTCACGAAGCTGGTCTATAAGGGGGGTATAAGGTTACTGCCTATAAAATGGAGTTTAATGGGTGTCCACTCTCACCCACCGCTTCCTTGACCGGTGGAGGGTCGTTAGCCGAACGGGTAGGACAAGGACTAGAATTCTCCCTTCATTAAAAGTATTAATGATAAATACTAAGTAACTAAACTCTTATAAATACTCAATCTTAGTTACTTAGGAAAATGTGAATAAGGTGCTAATCCATGAAATTACACTTTGCACTTTGTTTAAGTCGGTTAGTGGAGCGTGTGTGGTTAACCGGCACACTAACTCGTATTTAACAAGGTAGGCAAAGGGTAACTTAATGTTTATCATAGTATCGATGGAGCCTGTGTGGTTAACCGGCACATCGATTGAGGGGTAAACACTTAAGGGTACCAAGTAATCTGCATGGTTACTTCACACCTTGTTTTCTGATCCTCGGCATCCCAGTCACAAAACCTGAAGGGCACACTCGAGATTGAAACATGTCATTGAAAAGTTCAATGAATCTCAAAGATCTAGGAGTTTCAAAAACCAATTAAAACCTAATAATACATTTCGTTTATCTTGGTGGAAATTGGTGAATCGTCATTCACCTACCTTCGAATATTTTATAGCTTGGATTACGGCATCCCTCTTCTAAGTTATAAAATAGTTTGTTGGATCCTGGCCTTAATATTTCATATTGGTTGTCATATTAAGGACTTTAAATCAACTATCTTGAATATCTCCCAAAAAGATGTCTGGTTTAGACATTTATGATCTTCCTAAATCTCTTGAAACAAGCTTTCCTAAAGGAAGATGATGTCCCATGGAAATCATACTTCTTTCACCTACTCCAATTATTCACCCTAACCCACAAGTTCTTGAAAATTTTAAGGTCACTCAAGCCCTATTGGCAAGGCAAGGTCTAGGTATGATCACATCTTGGAGATGTAGTCACATATTGACAAGCCGGGAGAGTTGGGTGTCAAAGTCTTGAGAAAGTTGGTGGCTCAATCGCTTTCTAAGTCACATAGTGAGTTTCTGTGGAACTCCTATGAAACAGACTATGACAAGACGCTTAATGATCTTATCTATTTGCTAAGATCAACTTCCTAAAACTTGATGGACATTGACAATGGTGACACCGAATATCCAGTAAAGCTCTCTCTTCCCAATGGAAAGGGATCGGCCATGTCAACTCGGTTGACCAAATGGTAAAGAGAAAGGCTAGGTCTGTGATAGTCCCATGTTCCATTACCAAAGCGTCCATATGTTGAATTGCCAAAGGAAAGGGCATTGGTTGCGAAGCTGCCAATTTACCTAAGGGTGTTAAAGTCAATAAGTTTGACTCTACTTCAGGTAAAGTCCACTATCTAACTCTGCTAAGTTTTTATTCTGAGATTCTTAATACATGATGTGACTTGGTCACATGTTGATGTTTTAAGAATCAAAGAAAAGTAAAGAAACTTAAAGAAAGAATATGTTGAATTTGATCGCGTAGATGGATTTCTATCGCATAGTTTGAAGATCGGATTCTTGGGCTACTTCTTAGGAGTTATGATATTTTGCTTAGGAATAGATAACAAGAAGTTTTAATATGGATTGTAAGGATAATTTTTTCCGCAAAGTTTTTAAAATAAAAGGAAATTTTATATTTTATTATTTTAAAATATCCTTACAATGACATTTGGTGAAAATCTTTGTTGCTTATAAGATTTCATTAATAATAAGAGTGGAAATACGAAATTGATTCTGTCATTTGTGGTAATGTCTAAATTTACCAAATAAGGAAAGATTCTCATCACCCAAGCTTCAATTGGACTGGAACTTGGAATCATGCAAGTTGTATAGCATGATGAATGAGAACTTTCAAGTATTGGAAAATTAAGACTAATTACTTGTTCACCTGGATGTGTGAGTCAAGTGAAGGACTAAGGGATCGAGTACACATTCTTGTGCACTAGTCAAGTCCACCACAAAAGATCGATAAGACTATTCGTCATAGTTTACTAAAGCTCAGTAAATATGATTATACTTACAAGCTTAAGTGTAACTCTGAGACATTGGAAAAGGTTCCAATGTAAGGCAGAGCGAATAAGAAGAATCAACTTAAGCAGAAAGATAAAAGTTTCTCAAATATGAAAAGATGGGAGAGTACTTTAGTATCAGTTTTGTGATCATCTTAATGATTAATAAACCATAGCACAATCATTTCTCTAAGGGAATCATAGTGCATTCTTATGACTAAGAAGAGGAACTTGAATTGTTGAAATGGTTAAATCAAGGATATGAGTCATACTTCGTTCCAAAAACAATTCTTAGAGTTATACTCTAAGATTGAACTTAAGTGACATGTCTTAGAGAAGGTTTAAAACACTTGTCAAATGTAAGAGTAAAAGTTTTCTACTCTTGTACATTTGACATTGGTAAGTTGTGATGTTGCGGATAAAACAAAGACCAAATAAGGCCAATTGTGTGAAGTGTTTGTCTTGATTAGAATCCACACTATCTATTGAATATCTGACAAGAGAGTCTTATATGTCAAGAGGACAGTGGGAGTCTTAAAGGTCTTGAAAGTCTCAAGAACTAATCAAGAATAAAACCTGAAGTTCTTCACTAGCACACGACTTGAGGTTTATAACCTATCATGTTGACATATTTTGTGCCCATTCTAGTTAAAGTTGGTTTTGCATAAGAGTTCTTAGAGTTCTCAATTGGTTTCACAACAACATGGAAGCAATGGCAGGCCCTTGAGCTGCCAGGTGGCAAGAAATTAAGATTGAGTTCAATCCATATGAGTTTGGATTTGTCATATCATTGCTTTGTGATTATGGTTTTGACAAATTCATATGGGTAGGAACTCATACTCCATAAAAATCTAAGTGTCATAAGGTTTCTCTCCGATTCATGAAAATGATGGTGAACAAACACTTTCACTAAGTAGATTTTAGCTAGATAGCAATTGCGATATTTGCATTCTCAAAGTCGTTAGTGTCGTTAACCGGCACACTAACCTGGACTTGTGAGAAGTGGCAAAAAGGTCTAACCATTATGATTACGGCATCCCTCTTCATAATTGTTTAGACACACCTATGAGCTATCTAAGGGAAGGTGTATGATTTTGATAAAGTTTTATCAAAACAATCTAGTATCAGGAATCTGAACTTTGGTAAGAAAGTCAATGAAGTATTGATTTCTAGAAGTCCAGCTGATTTCTGAGTACATGTCAAAGCTAGTGGGAGCATAAGGTTATGCTAATAATCATCATGTTAGTGGGAGCATGATAATTATGATAAGTATTGCAAGTAAGCAATGTTAATTATAGAAAACAAAAGGTTTCAATTGGGAAAAAGTTGTTTTGCTATAATTAAGGGAGAGGAAATTATACTTCATCTCAAATCTAAAAGCTTAGATTGAGGTTTTAATCGTATTTAGTCAAGGATATATATATGAATTTCATGTTGGAATGGCTCAACATAAGGAAATTCTGTATATGGGTCCATTATTTGCGTTCTAAAATTCGATTATGATTATGACATCCTTTTTCATAATCGGAATTATGAGAACTTGGCAAATTGAAATGGAAATGTTATAGCAAAAGACTGGTTTAGTCTTTATGTGAGACATCATGAATCGTTTCCCATATGCTTCGGATATAGGATCGATTACATGTGCTATATTCATCCTTTCTAAAATTTTCCAAATGCCTGGGGCATTAAGAAGGGAAAAGGTTTAGAACTGGATATGACTAAAAGGATTAAACAATTGTCGAGGACAATCTAAGGTTTACCAAATATTGGTTGCTCAAGGACAGTTGGAAGTATAGTGATAATTCTGGAAGGACCATAGTGACATAATCTGTAAGGAGGCAACTCTTGTTCAGAAGTGATAGTTAAAATGGAATCTGGAAATGTTTCAAAGTTAGATTTTTCAATCTGTCTAAGATTAGGAAACTTAATGCAAGAAGGATGTTTCTAAGGAGCTGATCTCCTTTGGAATGCTCTGTAATGGTTGTTGTCAAGTCTTTCTGACTTCGTGCATAATCATTACAAGATGATCAATGCATATAAGTTTAGAATCTAACAGATTTTAGTAAATCGCATGAATTTGGAATTCTTGCATTTGCAGTAAGGATTTGGGAGTGTGAAAAGAGAATCATTGAAGTTATGTTCAATTGATCTAGTTCACAAAGTAAAGATCATAGACAAACATAGTATGCATACTTGGTGTATGACATGACTAGTGTTTAGAAAACATAGTGTACATGCTTGGAGCATGGGACAACTATTGTTTTTAAATTCAAGAATAAAGTTGATAGCTGAAACAGTATACAATGAATAATGTGTAATCATATGGTGATAAATAAAAGGTGTTTTATTTGTGTTCATAGGTTTTGATACCATATTGGATTCAATTATTATTGTGTTTCACTTTGCATGTTTTGACTTCCCGAATAAACTAGGTTATTCTTCCGGAATGACTAAGTTATTCAAACCATCCACAGTCGGTCATATGTTGGAAGTAGATATGAATTAAGGCTGTCATGGGTTGGCTTGTAGAGGTCTAAGGTGTTGGACAAAGGGCTACAACACTCATGAGTGCTCATAAGTTCTGAGTATTGGATTCAACCCACGCTCATTGGAATCACTTCATGGATTTTATTACGAGTGATCATGAGACGATAATATCGTATATTCTTCAAACCTAGAGATATGAGTTGTTACTATGAGTTGGTTGTACATTGATTGCACGAAAATGCATTCGGTAATTCGGTGCTATAAAACGTGCCTTTGTGTATGATTCAATAAGTAGTAGAACAAGCCATATGAGTCAAAGTTTATCCATTCCTTTTACCTTCGGGATAAAAGCGATATCTGTGGGCCCTTCGATGATTTGATGATGACAAATGGAAGTGCTCGGCCGGGCCAAGACTGATTTGATTTGTTCAATTAGTCAGTCGTCATAAATCGGAAATCGGGAAACAACAAATGGACAGAGAGAATGATTATAATCCATGTCTCAGTCCATATGATATCTAGAATAGAGGAATATATGATCCCTTATCTAATGGACAAGTCATTGACAAAGGTCAGAGTTCATCTACAAGGTCAGAGTTCGACAAAAGCTTTTGAGAGCTACGATTGCCAGTCAGTTCTTGAAGTCATACGCAATAATAGTTTTAGACTTATCCAAGTGGGAGACTGTTGGATTAATGTCTAAGTCCATAACTATAATTGGTATGGCTTGACCCGACCCGACATGGTCCATTTGGGTTGCATGGCATCATGCACTTGGATAGATTATAATGAGAGAAATAAGACACTTATGGTTATTAATATATTATAAGTTCTAGTATATTAATAATAAGAATAATAAGATTATTTAATTAATATTGATCAAGAATTAATCTAGGATTAATTAAGTGATCAAAAGAAGACTAATTAAATATATGGGTTGATTGTGCAAATCATCCATACTTATATAGTGGGCTAATGCTCCATGGATTATCTAGTTGGGCTAAAACCCATATGATGCTCCATGGATGCTCCATGGTGTTTTTGTACCCATGGATCATGGAAATGAAAGGCCATGTCAATTAGGGTTTACATGGTGTAACCCTAACTATATAAGCATCTTATTATTGACCAAAATCGGCGACTAGAGAGAGTAAGAAAGGGCTAGCCGATTTTCATGAAGTGTAGAATTCTATCAAGTTATTCCAAGTGTATTTGGTGTAGTGTGAACCATTTGAGGTGTCACACTTGGGGCACTAGGCACTCAAGCTTCATGAAGACATTCTACATCAAAGAGGTATGTATTCTATCTTGCTATAGTCATTGTTTTGTATGCTAGATTAAGATAATACCTTGGATGTTCATATTTGCATGTATAATAGAGAAAACATAGATCCAAGGTATTTAGGGTTGAATGTACACTTAGGAGTGTTAGAATGCTCATACCCCAACAGATTGTTGGGTCAAAAATATGGTTTATACTTTGCTTTTATATGAAAATGTATTTTTGTGTTTTGGACCGCAAATAGTTTGGTGTTTATGGCCGTATACGTGTTTAAGGTTGTGTTTACGGTCGTGAACAAGTTTACGGCCGTAAACCCATTCACGACCCATGTTCACCAAGCCCATGTTCCCTATAAATATAGATGTAAAGGGTGAGGAGTGGGGTGATGAACAGAAGAGAGTGTACGGTCTAGAGGAGCTTATGTGTGTGTATTTGAAGGTGTTCTAGAGAGAAACAGAAGAGAGTGTGTTAGTGTGTGTGAATCTTGTATCCGGATCTTCATTCATATCAATACATATAAGATTTATCATCTTCTTCTTCTCCTTCTCTTCTATTTGATCTGACATCATCTGTTTGATTAGGATTCCGCACCATCAAACAGATCTGATTGATACACAAGCATTTTGGGGACTTACACTGTGTGAGCTAGGCGAGATGGATTTGGGGTTCTTGGTTCAAATTATGTGCATGGTTCTCTTGGGTTTCAGCTTCCGATTTGGATCAAGAGTGCAACCGTTATCTCTGCTGTAGATCGTGTGCAACTTTGTTTTCGTAAGGATTGCTTGGGTAGCAACTATGTGGTGCGCAATGGCGTTGTGAGAGGGTCGTCAAGCTTTGTGTGTTATTGGAAACATTCCAGTCATAGGTTGTGGGCCTAGTGATCATAATGGTTCATTTCTTCTTCTGGTAGTGTTTTCGGAGTTGACACGCTGATGGGAATCGGACAAGCCACAAATCTGTTGGTTAAGTAAAAGGAGCAATTACCACAAAATATACATATTCCGAAATCAACATTTTGTTCGTTTGGGTTTGATTGTGTCGTAGCTCTAAGGGTTGGATGCAGTATCAGGCAGATATCAGAAAGTCTTGGCAGGTTGTATGCAATAATTTCAGTTGTTCGCAAGTGGTTGTTAGAGTTGTGATTCTCAGGTTGGAATCCATTATGCGGTCATAAGTCATAAAATTCTTGGTGATTGTATCGATTGGATACCCTAGTGGGAGTACACCGGAGTCGGTAGGGGTTGGATGCATTGCAAAAGTTCATGGTTGCATCGTAGTTGTTCGTCAAAGCAGTGGTCGGTAATGGCATAACATACAGTCAAGGGTGTTAAGATTTTGGGTTCTTCATATAGTTTGGTTTTGGGATAAGTTCACGGTCAGTGTGTTTCGAGGATTATCCTTCATGGTTTTGGAATTCCCCAGTTAGGGACTGGGGGTAGATTCAAATGGATGGTTCTGCCATTGTGAAGGTTGGGCTAGTGAGGAGGTTTCAGGCTCCTAGCATTGGTGTTTCGGGCAGTTTCAATGTTTCGGGCAGTTTCAGTGTTCTTGGCAGTTTTAATGTTTTGGGTGGTTTCTGTGTTTCGGGCAGTATTAGCAATTTGGGTTTTCGTGTCTATGAGAAGTATCTGGGTGTTGGGTAATGCTAAGTCACTCACAACAGGATTAAATAATCTCAGACTAATTGATTTGACCGTGTTGTGCAGCTCTCGTTTGAGTCTAACCGTTCAGGGATGAATCATCTACTCAAATGATTATCTGAGTCTTATGTTGAGTATAAGTGTTCTGTAACTGTATATGGTAAGTGATTTTGTTTCCCCTTTGAAGCATTTCTTTGGTTCAAAACTCTATGGGGCTGGCTTGGTGGCGGTTCAGTGTGAGAGGTCTGATAGGGAGTCAGACCATTGACATTGTAGGTTTCAGAATTCAGGAGAGATAGGACTCGGATTTATTCAAATATTTAGGATTTGTTCTTTACCAGGCTTGAAGAATTATTCTAAGGATGGTTTTAGTAGATCGGGATAGGCCGTTGTATGATCAGAGTGGGAAGGGTTATGATTGGTTTGCTATTCATTGAGAGAGGGCATGGGTTGTTTCAACACGGACGATCTATCAGGAAGGCAGGTCATTGTAGATTTTAGGTCTCAGAAGGTAGAGGTGGTTTGCGAGGGTTGAAGGTTTGGGTGTTATTTGTGGAATAGAAGTTTCGGTTTGGGTTTCGTTTGCCTTGGGAAGGTTATTTTTATGCATAGAATTTCCGATCATGATCATCAGGTTGATTGTTTTGATATGAGTGTTAAGAAGGAGCGATTTCGAGGACGAAATCTAATTTAAGTGGGAGAGAGTTGTAACATCCGAAATCTAGAAGGTCAATTATGGAAATAAAACCTCATTTCTAAAGGCCAACTCGTCGAGTTTAGGGGAAGAAACTCGACGTGTTTGAAGTGTTGGTCGTACGTGTTTTTGAAGACCAACTCAACGAGTTGGAGAGGACCAAGTCGACGAGTTGGACGTGGATTGGGAAACCCCAATTTTGGGGTATTGCACCCTATTTAAACAACTTAAACCGATATGTTGGCCTCATTTCTAGCCACCATTTTCCTAAACCCAAACCTCGAAACCCTAAGGCATTTTTGAGTTTTGTGAGCCATTTTGAGTGCTTTTGTGGTGTGTTTGAAGCCATTGGAAGGAAGGGAAGCTTTGTGAGAGTTGGTGATACAAGAAGGAGGTACTAGATCTCGAATCCTTGCTTCATTTTCGACACTTTTCTAGTAAAAAGTCTCAACCTTGCTTTATGAATTCATAGATCCCCTTCTTAGGGTTCTTTTTGATGGGTTTTAGCCATAAGAACAATCTTATGTGCTCATACAAACCCTAATGCTTGGATCTAGGTTTCTCTATTGTACATGCAATGTATCCAAGACTTATAATCTTAGATCTAACATATTATAAACTGAAATTAGGGTTTAGAGAATTACCTTTGATTGTTATGTAGCAATAACAATCTCAATTCCTCCTTACAATGACTTTAGAAAGCTTAGAGTCACAATTGTCACTCCTCTAATGGCTCACAAACACCAAGAGCAAGAGGATGAAGAATAAGGAGAGAGGAGGCTGCCCAAAACCATCCAAAACCCTAAGGAGTTCCTTCCACACGTTTTTGGTGCTCTAGGGATCTTTAAATAGTGAGGCTATTAGGGTTATCTAACAAGGAAACCCTAATTTGGATGCTTAGGACCTAAGCAACCCATGGACTCCTTCCTTAAAGGCCTAGGACGATTTCTAATGGGTTTCCCCATAGAATTCATCCACCCCTCTAATATGGAGTCCATTAGCTCAATATTCAACTATCATACAATTGACAGTTCTAGTCCCTTAAGTTTAATTAATGTCTTTTAGCCACAAACTTAATTCTTATTAATTCTTGACTAATATTAATTAAACAATATGATTTCTCCTTTAATATATTATTCTCATAATATATTAATAAATCATAATTAATCCTTTCTCTCCATAATTCATCCTATCAAGTTGCTTTGGTGAAGGCAACCCAAAAGGACCATGCACCATCGGGTCAAGTACATACCAAAATAGTTATAGACTTAGACACTAATCCAACAGTCTCCCACTTGGATGAGTCTAATAACTATTCTGCATATGACTTCAGATCCTGATCTGCAATCGTAGCTTTCCAAAGCCGCTGTCAACTCTGATCTTATCAGATACGCGTGTCCTTTAGATAAGGGATCATATATTCCTCCATTCTAGATATCGTATAGATATGATACATGAACTTAATCATTCCCTCTATACTATTTCCGGACTTCTGATTTATGACGACTAACAACAGACTACAATTGATCACATCAAATTAGTCCCGGCTCGGCCAAGCGCTTAGGTGCCATATCTAAATCATCGAGGGGCCCAAAGATATCGCTTTTATCCTACTTTGGATAAAAGGAACGGATAAACTTTGATTCAATGCTTGCTTGCACTTACTTACCGAATCACACACAACAATATGTTTTATAACACCAAGTTACTGGTGCGTTTACATATTATCAATGTGCAACTGATTCGCAAGATACAACTCACACATCTTGATTTCAAGAATATAAGATGTTATCGTCTCACCAATCACGCATGATAAAATCCATGAAGTGATCCAAGTGAGCGTGGGTTTAATCCAATGCTCAAATCATATTCATAAGCACTCATGAACGTTGCAGCAAACATTTGCTTATGTCTAATACACTTTAGACAATCCACACACCAATTCACGACAGTCTTCATTCGTACCTACTTCCAACATACGAACGACTGTGGCCCGTTCGAATAATTTGACTGTTCTGAACCAATTAAATTATTCAGGAAGTCAGAACATGCAAAGTGAAACACAAGAATAATACTAATCCCATATGACCTCAAACCTTTGAGTATAAATAAAACACCTTTTATTTATCACCATATCGATTACTCATTATTTGTCGTTTCGGGTAATCTACTTCTTACTTGAATTATTACTACATTTGTCCCATGCTCTTAGCATGCACACAATGTTTACCTATGGTTCTTACTTTGTGAAATAGATCAAATGAACACATTTCCAATCATACTCATTTCACAACTCCTAATCCCTTTTCACAAGTGAAAGAATATCAAATTCTTACTACTAATAGAATATGCTAGATTCTAACATTTTATGCAATGATCCTTTCATAATGTTATAGTACAAAAGTCACAATGACTATTGCCAATGAAATTACAAAGTCCTCTATCTGAGATTGTTACAATACAATTCCATAGACGTGATGTCTCTCTATAACATCCCGAAATAGCAAGAGTAGAGTTGAGGGGCTAAAAGTGTTATTTAGGAAAGAGTGACTCGGCGAGTCCATGGCTGGACTCGGCGAGTAGAGTCGCGACATGGTCGCGTGATAAGTGGTCGACTCGGCGAGTCGATGATATGGACTCGGCGAGTAGGCGCTGGGTGGAGAAAACCCTAATTCTCGGGGCTGAGCCCTATATAAGGAACATTATGTTCCTTCCCCAGCCTCTTTACTTCCCTCTTGAGTCTCAGAAACCCTAAATCGCAGAGGAGCTCCATTGTTGAGTGGATTGGAGCATTGGAGAAGTTTATTGAAGGAATTTGGTGGGAATTGAAGGCTTGGGGCAAGGGGCTTTGCTTGGAATCAACTACATTGTAGTTGGGGGCGTCCATTGGAGGTAATATCCCGTTCTTGGTCTGATTGTATGTTGTTTCTTCAATTTGGGGTTGTGGGATCTTGTCTAAGGGTGTAAATGGAAGTCTAAAGGGTAGATCTGAGGTTGCTACCTCAGATCTGGAAGGGAGGAGAATCAGAGAGCATGAAAGTCCCTGTGTTGGAGTGTTTAGTGAAGCTTGCAAGTCCCAAACCCTAGTTATAAGTGATTAAGGCCTAGATCTCTTGGGATTCACGTAAAGTTTGCCACTTTGCGTGATGGATGAGTTGTATAAGGCTAGATCTATGTTTTGGATCATTTGCATGGCCTATAATGCTTCTGAAAGGATTCAGATCGGTGGTACTCGGCGAGTCACATGGGTGAACTCGGCGAGTTGCTTGAAGATGAGCTGGGACTCGACGAGTTGGAAGAACAACTCGGCGAGTCGGATGAAGATAGCCTTGAACTCGGCGAGTTGTATGAACAACTCGGCGAGTAGGTTGATGTTAGCCTTGGACTCGGCGAGTCTGTTCTTAGACTCGGCGAGTCTTGTCGAAGAGTTCCGATATTCTCTGGTCGAGTCGAGAATCGGTGAGTCAAGGGATGACTCGGTGAGTCGTGTGCGAGTGGACTCTGAGTTGGTGGGCTCGGCGAGTCTCGGGGTGACTCGGCGAGTTAGGTCGCGGATGGAGTGAAGTCTGAGTATGGGAACTCGGCGAGTCATAGGGTTGACTCGGCGAGTAGGGTCAGTCAGGATTTGACTTTGACCTTGTCTTTGTCCAAGGGTTGACCAATGGTGTCCAGGGGCATTTTGGTAATTATTGTTTGTTGTTTTGAGTTCAGCGCATCGGTGGTTGACCAGTGGTGGAGATCGTATCAGTGATCGGAGTAGCTTGGATTATCTGTTCAGTCGGCAGCTTCGAGGTGAGTTATCCTCACTATATCAACGGGGTCTAAGGCACCAAGGCCGGCCCTATCGGATTGAGATCCGGGTAGTTGTTTTTATGTTGCTGCTTTATTATGTTGCATCCTGTGAGTTAGGATGGTATATGCTAGAGACCTAATCGAGATCGGTATCCAGAGAGATAGGGCGATGCTATGTTAGTGACCTGTTAGGTCGGTATCCTGGTTAGGATAGTGGCATGTTATGTGATCTGTTGATCTGCTTGTTATCTGTGAATTGTTAGATGATTGTATGTATATGTGCACATGATGTTTGGACTAGAGTTGGGTTGAGGCGGGTCCTGCTGTGTGCAGTAGGCCAAGATACCCAGGGCGGACCGGTTGTCCCGTAGGCCCAGCGAGCGGTCCGGATAGGCTGTAGGTCCCGGTAGGGGCGGGCCAGACGTGCCGAAGGCTCGGAGAGTGGACCGGTCAGACTGAAGGCCCGGTGAGGGCGGACCAGTCATACTGTAGGCTCAGAGAGTGGACCAGGTGGATTGAAGGCCCGGGAACGGGCAGACCAATCACACTGCAGACTCGATGTATGCGGATTGACTCAGAGGGTGGACCAGGTGGACTGTTGGCCGGTGCGGCGGACCAGTCACACAGTAGACCCGGAGAGCATGGCTGTTCTATGATCGGATATGTTATGGCATGTTATGCGTGTATGGTATTTGTGGTTGGTATTTTGGGGGTATCTCACTAAGCTTTCGGGCTTACAGTTGTGGTTTCATGTTTTTCAGGTTCTTCAGGAGATCGTGGCAAGGCGAAGGCGTGATCGTACCGCTCCTCGTAATTTTGTGGTGTTATGATTCTGGGAACACGATAACTATTTTGTAATGAAAACCTTTTTGTAAAGAATTATTGGAATTGAGATGTTTTTGAAAAATTTAAAATTTGTTGTGTTTTTCGGTCGTTACACTCTCACTCAAAGTACGTTCCTCGAACATCCTTTCGCAAAAAATTTCTAATCTAGACATACTCTCAATATCCAACTCCTAATATGGAAACATTTCCATATTTGTCATCTGACAACTTATTCTTAATAGAATCTCATCTATTCATAATAATGTCGATATGGTCCATCCAATATCATACTTCCAACTACTCACAAGCGACCAATCCTTAGCGAGCTTTGGATCGTCCTTTGATAGTTGTTTAATTATCTTAGTCAAAACCGATTCTTGTCCTTTTTCCCTCTAAATGTGCTAGACATTTGGAAAATTTTAGAATGATCAAATATTATAGCATTTGCAATCGATCCTTTACCCGAAATGTATAGGACACGATGCATAAAGATCTGATACTTTATCAATCTTCTGCCATAATATTTTATGTGTCACGTTTCACAATTCGAACTATCAAGAGGGATTCCATAATCATAATCGAAATTTGAGAACGCACTATGTATCCTAGACTAAATTTATTAACATTCCACAACCTAAGCCTTTAGATTTGAAATGAAGCATAATATTCTCTCCCTTAATTATAGCAAAACAACTATTTAAACCTTACGACTTTGCAAAGTATAACTCTTGTTCTCTATAATTAATATTGCTAACTTGCAATACTTGCCTTAATAATCATACAAGCACAACATTTATGCTCCCACTATCATGATGATTATTATCAAATAAGCATAATACTTATGCTCCCACTAGCTTTGACATGATAATCCTTTATCTAAGCTTCTTAAACTTATACACCTTTGCCTTAGATAGCTCATATGTGTGCCCAAACAATTTTAACTAATTGCCAAATCTCACAATTCGAATCATGGAAAGGGATACCGTAACCATAATCGAATTCGAGAATACAATTTCACAATCACTATCTTTTTAAAATCTCTCTTAGTGAAAGCATTTCCTCACATTCATCTTCATGGTGGAGGGAAACTTATGACACTTAGATTTTAAAGGTTTATGTGTTCCTATCCATGTGAATTTGTCAAAACCAAAGTTTATGACAAATTCAAACTCATATGGACCGAACCTTCTCAATCTTGATCTCTTGCCATATGGTAACACGGCTACCCACCATGTCTTCCGAGTAGTTAAGCAGTTCACCCTTTCTTATCAATGTACTTTTCATTGATCAAGGTGCTTGCCTTTTATGCATTCAAATGAGAACTCATAGAACTTACATGCATAATTAACTCAATTGGAACGACACAGAAACAAGATAGTGTCAACACGATAGGTTGTAAACCTCAAGTCGTGTGCTAGTGATGTTCGATAAGGTTTATTTTGATTTGTTCTTGAACCCTTTCAAGACCATTAAGACTCCCACTAACTCCTTGACATATAAGATTCTCTTGTCAATAAACATTTCTTGACAAACAAATATTCAAGAGTTAGTGTAGCTTTTATCAAGACAGAACACTTCATAAAATTGGTCCTATTTGGTCTTTGTCTTATCCAAGACATCACAACTTTCCACATTTGATGATTGTTATAAACCTTCTTAAGACTTGTCACTCAATTCACAATCTTAACTCTAAGACTTGATATTGGAACGAAGTATGATTGACTTCTTGATTTAACCATTTCTTCAATCCTTGATTCCTCTTCTTAGACATACAATTGTACTAAGACTCACTTAGAGGATCAATTGAGATGTGATTCTTAATCATTAAGACCTATCATAAAACATAATAAGAGTTACTCTCCCTTCTTCTTAGAATAGAGAAACTTTTATTTTTCTGCCTACTTGATTCTTCTTACTCGTTCTGCTATTGATTTAAACCCTTTCAATCAATTCAGAATTACACTCAATCTTATAAGTATAATCATATTTACTAAACTTCTAGTAAATCATGACGAATGTCTTTGTTACTCTTGTGGTGTACTTGATCAACACACAACTTTGTGTACTCGATCTCTTAGTCCTTCACTTGACACTTTGTCAACGAATTAGTCTAATTTCCAAATGTGAAAGTTTTTCATTCATCATACATGTTGCATGATTCCAAGTTTCTGTCCAATTGAAACTTGGGCGATGAGAAACTCTCCCTATTTGGTAAATTCTCTACATTTCCACAAATAGCATAATTAAGAATCAAATCCATTATTTCTAATAATAGAAATCTTCAAACATCAATTTTTTCATGCATGCCATTGTAAGGATAAATAAATAATATAAAACAAAATTTTATTTTTTTGCGGAAAAATTTGTCCTTACAATGCAACTTATCGAAAAACTATGTTAATACACATTTCTTAGCAATCTTTTCTAACTCTAAGTAGTAGCTCAAGAATCCAATCTTCAAGCAATGCGATCGAAATCCATTTCTTCACGATTAGATTCCGCTCACTTCTTCCCTTTATCTTCCTCTCCTTTTCTTTGATCCTATAAAACATCAATTGTAATCTTATCACATCATGTATTAAGAATATATAATAGGAACTTAAAAGAGTTAGTTAATGGGTTTTACCTAAAGTAGAGCCATACGTTTTGACTCTCCCATCTCTTAGGTAAATAGGGCAGCTTCGTCTCCAATGCCCCTTCTCTTGGCAATAAAAGCAAATTGACTCTTTTGGAACAGCACATGAAACTACTTCAGACTTTGCCTTTCTCTTATGAACAAACTTTTCGATCATGGAATGCCTTTCGTTGCCATTGCCTATATCCATAGAGGTCTCGAAGGCAGATTCACCAATCAATTTTGCTTTTCCAGTGCGCCAAATCATTGCTGATTCAGCAGCAATAAACATGTAGGTGAGATCTATAAGGGTCACGTCGTGGTTTATCATATAGTACTTTCTTACGAACTCACTATATGAATTTGGAAGTGACTGAAGAACCTAGTCAACAGACAGCTCCTCATAGACAACGGATCCCAACATTCTTAACCTATCAATGTGTGACTTCATCTCTAGGACGTGTGCACATACCGACTTTCCTTCTTCATGTTTACTTGCCAAAAGGGCTTGAGTGAGCTTGAACTTTTCAAGCCTTCGAACTTGTGGGTTAGGGAGAATAATTGGAGGAGGTGGAGGAAGTGAAGCATGATATCTTGTTCCTCAATCGAATCGTGGAATATCATCTTCATGTGGAAAGCTTGTTCCACGGGATTTGGGAATACCATAGTTTTCATACTTTGACATCTATAAAACGGGAGAAAACAAATTCAAGTTAGTTGATTAGAATCCTCGATGTGACACTCAAATGAAACATCGAGGCTAGGATCCAACACAATACACTACAACCTAGAAAAGGGATGTCGTAATCTAGTTGCAGAATATTTGAAGGTAGGTAAATGACGATTTACCAATTTCCACCATGAAAAACGAAAAAGATATTTAAGTTTTAAATCTATTGAAAACTCCTAGATCTTTTGAGATTCATTGAATATTTCAATGGCATGTTTAAATCTCGATATGCCCCTCTAGTTTGTGACTGGGATACCGAGGATCACAAAGCGGGTGTGAATAACCATGCAAATCTACATGGTTCCCCCACATGTTACAGTCACCTATTCGATGTTCCGGTTAACCACACACGCTCCACCAAACTATGACAAACATTGAGTCACCCTTTGCTACCTTTGCTCAGAACCATTTAGTGTGTCGGTTAACCACACGCGCTCCACTAACATCTTCGCAAGGGCACAAAGTGTAATTTCATGGAATTGCATCAATTTACTTTTGCCTAAAATAACTAAGATTGGGAATTTTATAAAAGCATTTAGTTACTTTTGTATTTCATTATACTTTTAATGGAAGGTTTCTGTCCTATCCTACCTGTTCGGCTAACGACCCTCCACTTGTCAAGAGTGCGGTGGGTAAGAGTGGATACCCATTCAATCGCCATTTTATAGGCAATTCCCTTAAACACCCCTTATAGACCAGCTTCGTGAATGAGGCCTACTAACGGTAAGACTGACTTTTACTCATACATATATATAATATTAGACTTTTAATGTTATGTATAATATATGGTGTATTTTACACTTTTAAAATACTAGGTGTTCTAATTTAATAATTATACCTTTAATTTAATTAAATTGTAAACCAAAACTTTATGGATTTACTAAATCTCCTTTAATTATACACTTTAATTAATTAATAAAACCATAAGGGTGTGATTTGAACTTTTCAAAACTATACTAGGGTTTTAGAATTTAACATTTCTAAATTAAACTTTTAATCAACTTTTAAATTCCAAAACTTGAGGGCAAGTTTTGAAACATTTCAAAACATTAGGGTTTTAACTATTTAAATTTCAAAACAAAACCTTAAGTTCAAATTTAAACCAAAAAACTTACATGGGCATAATGGAAACTTTTTCACAACACAAGGATCAAATAACAAATAATAGAAATTAAACAATTAATTTTGTCATTATCTATATTTGACCTAATTTCAATTTTTTGCAAGATAAATTACCCAATTAATACAAATAATCAATCTTTAATCATATAAGTAAGTTATTATCTAATCAATTGGTAATTATCTTGTGTTTTGGTAAGGATAATCTTTTAGAAATAATAAAAATCGTATTTTATTAGTTTAAAACGAATATGGTAATTATCCTTAAGCAAAACAGCAAGTAAATCCAAAATTTCCTCTGTTTGACGCTCCGAATCGCCGAGTCACACATTGGAACTCGCCGAGTAGGGCAGACTCGCCGAGTCCATGTAGTGACTCGCCGAGTTAGTTCGAACAGAAGGCCAGAAGTCGATTTTCAGTAAATAATTCAACATAGCATCACATACAACAGAAACCAATCAAGGCTTTGATACCACTGATGGGTTTTAGCCATAAGAACAATCTTATGTGCTCATACAAACCCTAATGCTTGGATCTAGGTTTCTCTATTGTACATGCAATGTATCCAAGACTTACAATCTTAGATCTAACATATTATAAACTGAAATTAGGGTTTAGAGAATTACCTTTGATTGTTATGTAGCAATAACAATCTCAATTCCTCCTTACAATGACTTTAGAAAGCTTAGAGTCACAATTGTCACTCCTCTAATGGCTCACAAACACCAAGAGCAAGAGGATGAAGAATAAGGAGAGAGGAGGCTGCCCAAAACCATCCAAAACCCTAAGGAGTTCCTTCCACACGTTTTTGGTGCTCCAGGGATCTTTAAATAGTGAGGCTATTAGGGTTATCTAACAAGGAAACCCTAATTTGGATGCTTAGGACCTAAGCAACCCATGGACTCCTTCCTTAAAGGCCTAGGACGATTTCTAATGGTTTTCCCCATAGAATTCATCCACCCCTCTAATATGGAGTCCATTAGCTCAATATTCAACTATCATACAATTGACAGTTCTAGTCCCTTAAGTTTAATTAATGTCTTTTAGCCACAAACTTAATTCTTATTAATTCTTGACTAATATTAATTAAACAATATGATTTCTCCTTTAATATATTATTCTCATAATATATTAATAAATCATAATTAATCATTTCTCTCCATAATTCATCCTATCAAGTTGCTTTGGTGAAGGCAACCCAAAAGGACCATGCACCATCGGGTCAAGTACATACCAAAATAGTTATGGACTTAGACACTAATCCAACACTTTTGCATGTTTTCTTCCAAATGTAGTGGTTGTTGAGAGTTGGACGTCCCATTTGGACAAACCCTTTCAGATCTAGGGTCCTAGGGAGCTCTTTTGGCATAAAGGTGCCAACTTTATGGTCTTAAGGACTCCATGCATCCATTAAGATTTTCTTCTAGCCTTGCATAAGAGTAAAGTTGGAGACTTTATTCATCAATACAACCTTAAGGGACCAAATCTGCAATTTGAAGCCTTATCTTGATGATTAAGTGGCTTAATAGATTAAGTGGCTTAATAGATTAAGTGGGTTTGCTGACTGAAGAACTCGCAAGTTCATAGGAGAACTCGGCGAGTTGGTTTGGGATTGTCCCGATTCTGATGAAAAAGAGGGAAAAACTCGACGAGTTGGATCATTCTTCATGACTCCGCGGTTTGATGAGAACTCGGTGAGTTGGGTCACCTGGACCTTTGACTTTGGCGTTGACTTTGACTTTTGACTTATGCTTTTGACCAAGTTTGTCCCAAGGGGTGTTTGAGGTAACCTGAATAGTATTCAAGGAAAATATGGGCTTAGGATAAGACCCATATGGGATTGTGCCCAATTTGGAAAATTAGGCCATTTGTGGGCCTTAGTGGATCTTTTTGGTTTGAGCCTTAGTTTTGGGTCATGTTGGGTTAGGGGTAAAATGGTCATTTTACCCCAAGTATGGATTATGCTTAGTGATCTGTAAGATCTGCCTATTTTCCTGTTGACTTGTTATATGTTTAATTATTATGTATATGTCGACATGTTATGTGCGGTTGGGTTGAGGCGGACCTACTTTGTGCTGAAGGCCAACAGACCCAGGGCGCCCCGGATAGACTGAAGGCCAGTGGGGCGTACCAGTCAAGCCGAAGGCCTGGAGAATGGTCCAGATAGGCTAAGGTCCCCGTGAGGCGTACCCGTCATGATGAAGGTTCTGTGAGCATACCAAATAGACTGTAGGCCGGTGGGGCATTCTAGTCAGACTGAAGGCTCTGTGGCATACCAGATGGGCTGTAGGCCGGTGGGGCATCCCAGTCATGCTGAAAGCCCTGTATGCATGTTGTTATTTGTATATGTTATCTGTTTAGGTGTTGGTATTTTGGGGGAACTCACTAAGCTTCATGCTTATTGTTTTAGTTTATGGTTTCAGGTACTTCAGTGGATCGTAGCAAGGTGAAGGTGTGAATGTATACATCCTCACGTTTTGGACTTATGATTTCTGGGAAACTCTGATAATGTGAATGTTTTGAAAACTATGTTGAAAGATATTCTGATTTTTAAATAATGTTTTGGGTACAACGGTTTTGGTAAACACTTCTATAGAAAAAAAGGTTGTTTTGAAAAGTTTAAAGTTTATGAAATTTTTGGGATGTTACATTTAGACTTATCTAAGATGCACAAACCCCTATGGTTTTGTCATTCATAACCTCCATCACCCTCCAAATACTCTTTGTGAAATCCTAGATGCCATTGAAGAGTTTTAAGTTTATCCTCTCTCATATAATCCATTTTGGTGTGTTTTTTCGTTAGAGCATAACACTTGAAGTAATCAATCTTCTCTACTATTCTCAACCTTTGTAAGTTCAAAAGATTATGGATTTATCTTATTTCATATATAGATCTACGAGTTTGTTGGGGTATTGGTTCATTTTAGCAAGTTTTGGTACCTTTGAGGTTCTTTCATGGAGTTTGAAGAACTACAGAGCTCATGAATTATGTTTGGGTCCATATCTGATCATTTGATGGAGTAAAGAGTGCATACATGAGTTCTCTTTGATCCATGCGTGAAGATGAGTGCATTTTGAGCACTTTTGGGACTTAGGGTTTTAGATCTTGTTTGTTTGGACCATCATAATGGATAAAGTTGGAAACTTTTTCCATTAAGACACTAAGAGAATTCAAATATGAGATTTAAGGCTTCTGATTTAATAAATTAAGTCATTTATAAGGTAGTTTTAGTCTGAGACGCGGTGAGCCTCTAGTAGGGTATGGGGCACCTCTGGTAAATTAGTTATATTGTCATCTTGTGGGCGCGAGGAACCTATATTTGGGCATGGAGAGCCTTTAACCCAATCCGTTGACTTTTGATAGTCAAACTTGTTGGGGTTGAGCTCTAGGCTGAGTATAGACCTTTATTTGATTTCTAGGTGGTTCGTGTTGCTGATTCTTTCTAGTTGCAAGTGTTTGTCGATTCAACTTTCGATTTAGTTGGGTTATCTCACTATACTATGTGTTACAGTGTATATCCTTATATGAAAGGATATAAGAATTATAGAGTAGAGTTGTATGAGTGGACTAATATAGTCTTATCTATGATTGGTTATGTTATTCTATGATTCGTTCATATGTATGCATGAGGAGTAGATGACAAACGACGAGAAACTGTGAGCCTATAGACTTGTGTTGACGATGAAACGACGACATACCGTGAATCCAGATACACACATTATTAATGAAAGGACGTGAGGTCGTGAGCCACCATTTGTTATTGGTAATACGGCGAGAGGTCGTGAACCATTGTTTTTATGCATTTTATGATATGATATTTTAGAGAACTCACTAAGCTTTGTGCTTACAATTGTGGATTAATGTTTTTTTTCCCGGTTGTGCTTCTACTAGTGGAAAGGCTCTAGCTTGACCGTGACACATGCGTATCTCTTATGTTTATGATTTTAGATTTCCACTACTTCTTAATGTTTTTGATACAATGATTTTCATATTTTAATGCTTTTGGGGTTTGGAACTATAGATTCTTCATCTTTATGGAAAATGAATATGTCTTTTTGAGCAAGAGCTAAAGTAGCACATAAAAAACTGTTATTATCCTTATCAAAGAGATAAAATTCATTATGTGGGGTGTAACTATGAAAAGAGGCATAAGTCGAGCTACAAGAAAAATTCCCGCTGCTACCATCGTAGCAGCATGTATAAGGGCCGAAATAGGAGTTGGCCCTTCCATTGCATCGGGTAACCATACATGAAGGGGAATTTGTGCAGATTTCGCAATCGCACCGACAAATTATAGAATAGCACACAAAGTAACAAATAAAAAATTGACCTCATTATTAGAAATCAAGTTATTGAAGATTTGGAATAAATCACGAAATTCGAAACTCCCGTTATCCAATAAAACCCTAAAATGCCTAATAATAAACCAAAATCGCCAACACGATTAGTTACAAACGCCTTTTGACAAGCCATTGCTGCAACAGATTTGGCTCAATATCATCATACTTACGTGTATTATTAACCACTCCGATTGTAGAACAGGTACTAATATTGTGGGTTTACGTATTTCAGTTAAAAGACCCGAAGTAGCAAAGTCCTGGGTAAAAATAGTACTTGAGGCAGTTATTTCGGTTAAATAATTTTTTCTTATTTTGAATTAAAGGACTATATGAATAAGGGAGAAACTTCATGAAAGAAAAATTAATGATTCATATAAATCACTTAGTGGGAAATGGCCCGAATAAATCTAACGAGTGATTAATAATCTTGTTAGACATAAAAAAGTAACTATCATCCCCTTTTCTGACGAATCATATGGTTTTATGATTTCATTGCCCAATAATGTTATCAAATGAATTATAATTACAACTGAAACAATCGAAAAGGAAATATGAATGAATATATGCTCTAAAGTTGAAAATATCATAAAAATGAGAAAAAAAGGAGGGAATCCCCTAAATTAATATTAATTAAGAATAAGAATTAGAAATCGAGAATTTAATTTATTTTTATTATAGGATCTATTGGATATCTTTTATAATATGTCATGCCGCCACTCGGACACGAACCGAGATGCTCTAGCACTGCTTCCTAAGAGCAGCGTGTCTACCGATTTCACCATAACGGCTTACTCGAACTAATAATAGCCTACTTATATTCAATCGTCGATATTGAACAAGTCAATTCAATCAAATAAGTTTTTTAGTCAACACTCAAATTGATAAAAAAAAATGAGTTCAAAAGTCAATTTGAAGGTTCATTAGTTTCATTTATTAGGGTGTCCGTTTATTTATCTTATCTTAGGGCTTTGACATAGTTTATCGTATTTTAAAATCCAACTTTTGTAAGTAGATTATTCTTTCGATAGAATAAAAAAACTGTTTTCATTTTTTACTTTTATTAATACTTCATTATTTCTCGTTTATCTGATTTCATAAATTTCAAACAAAAAATAAATTTTCTCAATGAATCCAAAATAGGTTATTTTGGATTACTTAAAATTGACTCATTATTTGTACATTGACAGGTTAATTATACATAATATCTCAACAATGAAGTTCTTTTATTAATTGGGCTCAAAATTGAAGATATATGGTAAATTCATTTCATATAGTAATTACTAAAAATTATAAAAAATTATAAATTAAAAAATCATAAAGTTATCCAAATTTTTTTACCATGTAATCCATTAGTTTCAACAATCCATTAATTTGAACTAAAAATATTATATCTGTCATTCCCGAGAAAGAGAAAAATTGTTCATTATTGTAAAGGTTGATAAGGAAAATAAGACTCCCCACCATAAAAATATTAGTGAAAATATACTACAAAGAAATAAAAAAATTTTGTATTTGTTTCTTTATTTTTTTTAAGAATTCAGGAAAACAGAAGAATTCTTTTTTTAGACATCTATATAAGATGGAAACCTGGTCTATTTCATATTGATTAGAATAGGGACTGCCCATTGTTAATTTAATATTCAAAAAGTATTGAATCAAATTTGTGAGTCAAATCTATTCCGATTATTCAATATTGTAGGACTTATTTGTTTGTCGTACAAAAAAAACTTTTTGAATTCCCACTAGAAAGAGATTTCTCTAATGAAAAAACTTTTAATGCCGCCCAATATCATTTCCTTTTCCAAATATTTTTACGAATACACTTTTTTGATATAGAAGTACGTTTTCTTGGAACTGTCATTTGAAAATCATTGTTATAGTTGGATGTGAAAGACATCTATTATTCAAAACAAATTATTATTTCTTATTCATTATCTATTTTTTCTATAAATAATATTTTATTCATAAAAAAGAAATATAGATATGTAAAAGATCCGTTAAATTGGATAAAAAATTACTCAAAATAATAAAATTTTGATTCCATACAAGATTTGTCAAACCAAATTTTTTTGGTTTGGAACTCTTAGTTCTCCTCTCAAATTTATATTTTTAGAATCTGCTAGGTCATAGAAATAAAACTTAATCATTTAATAAAAATATAGAAAGAACCTAAAAACCCTTGATTTTCGTAATTCTAGACTTTATTTCCAACTAATAAAATACCTCAATTGTAAACTTTTGCCTACTAAAAAACTTGAGACTTTTTTAGTCAAACTCGAGAAAAGAATACACCTAAATTCAATTTTGAAATTCAAATCAGATTACTAATAAATCTGTTAAAAGATACGTGGTTTGATAAAAAAAAAAATAACTTAGGCGTTTTTTACCCTTTCTTGAAAAAAAGTTCATTTTAGATCTATAATACTCTAACGTTTACTAAGAAATCGTTTCGATTGAAATGGAAAACAATAAATCCCATAATGGAATAGTTAATGCGTTGAAAGAAACTAACTAAACTCAAGAGTTTTTATTTCATTAGACCGATGACCTTAGTTAATCCTTTAATTCATATCAGCATCAAGTACTATTTTAACGTAATTTTTTTTATCCTTGTTCTATGAATCTAAATTATTATTACGAGGAATTCTCGTAATAATAATTTAGATTTGCATTTTCATGTTATAAGTATTCATTTTTATATATAACTTGGTAATCTTATTTGACCAATTGTAACTTCTTGTTTTGAATATTTGATTTGAAAGATTCTAAAAAGACTCAGAATAAATATTAATCTAAAATTATTTAAAATTATTAAATAAGTAAGTAAATATCTTGATTTTTTTCGAACGAGGTAAGATCTGGTGAATTGGAAACAATTAATTAAGAATAATTTTTTTTATGAAATAGACATATCAATATGTATGGATAATACCTTCTATGTTTTAATTACATTTTTAAAAAGAAAATTTTGGTTTGAAATTTTAGGACGCTACATTGCTAATTTTACTAGTATTTAGGGCGTGTTTGTCAAAAATAGCTGTTAGCTGGAAACGGGTAGCGGTAAGCTGGTAGCATGTAGCAGGTAGCTGGTAACGGGAAACTATAGCTTTTATTTGTTATATGAATGTTTGGCAAAAGTAGCTGGAAGCTTTTGAAATATATAAAATTACATAAAAGGACAATTGATTAAAAATAAATAAATATATAAATATATTTTTAAGGGTAATTATGAAAATTGATTTCAAAAGCTCATGAACGTTTTGTTAAAAGCTATATGAAGTAGTTTTTAGAATCGGAGCGTTTTGTTAAAACTAAAAGCTAAACGTTCGTACTGCCAAACGAAACTTTTTGTTTAAATTAGAACGTTTTGTCAAAAAACTAAAAGCTCTCAAACGCTTCCAAAACTCTATGCCAAACACACCCTTAATCTTCATTTTGGGACGGTGTTAGCCATAGAGAACTTCAATGCAACGTTTCAAAATTTTAAGTACCAACAAGTTAAAAATTCTTAGAAACTCAGAGTGTATTTTCCCAGACCATTTACATAATTTTATCTTTAGGAAATGACTAAATTACGCTTTCGGTCCCTATAATTTTATGTTTGAATTAAAATTTTGCATGGTCCTTATTAGTTTTTTATTTACGAATGAATTGATTATACTTTTGATCCATAATGTAAAATTACATTTTTGGTCTCTATGATTTGGTCCCTTTGGTTTTCACAATTACTCACTCTAGGTCCAACATGTGAAAATTTTACATCATTATGGATGGCAAAATAACAAGTTTGGTCCAATCAAATGTGAAACTTCCTCTATTAAATGCTATAAAATGACAATTTTACTCCATTTTTTTATTTTAATTTTTATTATAAAATTTATATATTATTTGTTTTTAAAAAAATAATTCTTATCTTTATTTTTGTTTTTTTAACTATTTTACATATATACACATATCAGGAAATAAGTTTAAAAAGAAAAAAAGTGAGTTGCTAATTTCACAAGTACTTAATTTTCATTTTCTAATGACTGGAAAGAGCTTCGATGTAATGTTTCAGCTTTCAAGGATCAACCAGTTAACTTTTTTTTTAGGATTCAAGGTGGTTTTCACCGGCTATATAGGGACTATTTATGTAATTTTATCTTTAGAAAAATGACTAAATTACACTTTCAGTCCCTATGGATTTTATGCATGAATTACAATTTTGGTCCCTATTAGTTTTTTATTTACAAACGAATGATTATACTTTTGGTTCATATATTTTTTTTAATGTTAAGCTATAGCTTTGGTCTCTATGATCTATGATTTGTATTTGTATCGTTCTCTCTATTAGGTATTTAGGTATAAGTTTTAAAAAATTTACAAATGGTTAAATTATAGTTTTGGTCCCTTTGGTTTGCATAGTTATGCATTTTAAGTCCTAACTTTAACTTCTTTGCATCAATAGTCATTATGGTTGGAAAAAATTACAAACGACGTTTGAAAAATACGTCTTATCTATATTTTTGTTTTTTCTAACTATTCTACATATACATATTTCAATATACATTTGATTTATTAGTATCTGGTTAATAAACCCGTCACTGTCCATCACTCCATATATCACTGCTCGTTACAATAATTTCAAAGAAAAAATTATTATTATAATTAAACGGAAAGATAAGAACAAGAGTAATGCAGTAAATAGTGACTAATCAAGTGCGTGGCCTTATACGACAGCTTAACAATCTCCCCAATTGCCGCGTCATCTTACCCGGCTGTCTTACGTGTCAGTCCTTCATTCATTGCCTCTTCACTACTTCAAACCTATATATACAACAGCTCAGATGACCAACACATAGTACGAAAGTATCATTATCATTCCACTATAATAAACGATAAAACTAAAGTTTGAAGTTTAGAGAGTCGAGAAGAAACTGAAAGAATGGCATCAGCTCAAGAGAGAAGGTCGGACTTGGACGCCAAGGCCAAAGAAGGGGAGACCGTCGTGCCTGGTGGCACAGGGGGCAAAAGCCTGGAAGCACAAGAGCATCTTGCTGAAGGTTTCTAGTTCTTTACTTTTTGGTTTCCGTTTCTTGTATGCTTCGGATATTTATATTATATGATTCTTTTCAAGCTGCTTACTTTTGATGATGTGTTGAAATTACATTTAGGAAGGAGCAAGGGAGGGCAGACTCGAAAGGAGCAGCTGGGGACCGAAGGGTACAAGGAGATGGGCACCAAGGGCGGTGAGACTCGGAAGGAGCAGCTGGGGACCGAAGGGTACAAGGAGATGGGCAGCAAGGGAGGCTCGGCTCGGAAGGAGCAGCTGGGCACCGAAGGGTACAAGGAGATGGGAAGTAAGGGTGGGGAGACTCGTAAGGAGCAAATGGGGAGTGAAGGGTACCATGAAATGGGACGTAAAGGTGGTCTGAGTACTAAAGACAAGTCTAGTCAAGAGCGTGTTGAGGAAGAAGGTATCGAGATCGATGAATCCAAATATCGAACCAAAACCTGAGCATAAACACATGACTAGCTAGCTAGCAGTGTGTGCTCATGGCGTGCATTATATGTCCAACAGTAGTACTATAGCAGTGTGTGCTTATGACACATATTATATATGTAACCAGTAGTAGTAGTTTTTGTAAATATGCTGGGTTCGGGTGGTTTTGGTGTAGAAGGAAGGTATTAGGTTTTGCACGGTGTACCTTTTTGATGATGTTGGTAGGTGGTGCACTAGTACTGCTCAACTAATGAAATATCGGATATGTTTATGTACATGTTTTTGTAAGGATGCAGGCTTTTTATCAGCTATGTTCGTCAACGGCTACCAATATTTTATATAAATGTATATAAAGAGATACTTCTTTCCAAATTAATATAGCAAAAAGGGGAACAAATTAACGAGTCACAGACTCGGTTGCGGGCACAAAACACTGGTCGGCACGTGAGTTATGTTAGCAAGTGTTGTCTTCAGAAAATATTTACGACACTATTGTACTTCTACAAATATTTACCACACCATAGGAATAAAAAGTTTTTTCATGTTTTCCTCGTCGAGAAACTTAACCAAAACATCGCAAATTGATGAAACCAACAGAAGCTCATCCTTTTTTCATTTTCATTGCAATTGTGCGTTCTTCCTTTCTCGTTTTCAATCCGCCAATTGTTTTTTATTCCGGTTCTTCTTAATCATGTCACCGTTCATAAAATCATCTTTCTTATGGATTAATCTTTTAATTATTGCGCGAGTACTTACAAGACAGACGCTACATTGTAATACATGAATACAGACACTACAACGTACACTGAGGTAGTGATGAATACAGACACTACAACGTACACTGAGGTAATGAGGTGGCAAATGGTCCATGAGACATTGAGGTGGCAAATGTGAGCCGATGCGTCTAATGATGTTGGCCACATAGTCAATCCGAGAAGAAAGTCCGTTGATACTCTAGATGACAAAATGTTTGTCCGAGACCGCGAACTCGGAATCATGGTTTTCAAAGGAGATAGAAAATGCCTTTTATCTTCGAGTAATACATCGTGACATATAGTTCAATAGTTCCCCCATGAAAATATTGTGAAGCTCACAATCATGTTGTATTACCCGTTTGTTCTTGTTGCATAACAATTTCAGAATTTCTCTAGGTTAAACCAAACTTGATGTGTTGTTTCCAACTTCTACATACATTAATACAATAGAAATGGGCCGTAGGCCGATTATACAATATAATGGGCTAAGCTATACAATAATACAAATTGGGTTACGTAAACTGTACATAAATAATTGGGGTCGTCAACTAGGAAGAAAACACTTGATTTTGAATGCTATTTTATAATTTATGCTATGTCATGATTTTATTTAAGAAATTTGTGTCCTGTATGAAAAGGTAATCGTTTGCTATGTTTGCAACCGGGAAAAATCCCAAGGGTGAAAACTTTAGTACATTATTTGGTATTAAATTATGAAAAAGTGAAGTTTCTTCATAGAAGGTGAAAATTGAAGGATTTTTCCTACAGTAACTCAAATAAAAATGTAGAACGTGTATGCATAATTTTTTAAAATTAAGTTCTTTGCTTTTTTTATGATAAAATATTTTTTTGTTTTAATTAGTAAAAATTGTTGTTTTTCTATGAGAAATATAAATAATATCACTACAATATTTTAAATACATTATCGAAATTAATAAAATATCAAATGTAAGCCATGTTTTTTTTATATCACCAAGATCAAACAATGAGCGACTTTGACCAATTCGTAAGCGCACAATACAAATAATTCTGCTTTGAGATGCAAAGTCAACAACCTACTCATGCCACATGGCCTAGTTGACATTATATTATGACAAGCTGATGTTATTCGGTCGTCTACTTATTAATCGTCAACTTGTTTTAACATTTTCACCATGCACAACCTACTATACATAACGTACAACTAGTAGATTCTTTTTAATGTAAAAGTATAATACCAAAAGTTGAAACAAAATTACAATTTAGGTGCAATTTGTAGACGAGCTAAAAATTTAATTTTTAACAGAAAAACTAGCTTATAATTAACGGATAACTAATAACCTAGATTATGAATTAATATTGTTCGGTAAAAATAGCTTATAAAAGCTATATTGAAAATGTAAAATGACATAAATATATATTTAGTCATTTAGATATATAACTAAAAAAACATTAATCACATATTTGGAATATTTTAAAAAAACTTAGTAATTTTTGTTAAAGCTATTTTTAAAATAGTTTATCAAAAACTATTAATTCATAAGGTAAAATAAATTATTTTGATGATTTCGCTAAATAGTAAAATACAAAAAACTATCTTATAAATTAAATTAATGTGTACTTTAACTTTTTTTTCAGTCTTAAAAATACATTAATATATATATATATATATATATATATATATATATATATATATATATATATATATATATATATATTAAAGGTATATATAGGGAAAAGTGAATATACCCTTAAAGGTATATAAACTTAGGTACCCAAACCCACTATAATACGTCGTTTTGTTTGATATATTCATTATAATGTTGTTAAAATTCAACCTTTAACTTGATTTACTTTCAAGATTTTCGAAATTTCAATATTATATTCCTCTTACATCACATATTTATGTTGAACACCTACTAGGCTATATATATTATAGTTAAAAATGAAAATTAAGTAAGAGGAAGATAAATGCAAAATTTATAAAAATCTTGGAAATAAATTAAGTTAGAAGTTGAATTAGAAGAAGATTGGACAATTACAATATCTATATATGATACAAAACGACGTAATATAGTGAATTTGGGTATTCACTTTTCACACACACACAGATATATATATATATATATATATATATATATATATATATATATATATATATATATATATATATATATATATATATATATATATATATATATATATATATATATATATATATATAACGAAAAGATATGAAATATCATGAAAATAAATTTGAATAAAAACTAATAATAGAAACAAAATATTGAATTTAAAATAAATAAATAAGTAAATTACATGAATGGTCCTTATGGTTTAGGGTAATTTGTGTGTTTGGTCCCTAACTTATTTTTTTAACTTGGAAGGTCCCTACAGTTTGTTTTTGTTACACGTTTGGTCCTTGTCTTTCCTAAAAAGACTATTTTGCCCTTGTTTTTTTTAATTTATTTAAATCAACACACCCTCAACTCACTCCCCTCACCTTACCTTCCCTGTCCTGCCATTTTCCCTATTTAAATAATAGTCTTTTTATGTAAGATAGGGACCAAACGCATAACAAAAACAAATAGTAGAGACCTTTCGAGTTAAAAAAATAAGTTAGGGACCAAACACACAAATTACCCCAAATTATAGGGACCATTCATGTAATTTACTCAAAAAAAAAAAAAAAAAAAATCTTTGACCAAGCTACGGATATGAAAACCGTGAAAAAGAACTTATAATGCAAACCTTCACGTCAACGACTTTCAATTTGATCATCACCATTCACCAACAACCAAAATGCTTTCAGTCTTTCTACTCTTGTTTCTATCTTGTATCCCATTCTCGCCGGCGGCAACCACCGGTAACAACATCACCCTTCCCGGCTGCCCAAGTAAATGCGGCAACCTCACCATACCATACCCATTTGGCATCGCTTCCGGGTGCTCCGTTGGACCCTGGTTCCACATCACCTGCAACACATCCTTCAATCCCCCGAAACCCTTCCTGTCAGCCGAACTATTTTCTTACTCCGGTGATTCACAGTTCCACCGCGTAGAGGTGGTGGATATCTCCGATGAACACGTGAGAGTCAAAAACATCGTCGCTACCAAGTGCTACAATGAAACGGGTTCGGTGATTCAAGATAGCGCCAGTGGGCTTGTGGTGCAAAACTCCTACTTCACGATATCGGAACTGAACAAAGTGATAGCCGTTGGGTGCGACGACTACTCCTTCGTATCTCCGATCTCAGGGATCGAAGGCAAGAATTTCAGCAGTGGATGCGTGTCTGTTTGCTCTAACGTTCAAGATGTTCCCGTTGGTTCATGTTCAGGTTTTCGTTTTTCATCACTTCGGATAAATCTAATCATATGTTGTTTTCTTGATCCAATAATTAAAGAGCTAGTTCCATTTTTTTCTTTTACAGGCATGGGGTGTTGCTCAACGAGTGTGCCAAATGGTTTAACGACTTATCTCGCAAACGTATTCACACTGAATGCTCATACAGAAATCTGGTCTTTCAACAAATGCGGCTACACGTTTCTTGGAGAGGAAAGTGCATTTACGTTTCGGGGTGCCTCAGATTTTGTGGATCCTGATTTTGTCAGTAGGACGGCTGAAACTGTCCCGGTGGTGCTGAATTGGGTGATCGGAAGTAGGAGTTGTAAGGACTATAAAACAACAACCGATTATTATTGTCAACAGAATAGTGTTTGTGTGGATTTTACTAGTGGGAAAGGAGGGTATAGGTGCTCTTGTGAAAGTGGTTATGAAGGCAATCCTTATCTTCCTCCTGGTTGCCATGGTTAGTAGTAGCTAGTACTAACATTTGCTATGTACATATATTGCCTTTCTATGACATATAACATACATTTATATTCCTCTTTTTTAATTAGTTATATTTGTTTTAATTGTAGATATTGACGAATGTGCGGATCCTAACAATAATCCGTGTAACGGGACTTGTACAAATCTTCCTGGAAGTTTCAATTGTTCGTGCCCTCATGGATACGAAGGAGATGGAACAAAGGATGGGAGTGGTTGCAGGGCCACAAATTCGAAATCCCCGGTCCTCAAATTGTCTCTTGGTGAGGAAATTCATATATAATTTTGTTCGCTTTTTTTTCGTTATTAAGCTAAATTCCAGAAATAACAATGCATTTTTATTTATAACATCCACAATGCATTGAACTCGAGAGAGTTTAATAAATTCCCACTTAATCATTCATTATTCCATAAAACTAATTCAATTTTTTTTCCCATAATACATTGAATTTTACAAAGTACAATGAAACATGTTTTAAACATTTATTTAAGAATTAGAGAAGTTTCGTAATTTTTTTTATTGAAGAATTCAATGGTGAACTTTAAATTTATTGAATGTCAATGTGTCATTTCATAATAGTAATGTTTCATGATTTTATTTATTGAATGACAACTAATTTTCTCACCTTATTTAAATCTCCTATTACATCTTATATTGTGGATGCTCTTATGTAATATAGCATTTTACTTTTATTTCTCTTTTTTGAAACATATCTTATTTAAATCTCCTATTACATCATCCACAATATATTGTGGATGCTCTTATGTAATATAGAACTTTACTTTTATTTTTCTTTATCCAAACATGTACTACATTTTGAAAAGTTACCTAATTATAACATAGTAGTAACTTCTATTTTTATTTTTATTTTTATTTCTTTATTAGCATATTATACTTTGAAAACTCTACAGATACCGTAATGCTTATGATAAGAAAGATACTCATTATAATAATTATTATAATAGTGAAAATTGTTTTGTAATCGGATCATAATGCTATAATTGAGTAGATTTTTTAATTACATTGTTATTATAGCAAGAGATGTTTTTTATATTACTTAACCATACTGACGAATGATGACTTTTATGTATCCAATATACAGGAATGGGGTTCGGATTCTTGTCTATATTGATTGGAGTGGGGTGGCTATATTTCAGCCATCAGAGACGCAAGGTTATCAAACTGAGGGAGAAATACTTCCTGAAAAATGGTGGTATGTTGTTGAAACAACAAATAGATACCAATGAAGGCGGTGGTGTGAATCAATCAACAAAGATTTTCACCACCGAAGAGCTAGAAAAAGCGACAAAAAACTTTTCAGAAGATCGGATTCTTGGTCGTGGTGGCTATGGGACTGTATACAAAGGCATCTTAGCTGATGGAAATATTGTTGCAATAAAGAAGTCACGAGTTATGGATGAAAGCCAGATCGAGCAGTTTATCAATGAAGTTGTCATTCTTACTCAAATCAACCATAGGAACGTTGTGAAGCTCTTAGGCTGTTGCTTGGAGAGTGAAGTCCCATTGCTAGTCTACGAATGTGTTTCTAATGGCACTCTCTTCCATCATATCCACACTAATGGTGGAATGGCTTGGTTATCATGGGATAATCGTTTAAGAATAGCCATTGAATCTGCTGGAGCACTTGCGTACCTTCACTCAGCTGCTTCAAAGCCCATCATTCATCGAGATGTGAAATCTGCCAATATTTTATTAGACGACCACTTGGTCACCAAAATTTCAGACTTTGGTGCTTCAAGATTGATACCCTTGGATCAAACACAAGTGACGACATTAGTTCAAGGGACATTAGGGTATCTTGATCCTGAATACTTTCATACAAGTCAACTAACAGATAAGAGTGATGTTTATAGCTTTGCAATTGTGCTTCTAGAGCTTCTAACAGGTAAGAAGCCCCTTTCCATGGAGCGGATTCAAGCAGAAAGAAACTTAGCAGCTTATTTCCTCGTTTCTATGAAAACAAATAGCTTGTTTCAAATTCTTGACCCTCGAGTTGTTAGAGAGGGTTCACTTGAGCAACTCCAAGCAATTGCTTCACTTGTGAAGCGATGCCTCAATATGAACGGATATGATAGGCCAACGATGAAGGAAGTGGCTATGCAGTTAGAGGGTTTAAGGAAATTCACCAAGCAACCATGGGTTAATAGTCAACAAGGTAGTGAAGATGGTTTGAGCAGAATGAGTGAGGGGGAACACTCGGACCTTTATGATGTTTCCATAAATCCATTTATGGACTCGGTAGAGGCATCAAGTTTCTATAGCTCAGATCAATTTCGTTCGTTATACCCTATTGATGAACCTAGATGATCACATATTTCTGCACGAATGACATAATCAATAAGCTTCTTACAATGTTATCCGATTGTTATCAGACTAATTTTTTATTGGTTTCACCTATAACTTTTATCAGCTTGTAATTGTTACAAATGGTTATTGATAAATAGTTATTTTTTTTATATTTTCAAAATGTTGAACTGAAAACTAAATCAAGCGTGCGGACTATTTGCAAGTGATACCCAACCTAACTCTTGATGCACATGGTTTTATATCACGTGGGGCGTGAGGTTGGGAGTTCGATTCCCTTAAACCATCTCTTGTGGTGCCTATTGTGGAGAATTTTTCCTTGGAAATCTCTATATATGGGAGCTTGGTTTGCCCTCTAAAGTGAACTCGAGGTGCTAGGTGAATATTACGAGTAGACTTCCGTTTAATTCGTTTACCGTGTCCAAAAAAAAATGTGGACTATTATGTCGCTAAATAGTAAATAGTGATGGATTTGGCAATAAATATCCCACTAATTCTACTCCCGCATTTGTAACAAATTATATGTATTCGACAACAAGCTTTTAGGAGTTTTTAGAGAGATTTTAGATTTTAAGGAAAACACTCGAATTAAACAACATAATTGGCAATGAATATCCCACAAATTCTTAACTCATGTTTAGGATTGTAAACGAACCAAACGTTCTACGAACTACTCATGAACGGTTCATCGAGAAGTTCATTTATGTTCGTTTGTTTAATAAATGAACGAACATGAACAATGGTCATGTTTATGTTGTTCGTTCATTTAAGTACCTTTTATATTCATATATGTTTAGTTATGTTTGAGATTATTATATTTTCATTTAAATTCCTTTTATGTTCATACATATATCCATATATCTTTATTTATGTTTATATATGTTTAATTATATGTGTTTATCTATGTTCGATTATGTTTGTTTAGCATGTTAACAAACATAAACAAATCAACATGAACAATGTAATTTGTTAAAAGAATGAACATATAATTTAAAAATAAATAAAAAAAACTTGTTTGTTTATCCATTCGTGTTCGTGTTTGTTCGCCTAACTTAATATATAATTTAAAAATAAATAAAAAAATTTGTTTGTTTATCCATTCGTGTTCGTGTCTGTTCGCCTAACTTAAACGAACGAACATAAAGAACCCTCATTCTTGTTCTTTTACATCCCTACTCATAAAAAAACATGTCCCAATCAAAAGAGTCACAAATATATATTCAAATGCTAAATAAAGTTTACGACATAAAATTGGAAGAAAATATTCTCAAACTTTAACATCAAAAAAAGTTCATTCAAATTTATGCCTCCATCGATTTATTCAACACTAAACATAATATAAACACATTTAAAAAATACGTCAAACACTAAGTATAAGTTTTCAGCAAATAAATAAAAAAAACACAATTTCCTAAAAAACAATAAATATAAACGACAATTATTAATAAAATACAAGCATTAAAAAAAGATTTTAGCGGAACAAATAAACATACGAAAAATAGATGTACAAGCCATCGGTCCATGGGACAGTGTTCACGGTTCCTTTAGGTTGCCACGTCAGAAATCACACTACCGTTCCAAATCTACCATAATAAATAAGAATGATTTTGCCACATGTCCTTCTCTCATTCAATTTGCCACATGTCATTTTGTCATAATTTAGATATGTATATTTATTTTCCACTTGTCATTTATTTCATTTTCCTTTTCTAATATATTATTAATTAGTTTCCATAAATTAAACCTATCATAATGATATTAATTTCAAATTTTAAATTTTAAATTTTAAATTTCAATTTCAAATAAATTTACAATTTAAACCTTTGTGTTTAACATTTTGTTATAATTAACCTGTTTAGTATATGAGTATGATAACTAAACAATAATTTTAATTAATTTATTTTTTGCATGTTTTTTTTTCTCATAATTTTTATTTATTTCAAATAAATTTCTCATTTAATCATTTCTATTTAACATTTTGTTTTAATCAACCCGTATAATATATGAGTTTCACTAGTAGCTAATATGACAAGAAAAACAATATGTCAAAAATGATTTATGTGAGGTAAAGAGACTCACCATCTTCACGTTTACAGTTGGCATCCTCATAATTTACCCTTTAACCCCCTCTCTTCAATATTTCTATACAAATCTTCACAAATAATTCATGTGGCTTTTTAGAATATCAAGTTTAATCTCTAATTTTTTTCGGTTTTATGGAAGGTCCCCATAGTTTCAATTTCTATCGTAATTGGTCTTTTACCCATATAAAACGACTTATCTACTCTTTTTATTTTCTTTTTAGATTTATTAAGTAAAAGTTATTTTTAAAAAATAATAATAATAAAATAAATACCACACCAACCCCCCACCACCACTTCTATCCTCCTCTCTCTCTCTCCCATTCATAGAGGCTTTTTCCCCTTCTTAATCGGAGACTAGGTTTCGGACACCGTTTCTAACTCACCACTCTATCTTCTTCTCTTCTGGTAATATATTTCGTGGTTTAGTTTAATCGTTAGTGAGTCTTACTCCATTACAACACTAGTTCAATAATGGTATGGGAATAGGTAACCTGATATAAGTTTAACAGTACCAACCTTCATGGTTGGTATCAATGAGTTACTTTTTACAAATGTCCAATTTACAAAGAAATAAGAAATTTAGATATAAGAAAGTTATGAGTTACTTTTTCCAAAACTTCAATTTATAACACAGTCAATGGAGTTTAATGTCCTTCCTCAACCTTTCACTATCAATATTAGGGTTGAGCAAAGCCTTTAACCGAAAACCAAAAAACGGATAAAGCCGAAACAGAACTCAAACCGTTGATTTTGGGTTTAGATTTTTCACTAACATTGTAAAATGGGTTATTCTAAAATACCATTCAAGTTCAAGATATAAATCAAATACACAACCCACTAAGTGGTTGATATAACAGAAATTACCCAACACACATTGGAACCGAAACTCTGACATTGTTTTTGTTATGAGGCCAGAGTTTAAGTTGATGTACCATCATACGATGATAACATCTTGATGATATACACCGGATCTCCCACTTTGATTATCTTTTCATTTCCCTCTTCATGTACATTGGCACATACCATATTTTGTCCAAAGTACACCTATGTAAAAAAAACATTTTAAATATCACATAAAAATAAAATTTAACAAAAAATATTTGATTACAAATGTTACCTTCCCTTGCCCCTTTCGATCCGGACACAATACTTTCCCAGACCGAAACTTTACAAGAGATTCAGTCGGTTCACCACCCACAACTCCATTTTCCTGATTAATTGTGGGTATCTGAAAAGAAAACCATCTTATCAGATGTAAATAAATCAGGTACACAGTGACCCACTTCAATAGAAAACACAGGTGTATTGTTTTACCTTACATCGGGAACAAAGTTTGACACCATGAAATGTTAAATATTTTATCTTAATCTCTTTCCAAAAGTCCTCAGAGAACGGTTCACAACCATCAACCAGAATGCTGAAATATGTAAATATATGTATATAAGGGTATAAAATGGTGAAAATACAAAATGTTGTTAAGGGACTAAATCGATAAAATGGTGAAAATACAAGTATTTTTTTTTTCTGTTTTATACTTTTCCATACTGAATGTATAAAATATGATACGTACTTTGGTCTAAAACGGTTTATGGGTACAGGTTCCTTGAGAACATCATTCAATGAATCTAGGGATCCCTGACAAAAAAAAAAGTTAAAAATTTAGAAATCAAATTTAATAAAAGTTTGATATAAATAATTAAAAACTAGTAACTTGAAAATTAACCTGGGACACTACAAGGTACGGATATCCATCAGAAAACATAACTCTGAATCCAGGTGCATAATCGGGGTCCACCACTCTAGTCTCCAATTCTGCATACACATAAAACTTTGTTTATTAAATCGATTAAGACAAAAAGAAAAACATTAAGAGAAATGGAAATGGAATTACGTACCTTGATTAAAGCGTACAAGGCGACTAGGTTTGCCAAGATAATTGGTGAACCATTTGGATGCTTCATCTCCCTCATCCAAACCAGATCCTGACCACTCCCAAACTGACACACCATCACATGTTTGACTTTGTGGAGGTCTACACAATGGCACCTTCAGATCATCCATCCCAGGAGCTCTTATCACTGAATTAGTTTTACATTATATATCAATATTGCTTCATGTTGTTCCATGTTTGGGTTTATGATGAAAAAGAAAATGGTGGAAATTAAGATTTGAAAAAGAAGTAGAGAAAAATGAGATGATGAGAGAGTGTTAATGTTAGTGTTATTTACCTAAGTAGGAGGTCTTGTTTGGGATCCAACCCACTGAAACTGCACCCTCAGGTAGCTCTACTTCAACCAGACATAGCTTCGGATCCACTCTTTGTGTACAAGCTCTTCCTTTCGAGTTCACAACAACCCACTGTCTATCCCAAATAAACCCTAATAATATTAACACTAAATTCGATTCAAACTTGATCAGTTCAATTACATAATCAAAAACAACAAGTTTCCAGTAAAAAGAGAAAACACATGACCTCAACACCGAAACATAGAATGACATCTAGAAATCTCTTAGGAGAATGTTTAACCCTCAAATATCATGATAACTCGAGGAATGTCACTCCTGAATTCAGTTTAAAATCATGCTGACAAAATCTAATTTCAATTCTCAAGCCCCAAATTTTCATTTTCCGCGGGAGACAGTAGTGCAAAGGAAATAGTTACAGAAAGTTACTGATGAACTTAAATGTAACCTAATTTAATTCGGAAAGTACGCCATGTAATGAAACGAGAAGGGGGGATTGGGTGACTTATATGTACAAGTGAAGGAGGAGAATGAAACTCACCGGTGGAAGAAACGGGTGCTTCTGAAACAGAGATACCCCTGCAAGATTTGATTGGATATAGGAAGATCGATTTCACTGTAGCTGCTGCTTCCGCCATAGCTTCGTTTAAGACACAACGACGATTAAACCTGATCCTGTAGAGAAGAAGATGCATTTATGTAGTACAGATAAAAATTTTATTAATTTATATAATTTTATAATATATTTGTATAAAACATGTCATATTTATTTTTGAGAAATTACTATTTTATTTTTATTTATCCTCTTACCCATCTTCTTCTATTCTAATAAATCAGATTTTTTTTTTCTACATGTCACACTTTTATTTAATTTGTCAAATATCAATTTATGGTTATTTTAAATTAATTTTATTTTCATATGTCATTTTATGAGTTTTAATATAATAATTGTAATAAATATAGTAATAAATTGATTTCAAATTTATTAATGAACTTACTTATTAATTTCGAAATTTCCAAATTAAAGTTCATTAGTATCTTTTATTTATTTATTTAAATTTAAAAGATAAAAACGTTTCAATAATAATAATTCATTATTTTTCTTATTTTCTTCAAAATTCAAAGTTCTTAAATATTTTAATCTTTATATTTAGTTTTTTTTTTAAAGTTAACCCATTTAATACATGGATCTCACAACTAGTATGAAATAATGAAAAGTGTTTTGAAATATATATATATATATATATATATATATATATATATATATATATATATATATATATATTTGATATATTTTGTTAATATCACACTTTAAAAAATGGGGTTAATTTCAAACAATATAATAAAAGACCACTTTGAAAGTTATTGCAACATTCACAATAAAAAATGACCAATGAGGAACAGATAAAGCGGGATATATGTTTACAAAGCCAGAAAATTTATACAAGTATGTCAATATTGGTGCTTATTTGAAAAGAAAATTTTATGAAGTTAGTGTGTTTATTTTTCTATGAATAAAATAAAGCCAAAATAGATAGTTTTCTTTTAGAATGACAAATAAAGAATCGTATACATATATGATAAAAAATAAACATAAAAACGAGTATTTCCTGCTTTATGTTAATTTATTGATAAAAAAACTCAGTTTTTCTTATTAGTGATTTAATTTATAACCTTTATTCGTTTTATTCAAAAATATGTGAGTGTTAAAATTCCTGCTGGTCTATTATTATTATTATGTTTTTACATTATGAAATATTTTATTATCATAAATTCAAACAAAACTAGTTATAGTTAATATTATTTTTTAACAAAAGGTTTGTGTGCTACATCGCTAATGAACTATAAATCCTCTGAGAAAGTTGGGTTGCATATTTGGATGAGATATAATACTTTTATAGAAATATTGGATTTAATGGGTTTTGAATCAAGACGATGAGTTATTTTTTGGTAAGTCGAGACATTTGACTTGTTTGGTTTTATTTGGCATCTGGATTGCAAATAAACTTACAACAAAAAAAAACATGTAAGTTTAGATTGTGTAAATGGTGAGATGTAAATAGGCAAATGGAGTTGATGAATGGGGCCTATTTGTGAAAAATATGAAACTACATATAATTAACCTGACAAAAAACCTTTTAAGAAACAAGCCAAAAACAACATACAGCTAACAGCTTATTAAAGCCAATGAAAGTTCAAAAAGGCTTAAACATTTCAACATTCATTTCTAATGATGATTGAAATCCCTGAAAATAAATTTGCATTTGCATTTGCAATAAAACCTAATTTCATTTCATTTCATTTTTTATTTCTATTTACTACGTTTAGCAGCACGCTTTCCTTGCCCCTTCTTTGGGGGTCCCTTTCCTCGACGCTTCAACATTTCAAGTTTTGATAAACGCCTGCATCAATTAAACAAACAAATATCCTCACTTCTCACAAAATTAAATTATATAAATATTTATTGTTATTGAAGTGTGTGTGAGAGAGAGAGAGAGAGAGGTAGAGAAATATTACTCTTGTTCTTTGCGTGCAACAACCATGGGGTCTTCTTTCTGGATGTCGTTTGGATACCATGAAGCAACTTTTTCACCAATGAATTTCTTTCTTAAAATTTTATGAGCAGATCTTTGACCAGTTGTGTTAAGTACATGACCAAATATCTTTGCCCTTGCTTCATTTACTCCTCTAATGGCTGCTTCAGCCAACATGCTTCTTAAGCTCATCTTTCCTATCTCCATTCCAACAACAACAAAAGAACTCAACATTCAGTAATTCATAACAATAATGCAGCATAAACATGCTTCTTAAGCTCATCTTCTTTCTAAATGTCGTTTGGGATTCATTTTAGGTCTAATTTAACCATTCTGCATGCATATAGTCTAACCCTTGTGTTGATTTGAGTACTTCAAGTCTGAACATTGTATGCATTTTCTGCTACCCCATGAATCATATAGTGATAGTTTGTTTTCAAGTTTCGCTTTTATTTCGGTATTATACAAGTATTCTTCATTTTCAGGTTTTGCATTCAATTCCTTATACACCCCACTCAATCCTTTAAGAGACTCCCAAATCGAAGCCCTTGATATTAGGAATTTAGGATAGTTGTTTATCATTGACGCAAATAGACATAAATCACACAGATAATCACACAATCCACAACATTGGTTTATTCTTTTTCTTATGTGTATAACAGATTCCAAAAAAAAAAAAAAAAGAGACATTTGGATCTTTTAGTTAACGCAGAAATGATACAGAATTCAAACAGAAATCACAAAGGCTGAATATGTAGGTTCGATCTTTTAACAGATTCCAGAATTTTTTGAGACATTGCCTCTTCTACTAAACCTAGAAATCACACACACACAGAGGCTCATCGATTCCAGAAAAAACGAACCAGAAAAATAGGTCAATGTGCTTCACGATTCGAAAAAGAAAGAGAGTTACCACAGGAATCACACACTAATTAGACACCAATCGAACAACTAATTGCAGCGGCTTCATCGAATCAGACAAGCATACGCTCTACCGAACCAATAAAAAAGAAAGTGACTTACCAGGAGATCGGAGAAGGCGAAGACTGTAGCTGGAGCCGAGGCGGAGGTCTGTAGGCGGAGATCGGAGAAGGGTCGGCGGTGAGGTGGGGGAGAAATTGCAGCTGTGGAGGCTGCTTTGAACGAGGGGAACTGTGAACGACGTATAGGTTTTGGGGGCATTAATGTCATTTTACCTTTAATAAGTTACAAGCTCCTTCAAAATCAGCCGTTATTTTGAGTTGTTTATTTGGGAGTTTGGATTAGTTTATTATTTATAACCGTGAGAACCACGGTTATAAAATTAATTAAAATTTCAAATTAAAAAATCAAAATTGTTAATTAATTATTTTAAATAAGTTATTACTTAAAGATATTTTTTAGTTATATAAAATTATAATCGTTGATTTAAATAAATACGTGAAGCTATATCATCTTATAATATGTATTAATTTATTTTATTTTTCAATCTAATTTTATTAATTTAATATAATTAGAGTGAAAATTTAAAATTTAAAATTAAGAATCAATTATTAATTTAATGTAATTAGAGTGGGAAAATTTAAAATTTGAAATAGATAATCAATTATTAATTTAATGTAATTAATTTGGAAATTTAAAATTTCAAATTAATAGGTTGACAAGTGGCATGATAAATGATACTCCATCCGTCCCAATATTATTGTCCACAGACAAAAAACACACAGATTAAGAAAAACATTAATTACCACTAACTTTATATAATAAAATGACAGTTTTGTCCTTACTTTGCATTTAATGTTCCATTAAATGCTTAGTTTGTTAAGTAATAATGATGGAGTATTTTGGTAAAAATGTTATTTATTTTTGGAAGTGAACTATTATTTTGGGACAAACCAAAAAGGAAAGATAGACTATAATTTTGGGACGGAGGGAGTATATAACATTAATGAGGAATTCTAATTGCATGACACTTGTCAACATAAGATTAAATCTATTCTTTTACTAGTTTATAACCCGTGGGAACCACGGTTATAAAATTAATCAAACTTTTATAGTAAAAACTCAAAATTATTAATAAGTTATTTTAAATAAATTATTAATTTAAGAGATATTTTTTATTAGTTATGTGAAATTATAATCATTGATTCAAATAAATATATAAAATTAATTTTTAATATATATTAGATATTTTTTATTTGTGAATTAATGAAAACAATAATTTAAAATTTAAAATTTAAAATTTAAAATAGGATCACCTTAATGAGGAGGTTTAATAAATTTAAAATGGAAAACTAATAGATTGACAAGTGGCAACACATTAATTAAAATGTCTAATATGGTGACACTTGGCAAAAGAGCTACTCTTTTATTAGTATATAAAGATAAAGATTAGAATAGGGATTAGTTTATTTGTGGTGGAAATAAGCAATAAACAATAAGTATGGGGAGAGATGCTTATTAAAGTTAGCTTATTTAGCTTAATAAGCTGGATTTTATCCAAACACTCATAGTTAGCTTATTGTGAGAATAAACAATAAACACCTTTTTTTTTTCTTATCCAAACACCCCCTTAACCAACAACTCTTAAAATTTTGCCATGGTTTATGAAAAAAAAACTCAAATTAAAATTCATTTATGAAAAAACATAAATTACCGGTAAAAATGGTGATTTTATCCATTTTTTCCGGTTTATCGATTTCATTACTTACTTGTTTTATTAAAGTCTCATTGTTTTACCTTAATTTACGAATAAGTCACAAACTAAAATTTAATGATGATTTGACCATTTTCTCCATATAATATACATTTTATTGGTTTCATTGCTGACTTGAAAACCTAGTCATTAAATCAGCTAATAAGATGGATACGATAGGTTATATAATACTAAATTGACTATAAATTTTGATATCCATCTTATCGACTCATTTATGACTATGTATCTAGGTCAACAATGAAACTAATAAAATATGTATTTTCAGGAAGAAAAAAACAGCAGGAAATGAGTTGATGTTTGATTAGATAGATATATTGGGTTACATAAGTTTAAATAGACAATTTGAAATTTCTTATAAACATAAAAATGATGAAATTGTTGCTAGTTTATGTAATTATTACAGTCTTCGTTGGATGCATTTTATATTCCAAAAAATATACAATGCATCAGGATATCAAGTTTTATGGTAAACATAACATTATATAACCCAACATATTCATCTCATCAGCTCATTTAATAACTAGGTGTTCAAGTCAACGATAAAACCAGTAAAATGTATATTACATGGAGAAAAATGCAAAATCATCACTAAACTAAATTTTCGTTTCAGACTTATTCGTAATTTATGGTAAAATAACGGGACTTTAATAAAATCAGATAAGTAATTTATGCTTTTCGTAAACAAATTTTAGTTTGAGGCTTTTTCGTAAATTATGGTAAAATTTATGCTTTTCGTAAACAAATTTTAATTTAAGGCTTATCAATATCCAAGTATTATATATATATATATATATATATATATATATATATATATATATATATATATATTAAATACCAATATGGTTTGTGAGGAGGTTTTATTGTTCATTTGGCCTTTTTATTTTCAAATCTAATAAATTTACTAAAACCAAATCATGTTATAAGATTTTCATATTAATACTTTTTCCCATTAATTATTTTATATTTAACAATTTTCACCCTTGATAGTTTTAAAGTTAAATTAGTAGTGTTTTATACATTTGGTCATTTACAATATTTTAAAGTTACATTTTGGCCCTTTACATAATCTTTTAATAATCTTGTTATATTAATTTCTGTAGGATACATTTTCAAGTCTTATTTTTGTCCGCCTCCTCCTTACATAATTGTTTGTATCCACATTTTATTTTGATATTTTTGTGCTCCACTTTATATGGTTTAATCATCTCTGTTGTATATATGGTGTCGAGCTGTGTTTTTCAACATACCGAGGTTTCCGCAACATCGTGGTTTTTTATATTTATTGTTTTTTTAAACCCGTAAGTCATGATTTGACAAATATTTGTGTGCATTCCTATAACACTCATAAAATTGATGAAAATTTTAAACTTTTAAAACAACTCATAAATCATTATTATTTACAAATAGTTTTCAAAACATGTTTAATATTAGAGTTTTCCCCAAAATAATAAAACAAAGAACGAGGAAGTGCACGATCATGCATTCGCCTTCCCACGCTCCTCTGAGGTACTTGAAACATAATCCAAAATTGTAAGCCCAAAGCTTAGTGAGTTCCCCCAAAATACCAATACACAACAAATAGCACATATATAATAAAAACATGCAATGGGTCCACATCTAATAGACTGGATTACCCCTGAGGCCACAACATAATTATGGCTTGCCCTTGGCTCACAGCTTACGTTTGGCTTGCTCCCCAGCCTGATCAGTTCTCGGGCTGAATATTACTAAGCCCTCAGTACGATTCTGGCATGTCGTTCCCGGCCCTCAGCTCATATCTAGAATGCTCATGAGCCCTCGGTATGAGTCTGGCATGTCCTCCCTGGCCCTCAACTCATAACTGGCTTGCTCCAGGGTATGTGGGCTACAGCACGGAGCAGTACAACCTCAACCCAACCCACACAATATGTCGACATATAATAGATAGTAACATACATAGATAAACAAACAATATCACAAATAGTCCTACAGATCTACCAGACTAGCATATCAAAACTAGCATGCATATCTATTCCATACTCAACATATCAATGAATTAGGTTATCAAACCAATGGTTCAGCCTTGGTGCCTTCGAATCGAAAGTATAATGAGGAAACCTCACCTCACAAACTCGACAAAACTGATAAGGCTGACTCCGAATCTTAGCTCTCTACTCAATACATACATCCACCAAGTGACCAATTCCATCAAAATCCCGAAATACCCAAAATGCCCTCAAATTCAAACTTGTTTAAACCCACTAAAATAACTAATTCAAAAAAACCGAGTCAAATCAACAATGGCTTGCTCATGCGAGTAAGTGGAGCATAACCCAAAGGTACGCTAAGCGTACGCGAAGCCTCGCATTGACCAGCTTACGAGGTGGCTAACCGAGTACGTACAAGGTACTCCCACCTACGCGGGGCATAATCTTGCAGACTTCAAACCCTCATTAAGTTCTTAATGGATTAAGCACTTGAGTCCATACTTCAGATCTACAGTCCAAATGCACCTTAGAGTCATAAATTCTCCAACTTTATGACTTTGCACACCCATAAAGTCCTTAATACAAGGTATTAATCCATTAAGTCCATCTACAAGATTCATGAGACAATTCTAGCCATAGGGACCTCATTTTTATGGCTTAGGACCCTTCCTAGGGTCTGAAAGGACAGCTCATAACGTCAATAACCAAACATGCATAGATTGGGACCTTTGTTGAAAACAATAACTACTAAGATCGAAAGATTCTATAAAGGATGTGAATTAAATAATAAGAAAAATGAAGATCAAATAATGTTGAATGCTTATATTGAATAGCTTTAGAAGAGTTCAACATGAACTTCTCTATGAAAGCTAGGTAGGGCGATACTGTTGGATTAGTGTCTAAGTCCATAACTATTTTGGTATGTACTTGACCCGATGGTGCATGGTCCTTTTGGGTTGCCTTCACCAAAGCAACTTGATAGGATGAATTATGGAGAGAAAGGATTAAATATGATTTATTAATATATTATGAGAATAATATATTAAAGAAGAAATCATATTGTTTAATTAATATTAGTCAATAATTAATTGGTAATTAGTTTTGTGACTAAATGAGATTAATTAAACTTAAGGGACTGGAATTGTAATTATAAGACAATTGCAATTTGGGCTATGGATTGCCTTATATTAAGGAGTGGACGAATTCTTTGGGGAAGCCCATAAGAAATCGTCCAAGGCCTTAAGGAAAGGGATCCATGGGTTGCTTAGGGCTTAAGCATCCAAATTAGGGTTTCCTTGTTAGATAACCCTAATAGCCTAACTATATATACATCCCTTATGACCCAAAAACGTGAATAAGACTTCTCCTAGGGTTTCACACGTTTTAGGGCAGCCTCCATCCTCTCTTCTCTTCATCCTCTTGCTCTTGGTGTTTGTGAACCATTAGAGGAGTGACATTTGTGACTCTAGGCTTTCTAAAGTCAATAGAAGAAGGATTTGGGATTGTTATTGCTACATAACAATCATGGTAATATCTTAAACCCACTCTTATGTTAATATGATTACTTGTATGCTAGAATTAGGGTTTATAGTCTTGGATAACTTGCATGTACAATAGAGAAACCTAGATCCAAGCATTAGGGTTTGTATGAGCACATAGGATGTTCTTAGGACCAAAACCCATCAGTGGTATCAGAGCCTAGATTGGTTTCTATTGTATTGATGCTTGTTATGTTGAAAAAATTCGATTTTTGTGTTTCTGGGGGCTGAACTCGCCGAGTTTTTTAGATGAACTCTCCGAGTTCATGATGAACTCGACGAGTCCATGCCTGACTCGACGAGTCGGCTGGTCAGAATGAGGGAAAACCGGGATTTCTTGCTGTTTTTGCTTGAGGATACTTGCCTTATCATATTAGATCAATATAAATCCGATTTTTTTGATATATATGACTAAATTCTTGATCAAATTGAAGATATTTATCAATTAATAAAATATTTGTTTCCTTATGTGATAATTGATTAATTATTTTGATTAAATTGGTAAATTGTTCTGCAAGAAATCATTAAATAAATCAAATATGGATAATTATGTGATTAATTGTTAATTTAGATTATTTGTTATTTTATCCTTGTGTTATGAAAAGTTTCATATTTTCCCCCATTTAGGTATTATAGTTTAAATTTGACCTTAAAAGTTTTGTTGTTTTGAAATTTAAATAGTTGAAACCCTATTGTTTTGAAAAAGGTTTCAAAACTTGCCCTCAAGTTTGGAACTTAAATTTTGATTAATTGTTTAATTTTGATGTATATTTAAATTCTAAACCCTAATGTTTTGAAATGTTTCAAAACTTGCCCTCAAGTTTTGGAATTTAAAAGTTGATTAAAAGTTTAATTAGGAATGTTAAATTCTAAAACCCTAGTATTGTTTTTGAAAAGTTCAAATCACACCCTTATGGTTTTATTAATTAATTAAGGTGTATAATTAAAAGAGGTTTAATAAATCCATAAAGTTTTTGGTTTAAAATTTAATTGAATTAAAAGTATAATTGTTAAACTTGACCACCTAATATTTTAATAGTGTAAAATACACCCTGTACTATATATAACATTAAAAGTCTAACATCATATATATGTATGAGTAAAAGTCAGTCTTACCGTTAGTAGGCCTCATTCACGAAGCTGGTCTATAAGGGGTGTTTAAGGAAATTGCCTATAAAATGGCGATTGAATGGGTATCCACTCTTACCCACCGCACTCTTGACTAGTGGAGGGTCGTTAGCCGAACGGGTAGGATAGGACGAAACCTTCCATTATAAGTATAATGAATTACTAAAGTAACTAAATGTTTTTCAAATTCCCAATCTTAGTTACTTAGACAAAAGTGAATTGATGCAATTCCATGAAATTACACTTTGTGCCCTTGCGAAGACGTTAGTGGAGCGTGTGTGGTTTACCGGCACACTAAATGGGTCTAAGCAAAGGTAGCAAAGGGTGACTCAATGTTTGTCATAGTTCGGTGGAGCGTGTGGGGTTTACCGGCACACTAAATGGTTCTAAGCAAAGGTAGCAAAGGGTGACTCAATTTTTGTCATAGTTCGGTGGAGCGTGTGTGGTTTACCGGCACATCGAATAGTTGATTGTAACATGTGGGGGCACCATGTAGTTTGCATGGTTATTCACACCCGCTTTGTGATCCTCGGCATCCCAGTCACAAACAAGAGGGGCATATCGAGATTTAAACATGCCATTGAAATGTTCAATGAATCTCAAAGGATCTAGGAGTTTTCATAGATTTAAAACTTAAATTTCTTTTTCGTTTTTCATGGTGGAAATTAGTGAATCGTCATTCACTTACCTTCAAATGTTCTGCAATTTGGGTTACGGCATCCCTCTTCCGAGTTGTAGAATATTGTGTTGGGTCCTAGCCTTAGTATCTCATTTGGGTGATTTGCTAAGGACTCAATCAATCAACTAACTTGAATTCGTTTTCTCCCATTTTGTAGATGTCAAAGTTCGACAACTATGGTCTTCCCAAATCCCGTGGAACAAGCATTCCACATGAAGATGGTATTCCACGATTCGATCGAGGAACAAGAAATCATGCTTCACTTCCTCCACCTCCTCCAATTGTTCTTCCTAACCCACAAGTTCGAAGGCTTGATAAGTTCAAACTCACTCAAGCCCTTTTGGCAAGTAAACATAAAGAAGGAAAGTCAGTGTGTGCACACGTCCTAGGGATGAAGTCACACATTGATAGGTTAAGAATGTTGGGATCCGTTATCTGTGAGGAAATGGCTGTTGATTGGGTTCTTCAGTCACTTCCTAACTCATATAGTGAGTTCGTAAGAGAGTACTATATGATGAACCGCGACGTGACCCTTATAGATCTCACCTATATGCTTATTGCTGCTGTATCAGCAATGGTTTGGCGCAATAGAAAAGAAAAGTTGATTGGCGAATCTGCCTTCAAGACCTCTATGGATATAGACAATGGCAACGAAAGACATGCTATGATCGAAAAGTTTGATCATAAGAGAAAGGCAATGTCTGAAGTAGTTCCATGTCATGTTCCAAAAGAGTCAATTTGCTTTTATTGCCAAGAGAAAAAGGCATTGGAGACGAAGCTGCCCTATTTACCTAAGAGATCTAAAAGATGGGAGAATCGAAACATATGGCTCTAATATAGGTAAAATCCATTGACTAACTCTTTTAAGCTTCTATTCTAGATTCTTAATACATAATGTGATAAGATTACAATTGATGTTTTTTAGGATCGAAGAAAAGAAAGGAAGCTTAAGGGAAGAAGTGAGCAAAATCTAACCGTGAAGAAATGGATTTCGATCGCATTACTTGAAGATTAGATTCTTGAGCTACTATTTAGAGTTAGAATTAGATTGCTAAGAAAGATGTATTAGCATAGTTTTTCAATGAATTGCATTGTAAGGACAAATTTTTTCCGCAATAAAATAAATTTTGATTTTATATTATTTATTTATCCTTGCAATGACATGCATGAAAATTGATGTTTGAAGGTTTCTAATATTAGCAAGAATGGATTTGATTTTTAATTATGTTGTTTGTAGAAATGTCGAGAATTTACCAAATAGGGAGAGTTTCTCATCGCCCAAGTTTCAATTGGACAGAAACTTGGAATCATGCAACTTGGTTGCACGATGAATGAGAAATTTCATATTTGGAAATTAGATTAATTCATTGACAAAGTGTCAAGTGAAGGACTAGGAGATCGAGTACACAAAGTTGCGTGTTGATCAAGTCCACCATAAGAGTAACAAGATATTCGTCATGATTTACTAAAGGTTTAGTAAATATGATTATACTTATAAGATTAAGTGTAATTGTGAATTGATTAACAAGGTTTAAATCAATAGCAGGACGAATAAAAAGAATCAAGTAGGCAGAAAGATAAAAGTTTCTCCATTCTAAGAAGAAGGGAGAGTAGCTTTTATGCTTTATGATAGGTCTTAATGATTAAGAACCATATCTCAATTGATCCTCTAAGAGAGTCTTAGTACAATTGTATGTCTAAGAAGAGGATTCAAGAATTAAAGAAATGGTTAAATCAAGAAGTCAATCATACTTCGTTCCAAAACAAGTCTTAGAGTTAAGATTGCAACATTGAGTGATAAGTATTAAGAAGGTTTATAGCATTCATCAAATATGGAAAAGTTGTGATGTCTTGGATAAGACAAAGACCAACTAGGACCAATTTATGAAGTGTTTTGATAAAAACTACACTAACTCTCGAATATTTGGTTGTCAAGAAATGTTTATTGACAAGAGAATTTTATATGTCAAGGAGTCGGTGGGAGTCTTAATGGTCTTGAAAGGTTTCAAGAACAAATCAAAATAGACCTTATCGATCATCACTAGCACATGAGTTGAGGTTTACAACCTATCGTGTTGACATTATTTTGTTTATGTGTCGTTACAATTAAGTTAATTATGCATGTGAGTTCTATGAGTTCTCATTTGAATGCATAAAAGGCAAGGACCTTGATCAATGAAAAGTACATTGATAGGAAAATGTGAGCTGCTTAACTACTTGGAAGACATGGTGGGCAGCTGTGTTACCATAAGGCAAGAAATCAAGATTAAGAAAGTTCGATCCATATGAGTTTGAATTTGTCGTAAACTTTGGTTTTAACAAATTCACATGGATAGGAACACATACACCATTAAAATCTAAGTGTCATAAGATTTCCTCCTTCATGAAAATGACTGTGAGGAAATACTTTCACTAAGAAAGATTTTTAGAAGATAGTAATTGTGAAATTGTATTCTCGAATTCGATTATGGTTATGGTATCCCTCTTCATAATTTGAATTGTGAGATTTGACAATTAGTCTTAATTGTTTAGACACACATATGAACTATCTAAGGCAAAGATGTATAAGTTCAAGAAGCCTTGATAAAAGATTATCAAAGCACTAAGTATTAGAAACATGAACTTAAGAAATTCGATAAGCATTGTTTTTCTGAAAGTTAAACTGTTTCTGAATACATGTCAAAGCTAGTGGGAGCATAAGTGTTATGTTTATAATAATCATCATGATAGTTGGAGCATAAATGTTATGATTGTATGATTATTAAGGAAATTATTTCAAGGTTAGCAATATTAATTGTAGAAAACAAGAGTTATACTTTGCAAAGTCGCAAGAGTTGTAAAGTTGTTTTGCTATAATTAAGGGAGAGAATATTATGCTTCATTTCAAATCTAAAGGCTTAGGTTGTGGAATGTTACTAACTTAGTCAAAGAAACATAGTGTGTTCTTAAAATTTCAATTATGATTACGGCATTCCTCTTCACAATTCGAATTTTGAGAACATAGCAAATGAAATATTATGGCGGAAGATTGATAAAGTATCAAATCTTTATGTAAGGCATTATGCATTGTGTCCCATACGCTTCAGATATAGGATCGATTGCAAATGCTATAATATTTGACCATTCTAAAATTTTCCAAATGTCTAGCGCATTTAGAGGGAAAAAGGACAAGAGTCGGTTTTGACTGTAATAATTAAACAACTATCAAAGGACAATCCAAAGTTCGCTGAGGATTGGTCGCTTGTGAGTAGTTGGAAGTATAGTATTGGAAAATATGGAAATGTTTCCATATTGGATGGACCATATCGACATTATTATGAATAGATAAGATTCTATTAAGAATGAGTTGTCATATGGAAAATATGGAAACGTTTCCATATTGGGAATTGAATATTGAAAACCTATGACTAGATTAGAAACTTTTATGCAAAAGGATGTTCAAAGGAATGTTCTTTGAGTGAGAGACATCATATCTAAGGAATTGTATTGTAACAATCTCTGATAGAGGACTTTGTAATTTCATTGGCAATAGTCTTTGTGACTTTGGTACAGTGATATTACAAATGGATCGTTGCATAAAATGTTAGAATCTAGCATATTCTACAAGTGGCAAGAATTTGATATTCTTACACTTATGAAAAGGATTAGGAGTTGTGAAATCAGTATGATTGGAAATGTGTTCATTGGATCTATTTCACAAAGTAAGAACCTTAGGTAAACATTTTGTGCATGCTAAGAGCATGGGACAAGTGTAATAATTCAAGTAAGAAGTTTCACTTTGCATGTTTTGACATCCTGAATAATTTAATTGGTTTAGAACAGTCAAATTATTCGAACGAGCCACAGTCGTTCATATGTTGGAAGTAGATATGAATAAAGACTGTCGTGAATTGGTGTGTGGATTGTCTATAGAGTATTAGACATAAGCAAATGTTTGTTGCGATGTTCATGAGTGCTTATGAATATGATTTGAGCATTGGATTAAACTCACGCTCACTTGGATCACTCCATGGATTGTATCACGAGTGATTGGTGAGACGATAACATCTTATATTCTTGAAACCAAGATGTGTGAGTTGTATCTTGAAAATCGGTTGCACATTGATAATATGTAAACGCACTAGTAACTTGGTGTTATAAAGCATATGGTTGTGTGTGATTCGGTGAGTAAGTGAAAGCGAGCATTGAGTCAAAGTTTATCCGTTCCTTTTATCCAAAGTAGGATAAAAGCAATATCTTTGGGCCCCTCGATTATTTGATGATGACAAACGTAAATGCTCGGCCGGGCTAGGGCTGATTTGATTTGTCCAATTAGTCAGTCTTCATGAATTGGAAATCGAGAACTAGTACAAAGAGAATGATCAGAAATCATGTCTCATACGATATCTAGAATGGAGGAATATATAATCCCTTATCTAAGGACACACGTATCTGATAGGATCAGAGTTGACAGCGACTTTGGAAAGCTACGATTACAGATCAGGATCTGAAGTTATACGCATAATAGTTATTAGACTTATCCAAGTGGGAGACTGTTGGATTAGTGTCTAAGTCCATAACTATTTTGGTATGTACTTGACCCGATGGTGCATGGTCCTTTTGGGTTGCCTTCACCAAAGCAACTTGATAGGATGAATTATGGAGAGAAAGGATTAAATATGATTTATTAATATATTATGAGAATAATATATTAAAGAAGAAATCATATTGTTTAATTAATATTAGTCAATAATTAATTGGTAATTAGTTTTGTGACTAAAAGAGATTAATTAAACTTAAGGGACTGGAATTGTAATTATAAGATAATTGCAATTTGGGCTATGGGTTGCCTTATATTAAGGAGTGGACGAATTCTATGGGGAAGCCCATAAGAAATCGTCCAAGGCCTTAAGGAAAGGGATCCATGGGTTGCTTAGGGCTTAAGCATCCAAATTAGGGTTTCCTTGTTAGATAACCCTAATAGCCTAACTATATATACATCCCTTATGACCCAAAAACGTGAATAAGACTTCTCCTAGGGTTTCACATGTTTTAGGGAAGCCTCCATCCTCTCTTCTCTTCATCCTCTTGCTCTTGGTGTTTGTGAACCATTAGAGGAGTGACATTTGTGACTCTAAGCTTTCTAAAGTCAATAGAAGAAGGATTTGGGATTGTTATTGCTACATAACAATCATGGTAATATCTTAAACCCACTCTTATGTTAATATGATTACTTGTATGCTAGAATTAGGGTTTATAGTCTTGCATAACTTGCATGTACAATAGAGAAACCTAGATCCAAGAATTAGGGTTTGTATGAGCACATAGGATGTTCTTAGGACCAAAACCCATCAGATACAATCGTTAACCCTAAAAGGATACATGCATGCACATTAAATTGTCTAACCATAGCAACACAAATACCGTTAATGGGACAGACCCAATTCGGTAAATAAGACTATTCTAGTACATATAATTTGACATAATAAATTTATAACCCAATAATCTGCCCTTTTGTGTCAAATAAGGAAATAGTCTTCTATTGTTATTGCCTCTTCTGAACCTTGAACAACTTTGGCATCAAATTCAGAAGGGTGTTTCTGACCATTATGTACCACCGAATCATATCTGAAAAGCATTTTTTATCAGCAACATTGTTCACTCTACATGCTTCAATCAATCCCATAATGTAGTTCAGAGCAAAAGTTGAGTGCAAGTTTTTGTCCAGCAAGAAAATCATACACATCTAAACCATTTGATCAGTCTTCCTTTGGTACACCACCCTCCAATTGTCCTTTCGGATTTTTCCCCAACTTCATCTTGTTGAGATCATTCGATTCCTCCTTAGGTTTCAAAATCAGCTTCTTTTTCAGAACAGATGCTATTTCTACATCTATTTTTTCGATCTCATGAACGTAACAAACAAGCATCCTCTTCAGATGAGATATGATCGGCTCGTACTTCTTTTCATCTATTGACAAGATTAAGAACAAGGACATCCAATCATGTGGATTCATGCACTGTAAATTAGCAAGTGTAAAATCGTCTTCAACATGAATTGCTCCTCTAAACCCTTTGAACATAATGTTGATGAAATCCTCAGTTGGAATGGGAGCAAAGACCTTCACAACAACAATCTTCTACAAAATCCCTGACATCTGGAACCTCTGAAACTGAAATCTGATCCCCAACCCTAGTATCAACCACATAAGCCAAATAACCTGCACAAACATGCTGAATATACTGATGAGCCCTGACTGCCGAACAAAACATTGAACCAACCCTAGTTCCATCCCCATAGATAACTAGTTCTCCCTCACTTAGGGTTCGAATTACCACTCGCTAGCCCTCATAATCAATCATGGCACCAAACCTACTCAGCCAATCCATACCCACTATCACGCATACATCCCCCAAAGAGATAGGGATCAAATCTATCAGATAAGGCACCCCAAAGATCTCTAATTTACAAGCCTGATACACTGTGGATACAGAAACCTCGTGCTCATTGGCGATGGAAACTCGCAACGGACACTCTAACTTCCTCAATAGGCATATCAAACTCCCTACTGAATGATCGAGATACCAAGGACTGACTCGTACTCTAGTCAAATAACACAAGAGCAAGCAAAGAGTTCACTAAGAACGTACCGGTCACGAAGTTTGGTGCTAAACTGGCCTCCTCTACCGTGAGCTGGGAATCACGGCCTCAAGCCCTCGGGGGCTCCAGTCTGTCCTGACTCCTATCTATGATCCTCAGAGTAGCCGGCGCTGGAGCCTACGCCGGCCTAGCAGCAAGCGAGGGACAGTTGGCCTTCACATGGCCAACCTGGTCGCAGAGGTAACAAATCATGGAGTTGAGTGTTGGGGCCTGCTGGCAGCAATCCCTCGTGATATGGCCCTGTCGGCCACAATTGTGGCACCCAGAAGATGATCGGAAAGTACTCTCATGAACCTTGTCGCACTTCCCTAAAGTGCGGCCCTTCCGACCCCCAGATCTGACATCAACAGTCTAGAACCGCTTCGGCGCAGGTTGCGACTGCATCGGGGTCGGTCTTTTCACCTTCGTCTGGAGCTCCATCTCAATCTCACACCGCTTGGCAGCTTCCTACAACTCCAACAATGAACCATAACGTTGAGTGGATACTAACTGCCTGATGTCCGTCTTGAGCATGCTCAAGTAACAGGTCATATGAGCTTGCTCGGAAGCAGCAAACTCAGGACAAAACATGGCTCTCTCCATGAACATCTTGGTGATCTTCATTACCAACTCCGTCCCCTGTCTCAAATCCAAGTACTTGATAGCTTATTTTATTTCCTTATTTTTATTAGTTTATTTTAGATTTTTAGCTCTTTTTATTAGTATTGGATTGTATATTCTTTATTTTCTTTATCATGGATCGTATTGGGGACTTTTTATTTTGCATGATGAATTTTGCAAGATTTTAGAGCTCATTGCGGTTGCGGTTTGATTGGAGTTGGGCATAGTGGGCTTTCCGATGCATTATTGGGCTTGGCGGATCCACCAAAGAAGAATTGGGCTTAAAAAGCTAAAGGATTGGATGAAGTGGGCTTGTGAAGATGGATCTTGGACTTTTATTTTAGGCTTGGAGCATCCACATTTTAAGGTAAAAGATGATTGGTTAATTTAAATCATGTGGCATAAGGAGGGGACCAAAGGAATCTTTTGTAATGGAATGGTTAGTGGAGGAAAAATGAGCCAATTGCATTCCAGCAGCACTTGCGCGGGTGGAATGTTCGTCGCGCAGGTACCCGCACAACTTCCGAGTTTGGGTATTTTGGTCATTTGGCACACCATAACCTTGGGGGATCAGATCTATCAGCCACACTCTCGATTTTTCACCATTGGAGACCTGGAGGAGGCAATTTTGAAGCTCAATACTCATTTCTTTTCATCTTTCCAAGATATTGGTAGTTTCGTTATGCAATTAGACTTTTGTGATTGTTGTTCTATTGCCATGAGTGGCTAAACTCTCTATTTTGGTAGACCTTGGCTAAAACCTCTGAATGTTTGTGGGTTTTTGAAGGATTTATGCTTATTTATCATTTATCTTATGTCTATGATTCTAGTTCATATTTTTATGCTTGTTTAGTGCTTTGATTATGAGCTTGGTACTTTACTAAGCAATTGTTGATTTATTTCTTTGGTTTAGCATTGAATCATTGAATTTACTTAGAACAAGAGCTTTATGATGGTAGAAATCATCTCTAGTTTATGAATCATAACTCCTTTATGGATGTGTAAGCATTGACATCCTCTAGGAATTGGGGATTTCTTCATTCTTAAGGCTAATCAACTTCTTGGGTTCAATTGCTTCAATTGGGTCTTTGATTTTGATTAAGAAGGTGTGTTGTGGGCTTCCCCAACCTCCATACTACCTATGAGAAATCTTGGCATATCATGCTTCATGATTGCTATAATCAATTTGGGATGAATGATAAGCTTCATGTTAAATCCTAATGATAAACACACAAATGTTCATTGTGTTGAATTGCCTTGGTTTGCCAATTCTCTCCAATATTTGAGCATCTCACTTTCTTGCTTAATTCTAAGTTTTTAGTTATTCAAGTATTTTAGTTTTCAAGCAATCATAACACCCCCCTATCACACCCCAAAACCTGGACGACGGAAACGTTCTGGGGCGGAGGATGTCATGTACAATATCACAACAAAGCATAATAGTAAACATGCAACAACATCATCCATTGCATTAATAATAGAATTTAATACAAGTGTGTTTTGTATAGTTTATAAGACACCAAAATATGAATCAAAATAATAGACAGGTCTTGAAAGCTCCATCTTCTCAAAACCTGGCATCGGTACCTGTCTACTGATGACCTGAGAATACAAGTTATTTTGAAAGAGTGTATCAGCTTTAAAGTTGGTGAGTTCATAAGCATTTTAGTGTCATTGTTTGTATGAAAATGTTTGTAAGTGTTTGATGTATAAGTTTGTAAATGTTTGATGTATAAGTTTGTAAATGTTTGTAGTGAATGATTGTGTCTCCTAGAAAATCCTATATTTTCTACTAAAAAGTAGTCTTCTACCAAGGCCCAAATGTTCTGTGTGATGTTTGTTTGTAAGAGTGTGTATCTTTCCCAAGTATGACTATCATTACCGAACATATAGTTTTTACATTACTTTTTATGTGAGAAGATCACAAGATGAATGCAATGGGAAAATATAAAGTACTATAGTATTGTATGTAAGTAACTACCAATGTACTAACTACCTTATACCAGTTTGTTAAATTAAGGTTGGGATGTGATGTAGTAGTAACCATGATAAATCAATAAGTAGATAACACGACGACCTGATGGCGCCGAAAAGTAAATGTGACATTTGTCACCCCTTGCCTTTCGGCCAAGTGTAGCAAACAGTCGGAATGAGGGCTTGTCAGTACCGTATAGATCTATACACATAATGTCCGCTCTCCCTCCAGGAGACTCTGGTTACCAAACTTGACACAATAGTTTGTTGCTATTCCATGAAGTAGACTCATATTAAAGTTATAGTATTCTAGTATTTGCATAGTATGTACTAGTGCAGTGTATGTTCTCTCTGTCTAGTATGTAGTATGTTCTCTTTGTTTCTCATCATAGTATGTTCTCTTGTATAGTGTATAGTATGTATTGTTTCTCGTTATAGTATTCTCTATCTGTTTCTCTTTATAGTGAGTATTGTTTCTCGTTATAGTATGTATTGACTCATGTATGAACTGACTCTTTGTATGTTTCGTTGTTCTAGTAATAGTCTTAGTGACTTCCTAAACTATACCTATTATAGTTTACTAGTAATGTTATTTGTATGACTGAGTGTGTGGAACTGGGATAAAAGCTTTTATGTCTTATACATATATACATAATATATAACTAAGGATCAAACGACACTCGGACAAACAACAGGGTACTCTAAGTCCACAACCAAATAAGGAATAGGAAGTAAAGTGAGTTATCAGTCCTAAGTCCTTCCAACCTTACTTATATAGCTATATATGCATTAGACATGGTTTTGACAATATATAAGTTTGAAAGAGTTAAAAGAAAAGGTTTGGCATATAAGAATAAGTTTGATAAAGAGTTTACTATGTAAAAGGGTTTGATAAACATTTTGAAGTAGTTTGTTTGATAAAACAGTTAAAAGTATAGTAAATCCATTTGTTTGATAGTTATTAATCACATGTGATTGATATAATAACTATAATGTTTCAACTTGTATTCCATCCCCCCCCCCCATAAAAGCATTTAAAATCATTTAAAAGGTAGATTAAGGGGTATGAACTCACCTGTAGTGAGTGGTATGGATGAACAGGTGGTATAGGATGCTAGGTGTCAAGTGAAGACTTGAGCACACACACGGATCCTATTTAGCATATAATGATACATATATGTATAAGATTGGGATTTCAACAACTAATCATGTAAGGAAAGACACCCTAGGACATAGGAAACACTTAGATTCAAGTGCTAGAAGTACCAAGGGTTGCATCTAAGGGGGTGTATGGCCACACATTAGTGTTTACGGCCAAGTGGTATGATTCTTGTGAGTTTACGGCCATAGGGTTTTCGGACCTATGATTTTACAGCCGTAAACTCATAAAGTTTAGTGCTAAAGAGTGAATCAAAGGTCTTACAATCCATAAGGAAGTGTTCTAGTCTCTTATCCAAGCCTTAGGAAGAAGTTATGGTCCAAATGCACCATTAACTAGGGTTTACGACCAAGGGAGATGCTCTTGGTCGTAAACACCTCATGTTCTTGGGAAAATGCTTGATTTCAAGGAGTAATTCAAGGGTCTTTACAAGGTAGTAAGTATATAAGAGGATACTTACAATGTAGAAGCTAGAAAGGGTAGTTTTCGGTCCAAAGAACAAGAGTGTTCTTGATGTTCTTGAGGATCTAGACTCAAAAGATGAAATTCATGGATGAATTCAAAGGTGATTCAAGAATAAGAGATGTATCAATGATTCAAGGGAAGAAAACTTACAATCTTGAGGATCGAAGAGTAAAAATCGGATGCTAGTTGAGAGAGAAATCAAGTTCTTGAGGTTGAAATGGTAAAAGTGAAGAAAAATGGCCAAGGTTCATACTTATAGCCTAGAGTTTACGGCCACCATGAGTTTACGGCCGTAAACTCATGTGTCCTGGCCGTAAACTCCTCATTGAGGGGTTTATGGCCTGTTTGTTGGTTTTGAACTACAGTTGACACAAACAAACACTTAATCCTTTGATGTACTAGGCTCAGAATGCTCAAACAAACTCTAAACAGTGCTAAAAGTTAGCAGAAACAAGTCTGACTTTGATTGAGCTGAATAGTTGTACAAGGTAGAAATTTCAGGTTGTCACACCCCCCCCCCCCTTTAGTTTAATTGTAGTTAGTTAGTTTATTTACAATAGTTCTTTTACATTGCATTGGTGATTGAATACAACAATTTCCTCGAGGATCGATACCCCTTTTTACCAATATATTATGTTTTATTTGCAAACAAAGGGTGTAATTTGATTGGTGGACTTGACATCCCACCAAGTTTTGGCGCCGTTGCCGGGGATATTGGTTATTGTTATTTGATTGTTTATGCCTAGGTCTACAAGAACCGGTGAACTACTCTATGATCCAGAAATTGAAAAAGAAGCAAAAAGATTGAAAAAGCTAGCCAAACAAGCAAAGCAACAACAACTCATCCAAGCTTCTTCCTTTTCTCCACTAATCAACATAGAAGACCAAGATCATACTTCAAGTGATACCGACACCGAACCGAATTCTCCAATTGTTGGTCAATCCTTTGAAGACATTCTGTTTGAAAACTACATAGCCATGAATCACACTCCACCTCACAATCCCAACCCAAACCCAAACAATCAAGATGCTAATACCCCACCCCCATCAACCAAGACAATAACCACAAGAACCTCTCTGTGATATGCCACCTTGGAATCAAGCCCCTCCTCAAAACCAACCCAATTATCAACCCCCACAACCAACACTTCCACCAAAAAAACCAACCTCAAAACAAAGCTTTTCAAGTTCAACAAGTACATTAACCAAATCAACCCAATTACCAACACCCTCCAATGTACCAAAATCCAATGTACCAACAACAACAACAACCTCCCTACAACCAATATCCTAACTACCAACCTTATTCACCACCAATGTACAATCACAACCAATACCCATACCCACCTAATTACTTGCAACAAAATCCCAATTACCCCAATCCACCCAATCCTCCTCAAGAGTTGACATTTCGACAAATGATGGAGACGGATGTTACTCATACACCTCTTGCTATTATTTATCCCACAAATCGCCGAGGAATTGAATTAAAGTCAAGTTTCATACATCAACTTACCAAGCTCCATGGTTTGGATAGAGAAGATCCTCGAAAGCATTTGAACTCCTTTCATATGATATGTGTTAGCATGTTTCCCGAACATGTTACATTGGATGATTTCAAGTTAACCGCCTTCCCGCTCACCTTGGAAGACAAAGCTAGAGAGTGGTTATTCAACTTGCCACCGGGAACTATTCACACATGGGAAGAGTTACTCAAGGCCTTCAATAGCAAGTTATATCCCACATCCCGGATATCAAGCCAAAGAAGTGACATTTTGGGGATTCGTCAAGGGGAGAATGAGACTTTTCATGATTTTTGGGAGCGATTCAACAATTTGTGTACAAATTGCCCTCAACACAACATACCCGAACAACTACTTCTTCAACAATTTTATGAGGGTATGAATGAAAAAGATCAGAGGATGATTGATGCTTCAAGCGGTGGTGACATCTTCAACAAGACACCTCAAGAGATAAGATCACTTTTTGGAACCATTTCTCAAAATCAAAGGAACTTTGGAACTCGCAATGAAATGAAGAGAAATTCTCCACAAGTGGTTGGTGAAGTTAGCAACACCCAAAACTTGGAATCAAAGCTCTTGGATCTGACTAATGTGTTAAGTCAAATGGTGGTAGGAAGTGGTCAACAATTGATGGTGTGTGGTATTTGCGCAATGACAGGGCATTATACAGATAAGTGTCCCTCACTTGGTAGTGAACCGGAGGATGTTAATGCAATGGGAGGATATCAACAACCAAGACCCATGGGCTTTCAAAATAACTACAACCCAAATTGGAGGCATAACTCAAACAACCCATACCCACCAAATCAAAACCCACAAAACATCTTGATGAGACCCCAATTTTCTCAATACCCATCACAAAAACCTCCATACACCCAAACATCTCATCCACCTCCACATTACCAAAAACAACATCAACAAGGCCAATCAAGTGGTAACCATCAAATGAGTCTTCAAGAACTCGTTACTTCTCTTGCTCAAAGCCAAACCCAATTTCAACAAGAGACCAAGAACACATTCTCCAACATTCAAGCGCAAATTGGAGACTTAGCCACTGCTCTCAACAAGATAGAACAAAAGGGTAGACTTCCATCTCAAACCGAGAAGAATCCCAATGTGAGTGCAATCACCATGAAAAGTGGGAAAACACTTGGAGAAAGCAACCTCAAAAGAGTTTCAAGAGAAGAAGAAGATGAGGTTACTGTTGTGGAACATTCGAAAGTGGTAGTTCCTCCAAAGGAACCGGTTGTTCCAAATATTGAGCAACCCGAATATTCCAATAAGTCTATCAAGCCATTGGTCATACCACCACCCTTCCCTTCCCAGTTAGCCTTTTCCAAGAAGATAGAGGAAGAAAATGAATTATTTGAAACTTTCCGCAAGGTCCAAATCAACATTCCACCATTTAATGCTATTAAGCAAACTCCAAGTTATGCAAAATTCCTCAAGAATTTATGCACCAAGAAGAGAAAATTCAAGGCAAATGAAAAGATTCAAGTCAATGCAAATATGTCTGCGGTTATCCAAAAGAAGTTACCTCCCAAATGCAAGGATCCGAGAATATTTGCTATCCCTTGTACCATTGGTGATTTGCATGTCGAAAGTGCCATGTTAGATCTTGGAGCCTCGGTCAATGTGATGCCATATTCTCTCTCAATGTCGGACCTTTGGAAGAAACTAGAGTAATCATTCAATTAGGAGACAAGTCAAGTGTGTCTCCAAGAGGAGTGTTGGAGGATGTATTAATACAAGTTAATCAACTTGTTTTTCCGGCGGATTTTTATGTCATTGATCTTGAAGAGAAGACTCCTTCCAAATCATCTATGATCCTCTTTGGATGACCTTTCATGCATACCGCTCACACAATCATTGATGCCCATAAAGGAAATATAACTATGTAGTTTGATGGAGAAACCATTCACTTTAACATCTTTGAAGCAATGAGGTACCCTACTAACATTTCTCCGTTGTATCGGGTTGATGTGATTGAGACAACAAACAAAATAAGCCCTAATGTATGCACAAACAAGATACTCATGGAAGATGATTGTAAGCCTAAGAGGGAAGCTCAAAGAAGATTGAATCATCCAATGATGGAAGTGATCAAGAAGAAGATAATTAAAAGGTTCAAAAGGTGCAAAGAGAAGAAAAAGGCATTTCATGACCAACACATAACCCAAAAACACTTTATTCCAGGTCAAGAAGTTCTTCTTTATCATTCACACTTAAAGATATTCCTGGGAAAATTGCGATCTCGATGGCACGGACCTTTTATTGTCATAAAAGTGTTTGAACACGGTGCAGTTGAAATTAAGAGTTTGGAAACAAATCAAATATTTAAAGTTAATGGGCATTGCTTGAAACCATTTTATGAAGGCTTTGACATGGGAGAATTAGACAACATCACATTGGAAACTCCGATTTACAAAGATTGACGGAGGTGGGACTATGTCTTGGTAAAGACGTTAAATAAATGCATTGTAAATAAATAATCTCAACTTGATGTTTTGGGTGTTTCTAAGCTTGAAGTTGGTCAAAAAAAGCATATTGAATCCTAGCAATGATCTTGGTAAAATTTGAAAATAATGCCAAAAATCTGCAATTAGCGCGGGTACCCACGCAGATTCCGAGTTCTAAATTACCCCCCACATGCGATGCCATCTGATTGCTGCGCGCGGCCGGTTCCTCACCCGCGCAAATCTTTGCGCGACCGACTGCCACCCTTGCAACCTACTAGCGCGACTGCCTTCCACCCTCGCAGATTATCGCGCGGCCAAGACTAAATCCTTCCTCTTCTTTGCAAAACCAATGATGCTAATTCTTTATTTGCGCGACCCAACCATCACCCACGTAAAGTTTGCGAGGGTACCCGCACAAATATGTCACTTCATAAGAAAATTTCGAGCCATTTCATATGCTTCCTTTGTGCGACCAAGCTTTCATCCATGTGTATTTAGGCAGCCAAGAACTTCATCCAAGCATCATTATGCGACCCATGTGTTGCTTCCATACCGTCCTCGTGGGCCTCCTCCACCTTGATCCTGATATGATCCTTCCTTACTCTCATCCTAAGCATTGACGACAATGCTTAATTTTAAGCTTGGGGTGAGGTATTCTTTATCTGTTATTTTTGATTAAGTTACAAGAATGGTCCCTATGGTTTAGGGTAATTTGCGTGTTTGGTCCCTAACTTATTTTTTTAACTCGGAAGGTCTCTACTGTTTGTTTTTGTTACACGTTTGGTCCTTGTTTTAGCTAAAAAGACTATTTTGCCCATGATTTTTTAATTTATTTAGATAAACACACCCCCAACCCACCCCACCCCCTCACCTTACCTTACCTACTCCACTATTTTTTCCTATTTAAATAATAGTATTTTTAGGTAAGACAGGGACCAAGCGCGTAACAAAAACAAAAAGTAGGGACCAAACACGTAATAAAAGCAAACAGTAGGGACTTTCCGAGTTAAAAAAATAAGTTAGGGACCAAACGTGCAAGTTACCCCAAACCATAGGGACCATTCGTGTAATTTACTCTTTAGTTTTTTTATTGCATCTAGGTTGTATATAAGTTGCATTTAGAGTAAGTCATTTAGGTCATTCATAAAAATTTCAAAAATATTACATATTTTGTTTCTTACTTTTCTAATTTTCATACTTTTTAGATGCATTCTAATTTAAGTTCATGCATTTTTGTTCTCTCTTGTCTTATCATCCCTACAGGTACCATAGCGCCGAGTTATAAGTATTGAATCATAGATTGGTCCCGGGTCTTGATATGGAATTCTTTGTATTTGATAAATGGGACACACTTTAAGCCTCACGGACCAGTTTGAGACCGCTTGTGTGGGGATCAGATGCAGGCAGCTTGATTGGGCCTAGGTGCGGAGGGATGTGATTGGTCAAACTGATGTGTGCGAGCAAAGATTAACACGGTAAGGTATTTTGAAGACATTGAAGATATTGAAGACCCGCATCTTGATTTTGGGGGGAATACCCCTTAGTACTCCCGAGTCTCGTCCGAGCCTTACTTAGATTCTCACCACCTTTTTAATATAGGTCATCATTTTTCTAGGGGTCTAAATTAGATAGTTAGATAGATCTTTTTTATCACACCTTGCATTGGGGTGCTTGATGAACTTTGAAGTGGGTCCCCAATTCACATCTTTTGGGACCAAGTTTTTTCGGTAACACCCATTTTTGAGTCATACCCCACCCTTTTAGTAGATCTTGACACATTGTCAATGATCATTAGGTGTTCATGTTAGCCTTTATCTATTACTCCATTTTCACTATTGGAGTCCTACGTTACATGGAGAAATTCTTTAGACCTTCCAAGAAAAAAACACAAAAAAATGAAGAAATTGGAAAAGCGAAGACAAAAAGAAACAATGAAGAAGATTAAAGAAAAGCAACAAAAACAAAGAAGAAAAATGAATAAAAAAGAGAAACACAAAAAGAAGAAAAAGAATCCAAGTTCAAGGCTCCTCTCTCTCTATTTTCCCAAAAAAAAAACGAGAAAAGACTGAATATCAAACAACAAAGAGGCTAAAATCCAAATAACAGAAGTTCAAGATTGAAGATTTAAGTTGTTAGGTTTAGGTTTAGCTTACGTAGAATTTTATTTTATTTTTGATTTTTGGTGAGAAAAGGTCATGACGATGAGACGGTAGAGTGTAAAGGATAGTACAAGGGAGAAGCCTTTGAAATTGGATGTTTGCCCGGAGGCCGTGCTGCAAAACCCTATTTCGTATTAAACACTTTAGCCTAACAAATGTAGGAATCATCATGTGTGAAGAGACGCATTTCCTTCATGCATTATGGTCTGCATTGGTGGTTTAAAGTGCCCCTACTGGGCGCATCTTTGTTTCCTTTGTCTTGCACACCGCGACTATATCTAGCTGTGATCTATTCGCCCATCAAGTGGTTAAGAATGTGGTTTATGGATCTAAAGCGGGGAACATTTTGAAGATGCGTAGGGTCCATGAAAGACTGATTCTGACCATGTTGACTGATGTTGACCAAGTTCTATGGTATCATTCTTTTTCGTTTTTAGTTTAGCCTACCCCGAGCTCATTTTAGTCTTATTCTAACTTGAGGACAAGTTAGGTTTAAGCTTGGGGTGATTTGATAGTTTATTTTATTTCCTTATTTTTTTTAATTTATTTTAGATTTTTAGCTCTTTTTATTAATATTGCATTGTATATTCTTTATTTTCTTTATCATGGATCGTATCAGGGACTTTTTATTTTGCATGAGGAATTTTGCAGGATTTTGGAGCTCAGTGCGGTTGCAATTTGATTGGAGTTGGGCTTAGTAGGCTTTCCGATGCATTATTGGGCTTGGCGGATCCACCAAAGAAGAATTAGGCTTAAAAAACTAAAGGCTTGGATGAAGTGGGCTTGTGAAGATGGATCTTGGACTTTTAATTTGGGCTTGGAGCATCCACATTTGAAGCTAAAAGATGATTGGTTAATTTAAATCATGTGGCATATGGAGGGGACCAAAGGAATCTTTGGTAATGGAATGGTTAGTGGAGGAAAAATGAGCCAATTGCATTCCAGCAGCACTTGCACAAGTGGAATTTTCGTCGCGCAGGTACCCGCGCAACTTCCGAGTTTCGGTATTTTGGTCATTTGGCACACCATAACCTTGGGGGATCAGATCTATTAGCCACATTCTCGATTTTTCACCATTGGAGACCTGGAGGAGGCAATTTTGAAGCTCAATACTCATTCCTTTTCATCTTTCCAAGATATTGGTAGTTTCTTTATGCAATTAGACTTTTGTGATTGTTGTTATATTGCCATGAGTGGCTAAACTTTCTATTTTGGTAGACCTTGGCTAAAACCTATGAATGTTTGTGGGTTTTTGAAGGATTTATGCTTATTTATCATTTATCTTATGTCTATGATTCTAGTTCATATTTTATATGCTTGTTTAGTGCTTTGATCATGAGCTTGGTACTTTAATAAGCAATTGTTGGTTTATTTCTTTGGTTTAGCATTGAATCATTGAATTTACTTAGAACAAGAGCTTTATGATGGTAGAAATCATCTCTAGTTTATGAATCATAACTCCTTTATGGATGTGTAAGCATTGACATCCTCTAGGAATTGGGGATTTCTTCATTCTTAAGGCTAATCAACTTCTTGGGTTCAATTGCTTCAATTGGATCTTTGATTTTGATTAAGAAGGTGTGTTGTGGGCTTCCCCAACCTCCATACTACCTATGAGAAATCTTGGCATATCATGCTTCATGATTGCTATAACCAATTTGGGATGAATGATAAGCTTCATGTTAAATCCTAATGATAAACACACAAATGTTTATTGTGTTTAATTTCCTTGGTTTGTCAATTCTCTCCAATATTTTAGCATCTCACTTTCTTGCTTAATTGCAAGTTTTTAGTTATTCAAGTCTTTTAGTTTTCAAGCAATCATAACACCCCCCCTCCTTTTAGTTTAATTGTAGTTAGTTAGTTTATTTACAACAGTTCTTTTAGATTACATTGGTGATTGAATACAACTATTTCCCCGAAGATCGATACCCCCTTTTACCAATATATTAAGTTTTATTTGCAAACAAAGGGTGTAATTTGTTTGGTGGACTTGACATCCCACCAGTACTCCTGAGCCAACCTCTCACGTTCTACCAGCGGAACATATCTAGAACGGAACATCTCCAAGCACTGCTCCCAAGTCACTGCAGTCCTCTGCTCAGGAGAATACGAGCTAGTAACAAGTCTCCACCAATCCTTTGCTCCGGACCTCAGAAGGTTTAGAGCACACTTGACGTTTTGGTTAGCTGGGAAAGAGAAAGTGAAGAATCACCCCTCGATGTTAGACAGCCGCCTCATAGATATGATCAGATCCTGAACTCCATAGAAAGTCGGGGGCTTCGTATTGTTGAAGTCCCGATACCGAAAGACCATCCCATCAGCGACAACGACTGCAGTGGCTGCAAAAACGACAGCCTCAGAGAGGGCAGCGTATCGCTCATCAAAGTACTCCACCATGGAAGTTTTAATAGACCCAAACATCTCTTGAAACTGTGCCCGAAAGTGAGCAACAACCTCCTCCTGAAGGATCTCCCTAATCCTGTCCTCGGACATAGTCGACCCATTCTGGCCACCTGTCCCTGATCTTGATCCGGATCCTGCCTTGAAATGTCGCGTCATCACCATTCTAAAAATAAACCAAGGAGATATCATATAATACGCATATCATACCAGGGGAACCAACTCCCAACAAATCCCTAAGGGTTGTGACTTCCCTGTTACGCGTACGGTGTTGTGCTTCCAGTAGTATGGGCACATAGTACCTTCCACACCTACCCGTATTTGTCTCAGAGGATCATCACAACAACCCTAACAATACACACTAGCATACACACATACACTCAATCCTCACTTCCTAGAGGAAGGATAAACATTACGGAACTAGCCAACTGACCCCACACAACACATCCATGAAACGTCCACCAACTTTGCAGCACTCGTGTATGTTAATCATACATAACACACCGCAGCATCACAACAACCTCTCACTGACTAGTGAGTACTACGGCTCCCCGCAGCATCACAACAACCTCTCATTGACTAGCAGGTGAATACTACGGTTCCCCGTAGTATCACCACACCCCTTTGCTAACTCATGGATGTTGTAGCTCCCTGTAGCCTTACAAAACTTTCCCTTACGACCCACGTTCTGAACCTCAAGTCGACACCACTCACTGCATCTATTAACCCACACTCCACGGCCCAACATCGATAGGTGCACACATACCCGTCCAAAAGTAAGTGTCACTACTCCTGACGACAACGGACATGACAAACTCCTTTCCTCACTACAATTCTCATTCTTTAATAATCCCGTTTAACATCAAATAGCCAATGTGCTCCCACTGGAACCATAAATACTTGCTACACCAGTTGCCGGCTCTCAACTCAGAACTCAGAATAATCTAGAAATAAGGACGTCATACTCGGATACCCTGGTTCACTAACACAGAATCTCATAAGGTTGTGCTTAATCCACTGGTCTCAAACTCATGACCCCATGTTTGGGTACCGCATAGCTCGTACAGAGTCACTCAATCGGTCTTCCTCTCGCACCACTTGTAACCTCAGAGTATACCATCTCCAAATTTGAAACACCTAGGCATCGCCAATGGCTCAGAACATGATGTAGAAAACCCAAAAATCCCCCTTACTGATCATTACCCACATGGAACTACTCATATCGACCCTGAAATTGGTTGACGAATCAACTGTTGCCCTTCCATGGGTATAGATTACAATCTATACCTTCACTTGCAAACCTTAGCTATTGCCTCTGCAATCCAGCAACCCGATCGAACTCGAATTCGACATATGCTAACCCTGAAAATCACAGGCCTCGAAGAATCTTCCAATCCACTCATCCTTCCTTAGACACAAACTCATACATCCACCCGTCTGGCACCTCACCTTATCCTCGGCTCATGCGTCTGCACCGCAATTTCCCAAAACCATTTCTCTGTTCGCACATGAATGGATCATTGATCCCCTAACTGGAAATCTCATTCTCCCCCACTCAGGGTTCGAACAATCACCCAATTGGCACACCCACAGCCTACTCAGAAGATTGTCTCACCAGTCATGACACACTTGACTCTTAAAAGTATTACACAATCATCCTAGGACCTTCCCAAAGGAAACAAAACACTCTCCAAGTTTCCGTCCCTAACAAAATCTTGGAATCCTCCTCACATGACTGCATCTAGTCACCTTGAAGGCTTAGACTGACACTCCGCCAGAATCCCCACTGTTCCGAATCCAATCCGTCTCTAATCCGGAAATAATGCCCTATCACGCACTTCGACTACTAACTCCTCAAGCTGCCTCCCAAAACGGGAATAATCATAAAAGCACATACCTCATTCTCAATATCGATCCACAATGTAGACCACGAGGGCCACTGCCCCGATATACTCCTTTTTAAACACCGAAAACTACTAATAAAAGCACTTTTCAGGTCACAAAAAGTGACATTTCCACTATCGGCCGGTCGCTCAGCCCAGACCGTATTCTCCCATAATGCACCGTCCCTACTCATCCCTGAGTCTTGAGACTCCACTGGCATCTCACCAACAATCCCTCAGAGGTAACTCGATTTCCCTCTCAAAGGATGCTCCACCGAAATTCATTCAACATGGCCCTATGGCCCCATAATCTTTCATATCTGATCTCCGTCTAACCTACCACATCAGGATAACTGGTAAACCAGAAGCACTAACCATCACAAGTCTTGGTACTCAAACCATGTGACCACCTCTCGGTTTGCTATGCATAATGGTACCCAAGCCATGTTATCTGCCCTTAGTCTGCTACGAATCATAGTACTTGAACCATGTTCTCTCTTCTCAATCTGCCTCAAGTCATGGTACTCGAACCATGACATCACCTCTCAATCTGCTACAAACCATGGTACTCAAACCGTGACATCACCTCTCAATTTGCGACAACCCATGGTACTCGAACCATGACATCACCTCTCAATCTGCTAGAAACCATGGTACTCTAACCATGACATCACCTCTCAATCTGCTACGACCCATGGTACTCGAACCATGACATCACCTCTCAATTTGCTACAACCCATGGTACTCAAACTATGACATCACCTCTCAATTTGCTACAACCCATGGTACTCGAACCATGACATCACCTCTCAACCTGCTACTTAGATCCTCCGGAATACTCCCTGCATCGAGTATGGGTCCTCTGCTTTCAGTAGTACGGGACCATACTGCCTGCCACATCTACCCATACTCTCTACACGGACCACCCCAAAGTCCTTAAGTAGCTGCTCAACCTTCTCAATCACTAATCCACACGCGTGCTCGCTTCCTAGCAAAATTCTCTACTCTTACAGCGTACTCATCTGACTAAGGTCACTTCCTAGGCTCTTCCTAGGTCCTCAGACTTCTCCGCCATCAGCTCCTGAGAAACTTCTTATGATGTCAGTCATCTACCTCCTGAATATCGTCACATTCACTTGGTAGCTGACTCCCATCACCAGGAGTTCCACAAAGCACGAAGCAAGCAGCATTCGGTCATCGAATAAACAGGTAAAACCCACTCTAGGTGATAACTCCACTTGCTCTACTCATACTCAAAAGGTATCACCGAGCTCAAGCAACTCCATCCCTCACAGGTATCTGACTACTCTCTTAGTAGGCTCCTCAATGCTCATCTAGGTATCTCTCCTAGATTACTCCTCTACTCAAATCCCTTTCTAAAGGATTCCTGCAGGAGAATCTCTCTCAGCACATACTCGAAAGTACATCACAGAAAACAACAACTCCTAGGCTAAGGCATCACAAATCAAGCCACTCTAGTCCTAAAATATGAAATACCTAGCCTATCTCTAGCATGCATAATATCTCATAACACAAAAGTAAGGGTATTTTGGGAAATCACCGTTCGACGCTGGCTGATTGTACACACTGCTCGTTTCCTCTTTCTCTTAAAATTCTCTTACTTATTTTTAGAAAAATCGTTCCTTTTGAAAACTTTTCTCAAATCCTCAGTTTGAGTTCAGACATACCCGAAGGTGTATCTGAATCCCTCAAACCAAAGCTCTGATACCAACTTGTAACACTGTAAATTTTCAAACAAAATTTTAAATTTTAAAACTCATATCCACATATAAATAATTCTCAAAATCACAAGTTTCGATGTCATAACATTTTTCAAAATAGTTTTCAAAAGTAATTATTCAAATCCAGGATCCTCATTCATGACTCTTTTTTCATGTGTGTGTACAATCGAGTTGCCGCCTTCCTACGATCCTGATAAGAACCTGAAACACATAACACCTAACACGGTAAGCACGAAGCTTAGTGAGTTTCCCAAATGTAACGCCCCATTCCTGGTATGTTGCTTTCGTGGCATTTATTTAGAAGTTTTCGAGAGGGACTCGGCAAGTCTATGGACCGACTCATCGAGTAGGGACGAGATTTCGAGCACGTGTTAGTCGGCGACTCGGCGAGTCCATATTCGGGACTCGGCGAGTCTGTCTGCCAGGTAGAAACCCTAAATCCCCGGGTTTGCACCCTATTTAAACCACCTTATGAGCCCCAAACTCGTTCCCTTCACCCTCAGAGCATCATTTAGCAAACCCTAATCATTCCCTTGAGTAATTGAGCATTTCTTCTGTGAATCTTGAAGTTTTGAAGAGAAGAAGGAGGCTAGATCCAAAGGAGAAGAAGAAGATCCAAGTTCTTGCACCATTTCAGAGTTTATTGAGGTATCAACCGATTCCCTTCTGTTTCTATGATTTATTTCTCTTTCACAAGCATATTTAGCCTCTTTTAGCCATTTCTTAGCTTGTTCTTAGTAGAGAGATCACATTAGATTGATTAGCCTTCGGATCTAGCCATGCTTCAGTTCCAAAATCGTAGATCTATCACCTTTATAGATCCATTTTGCATGATAGCCCTAGATCTACTCTTCTAAGTGCCTTTTTAGCCTTCATATCCCTTTTCATGCGTATGAACACGTAAAGTTGGAAACTTTACGTGGTAAATCAGCCTTAGAAACTCAGATCTATAAATTGTATGTGGTGGTTTTGATCAGAATCGAGTTTTTAGGATCTGCATGCATGTGACTCGGTGAGTCGTTCTTCGGACTCGGCGAGTCAGGCCGCGAGTCTCCGATCTTTACCCTTTGAGTGATTCCGAGTGGAGGCCAGTGAGCAATAGGATGGACTCTGTGAGTCGGAGGTTAAACTCAGTAATGGAGGGACTCGACGAGTTGTTCATACAACTCGGCGAGTCCAAGACAATCTTCTTAGATCGAAGAACAACTTGTTGAGTTGTTCATATGACTCGACGAGTCGGATGCAGATTGCCTGAGCTTTTGAATCAAGAGGGTACTCGTCGAGTCGATGCCATGCTCAACGAGTAGCCACGAGTAGGGTTGAGAAGTGAGACTAGGGACTCGGCGAGTTGGCGGCCCAACTCGGCGAGTCAGGTCAACTGTAGGTTGACTTTGACCGGGAGAGTTGAATTTGACCAGGGGTAAAAGAGTCATTTACCCAATGCAGTGATTAGCATCTGATTGAGTGTGTTTATGGATTTGTAGCCGGGGAGATACCGGAGCTGCAACAGTTAGCTTCCAGAGCCATACACACAGCAGCCAGTTCACGAGGTGAGTTTCCTTCCAGTAGGAACGGGTCTAAGGCCACAACGCCGGCCCGTTCAGTTAGCAGTAGTTTCTGGACTTCGGTCCAATGTAGTAGTTAGTATGTTTGACGCCTCCATGGCTCAGACAGGATTTATGTGTTTATGCTAGTTGATATGTTATGCTATGTTGTGTTCAATTAGTCCGGACTTCGGTCCGATGTAGGGGACGGGGTCCCAGTCAGTTTCGGACTTCGATCCGATGTAGGGGACGGGGTCCCAGTCAGTTCGGACTTCGGTCCGATGTAGGGGACGGGGTCCCAGTCAGTTTTCGGACTTCGGTTCGATGCAGGGGACGTGGTCCCAGATAGTTAGTCTGGACTTCGGTCCGATGCAGGGGACGGGGTCCCAGTCAGTGGGCAAGGCCCAGTATGTGCTTTATATGTATTGTATGGTATGTGGTAGTTTGGGGGAGCTCACTAAGCTTCGTGCTTACAGTTTCAGTTTTGGTTTCAGGTACTTCCGCAAGCAAAGGGAAGAGCTCGGGATGATGGCATCGCACACACCACAACTTCAGTTTTTGTCCTGGGAGTTGATTCAGTTTCTTGATATGTTGGATACAGTTGTGATACAGTTCTTCTCACATTATTTTATTATGGTTTTCGAAACACGCAACGTATGGTTTTATTATGCGATACTCAGTTTCATGGTTTTTGTTATAATAAAAATTGAAAATTTTGGGTCGTATTTTTGGGTTGTTTCAAGTTGGTATCAGAGCCTTGGTTTGAGGGATTCGGGCGCACTCCCGAGTGTGTCTGAACTCAAAGTAAGGAAGTGGTAAAAAGTTAAAAAAAAAAAAAAAAAAGAAAAGAAAAGGATTTTGAAAAGCACTTAGAAAGAAAAGAATTTTTTAAACAAGATAAGGGTGTGGTGCATGCGATCAGCCGAGCTCAAGTAAGTACTCCCAAATTACCCATACAAGTTTTATTATGATTAATTGTTCCAGTTTCAGTAGAACAGCATGCTAGTATAGGACTAAGGATCTAGGAGGATGCCTTATGTGCCTGCTATATGTGCTTCAGCTTTATGAGAATTGCATGCTAGTATTGAGTAGACACCAGTAGGATAGCTTGTTTAGGTTATGCCTGGTAGCGTGAGCTTAGCATTGTATGCTAGTACAGTTCCTCGTTATGAGAGTAGATTTGCTTGAGTAGTTTCCGGTGTCCGAATGTTGCTTGCTTCGTGCTTTGTAGAACTCTTGGTGATGAGAGTTAGCCGTTAGGTGAATACGTCACGTCACATGTGATCAGGGTTGAATAATCTCAGAGTGTTGGATTTGGCCCTATTGCGCAGCTCTTGTTTGAGTCCAACCGTTGTAGGGACGAGCCTTTTACTCGAAGGATTATCCGAGCCTCATCACATGTGATGGTATTCAGGTGATGGCTAATTAGCATTACAAGGAGGCCTTCAGCAGCTGAGGACTGGTTTGAGTGGAGTCAGATATTTCCCTAGGGCAAGCCTAGGATGAGAGTAGTAGAGATCAGTAGTAGTAGAAGTGACTTGGTGGAGTCAAGGCAATTCTTGAGGAAAGTACGGATAGATGTGGAAGGTAGTATGGGCCCGTACTACTGAAAGCAGAGGATCCGTACTCGAATCAAGGAAGGCCGAGACAAGACCAGGAAGCTAGTAGTAGTATCAAAGATCCCTTGAGATATTCCAGTTTTCTGATGTTGCTATGATGTGTTTCAGAATGGTGGTTTTGCGTTCGAGGCCAGCAGCCGGCAGTGGAGGTGCCGGGGAGGGATTAGGATCAGGCTCGGGGGACGAGCGCATGGATGAGCAGACCAGAGAGTTTCTTTCTTCAGAGATTACTCGTATCATACTGGAGCAGACTCCTGTGATCTTCGGTTCGATCAAGGAGGGTATCCTAGAGCTGATGGATGAGAGGTTGGGCACCTTCCGTGCCGAGGTGGCGGCCATGATGGGGTTGCGCACACTTACGTTCAGGGAGTTCAGGGCATGTGGAGCTCCAGATTATCACAGGGCGCGGGACCCCATAGCGAGTACTAGATGGTTGGCGGATGTGGCCAACGCGTTCCGCACGAGTAGGTGTCCCGAGTGGGACAAGGTTAGATTGGCATCCTGTCTTCTGAAGGACAGGGCACGGGATTGGTGGGAAGAGGTCGGACATACCATTGGAGATGATGCAGCGTTAGATGCCATGACCCGGGCTGATTTCTCTACCAGGTTCAGGGCGGAGTTTGCACCGGTTATTGAGGTGCAGCAGTTAGCCAGAGAGTTTCAGGACCTCACCCAGACTACAGAGACCGTGGCGGAGATCACCGCCAAGTTCAGGGAGAGGGCTCTTCTTGTTCCTCAGTATGCAGCCGATGAGGAGATGAAGAAGGCCCGTTATCATGAGATGTTGCGGAGCGATATCCTCCAGTTTGTGAGCCGGTCCAGCTGTAAAACGCTGGATGACATGATTGCTAGGGCTCGAGAGAGGGAGATTGATCTCGAGATGGAGAAGAATAGGAAACCGGAGGCGGTTTCGGGTCCAAGAGGTTCGGGCAAAAAGCCCAAGGTTTCAGATCATAGATCCAGGATTCAACCGAGCCACGGTCGATGTGGCAAGTGTGGGAGGATGCACGATGGGGTGTGCAAGGCAGGGAGTTCAGGCTGCTTCAAGTGCGGTCGGACTGGGCATTTGAGCAGGGATTGTATGACCCCTGCTACTGCCATCGCAACATCAGATCTGATTTGCTTTCAGTGCAATCAGAGGGGACATAAAAAGTCCCAGTGCCCGAGTTTAGCCGCAGTAGGGAAGGTGGTTGCACCTGCCCCTGCTACTTTGAGGATTACATATGGCCGGCAGGGCCGAGCCGAGGCGCCAGTGGCGAAGAGTAGGGCTTTTCAGATGACAGCAGAGGAGGCGCGAGCGACTCCCGATGTGGTGACGGGTATGTATTTTTCCCTTCATCTCTTTATTATTATTGGTTGATTATTGCTTATGATTATATGTTTTTATATAGGGTCGTTCTCTGTGAACGGCATTTCTGCTATGGTATTATTTGATTCGGGGGCTACCCGATCGTTTGTATCGCTAGCGCTTAGCAAGAGATTTAGTAAAGCTCCAGGGGAGCTGGATTGTCCACTAGAGGTTGAGATAGCAGATGACAGGACCGTGAGGGTCGCCAGAGTGCATAGAGGGTGTTCTCTTCAGTTGTTTGACGAGCAGTTTTCGGTGGACCTGGTTCCTATTCTCCTGCGAGGGAATAAGGTTATAGTAGGCATGGATTGGCTGAGTCCCAATGGGGCAGTGATTGATTGTGAGCTGCAGCTAGTGAGGGTTCGCACTCCCAGTGGGGGAGAGTTAGTGATTCAGGGCGAGAGGCCGTGATGCAGTGGGAGGTCCCGAAGTCTCCATCCGAGATTCGGAGCTTCCTAGGGTTGGCAGGGTATTACTGGAGGTTCATTCAGGATTTCTCCAAGATAGCAGTGCCGCTCACCCAACTGACCAAGAAGTCGGTGGTATTTCGTTGGGGGCTTGAGCAGCAGGCAGCGTTCGAGACCCTCAGGCAGAGATTGTGCGAGGCTCCGATCCTTACCTTGCCAGAGGGGGTAGAGGACTTTGTAGTCTACTGTGATGCCTCAATCACAGGTATGGGAGCAGTGTTGATGCAGCGAGGCCATGTGATAGCTTACGCCTCGAGGCAGTTGAAGCCTCACGAGGCTAACTATCCTACCCATGATTTAGAGCTGGGGGCGGTTGTGTTTGCCCTCAAGATTTGGAGACATTATCTTTATGGGGTCCGTTGTACTATCTACACGGATCACAAGAGTTTGAGGTACCTTATGGATCAGCCGAGTCTGAACATGAGGCAGAGGAGGTGGTTGGATGTGCTGAAAGATTATGATTGTGAGATCCTTTACCATCCAGGGAAGGCCAACGTGGTGGCCGACGCCCTAAGCCGCAAGGTGTCGGCAGCCCCTATCAGAGATTTGTGTTTGAGGATGACAGTGATTACTCCGTTGTTGGAACGGATTAGGGAGGCTCAGGTTGAAGGCCTCAAGGAGGAGAGGCAAAAGTGTGAGAGGATAGTGGGCCGAGTAGCTTCGTTTGATTATGACAGTAGGGGATTGCTGATACTTCATGGGAGAGTGTGGGTACCGTACTGGGGTGGGGTACGGCAGGTGTTGATGGACGAGGCTCATAAGTCACGATTTTCTATCCACCCAGGGGGGATGAAGATGTATAGAGATCTTCGACCCGATTATTGGTGGCCCTGCATGAAGCGGGATGTCGCTTGGTATGTTGAGAGATGCCTGACCTGCAGGAAGGTCAAGGCGGAGCACCAGAGGCCTCACGGCAAGATGCAGCCGTTAGACATTCCCGTGTGGAAATGGGAGGACATTACCATGGATTTTATCACCAAGCTTCCCAGGAACGCACGAGGGGTAGATTCGATATGGGTAGTAGTGGATCGGTTGACGAAGAGTGCTCATTTTATCCCGATCCAGGAGAGCATATCGGCAGAAAAGTTAGCTGATATCTATGTCCGTGAGGTAGTGGCACGCCATGGAGTGCCGGTATCGGTGGTGTCAGACCGAGACGTCCGTTTTACATCCAGATTCTGGAAGCGGTTTCAAGACGAGATGGGTACTCGTCTCCATTTCAGCACCGCTTTCCACCCTCAGACGGACGGGCAGAGTGAGAGGACGATTCAGACTCTCGAGGACATGCTCAGGGCATGTGTTCTAGACTTCGGTGGTAGTTGGGATACGTATCTTCCATTAGCGGAATTTTCGTATAACAACAGTTATCATGCGAGCATTGATCGACCTCCCTTTGAGATGCTTTATGGGAGGAAATATAGGACCCCGATTTGTTGGGGCGAGGTCGGTCAGCGGGTCGTTGGGAGCACAGAGGTGGTGCTCAAGACGACCGAGTTGATTCAGCAGGTCCGTAGTAGACTGCAGACTGCGCAGAGCCGGCAGAAGAGCTACACCGACAGGAGGCGTTCAGACTTGGAGTTCCGGGTGGGCGATATGGTCCTTCTCAAGGTCTCACCCTGGAAGGGTGTCATCAGGTTTCGGAAGAGGGGCAAGTTGGGCCCCAGATTCATTGGTCCTTTCAGGGTTTTGGCCCGAGTGGGTTGGGTTGCTTATCGGTTGGATCTTCCAGTAGAGCTTAGCCAGATACACAACACATTCCATGTGTCTCAGTTGAGGAAGTGTTTGGTGGATGAGTCAGCAGTGGTTCCCTTAGAAGATATTCAGGTTGATAGCAGCCTGAATTATATTGCGAGGCCGGTCGCGATTCTGGACCGGAAGACAAAGACCTTGAGGAACAAGGCAATTCAGTTAGTGAAGGTGCAGTGGCAGCACCGGAAGGGGTCTGAGTGGACGTGGGAGGCTGAGGAAGAAATGAGAGAGCACTACCCGGAGTTATTTGCAGATTCATCCGTAGCAGACTTCGAGGACGAAGTCTGAGACAAGTGGGAGAGAATTGTAACGCCCCATTCCTGGTATGTTGCTTTCGTGGCATTTATTTAGAAGTTTTCGAGAGGGACTCGACAAGTCTACGGCCCGACTCGTCGAGTAGGGACGAGATTTCGAGCACGTGTTAGTCGGCGACTCGGCGAGTCCATATTCGGGACTCGGCGAGTCTGCCTGCCAGGTAGAAACCCTAAATCCCCGGGTTTGCACCCTATTTAAACCACCTTATGAGCCCCAAACTCGTTCCCTTCACCCTTAGAGCATCATTTAGCAAACCCTAATCATTCCCTTAAGTAATTGAGCATTTCTTGTGTGAATCTTGAAGTTTTGAAGAGAAGAAGGAGGCTAGATCCAAAGGAGAAGAAGATCCAAGGTCTTGCACCATTTCAGAGTTTATTGAGGTATCAGCCGATTCCCTTCTGTTTCTATGATTTATTTCTCTTTCACAAGCATATTTAGCCTCTTTTAGCCATTTCTTAGCTTGTTCTTAGTAGAGAGATCACATTAGATTGATTAGCCTTCGGATCTAGCCATGCTTCAGTTCCAAAATCGTAGATCTATCACCTTTATAGAGCCATTTTGCATGATAGCCCTAGATCTACTCTTCTAAGTGCCTTTTTACCAGGGGTAAAAGAGTCATTTACCCAATACAGTGATTAGCATCTAATTGAGTGTGTTTATGGATTTGTAGCCGAGGAGATACCGGAGCTGCAGCAGTTAGCTTCCAGAGCCATACACACAGCAGCCAGTTCACGAGGTGAGTTTCCTTCCAGTAGGAACGAGTCTAAGGCCACAACGCCGGCCCGTTCAGTCAGCAGTAGTTTCTGGACTTCGGTCCAATGCAGTAGTTAGTATGTTTGACGCCTCCGTGGCTCAGACAGGATTTATGTGTTTATGCTAGTTGATATGTTATGCTATGATGTGTTTAGTTAGTCCGGACTTCGGTCTGATGCAGGGGACGGGGTCCCAGTCAGTTTCGGACATCGGTCCGATGTAGGGGACGGGGTCCCAGTCAGTTCGGACTTCGGTCTGATGTAGGGGACGGGGTCCCAGTCAGTTTTCGGACTTCGGTCCGACGCAGGGGACGGGGTCCCAGATAGTTAATTCGGACTTCGGTCCGATGTAGGGGACGGGGTCCTAGTCAGTGGGCAAGGCCCAGTATGTGCTTTATATGTATTGTATGGTATGTGGTAGTTTGGGGGAGCTCACTAAGCTTCGTGCTTACAGTTTCAGTTTTGGTTTAAGGTACTTCCGCAAGCAAAGGGAAGAGCTCGGGATGATGGCATCGCACACACCACAACTTCAGTTTTTGTCCTGGGAGTTGATTCAGTTTCTTGATATGTTGGATACAGTTGTGATACAGTTCTTCTCACAATATTTTATTATGGTTTTCGAAACATGCAACGTATGGTTTTATTATGCGATACTCAGTTTCATGGTTTTTGTTATAATAAAAATTTAAATTTTTGGGTCGTATTTTTGGGTTGTTTCACCAAAATACCACATACAACAAATTCACCACTCGAGGCTATATTCTGTAAGACCCTTCGGTCAATGTGTCTCAGCGGGACCCTCCAGTACCATAGCTCATTGGACCCTCTGGTCCGGTCTAGCTCGTTGGACCCTCCGGTCCGGTCTGGTTGAGGACCCTCTGGCCTCATTAATCGTTGGACCCTCTGGTCCGGTCTGTAAAGCTCCGCATGGCATAAATCACAAAGAAATAATGCACAGCATAACACATAAGGCAAGATAACATAATACTCAATGTAAGCACATAAGACCTTCCGATCACATATAACTACCACTCAAGGTAAAGTATAGTGAGAAGACTCACCTCGGGTAACTCGAATGATCTCGAACTTGAAACACTGATCGAGCCTCCACCTAATCACATACAGAAAATATCTCAACTTAATAAAGGCTCTCAAAGGCTAGACTATTCCCTTCCTATGCTATCCCAGAAGGGTAAAAGACCATTCTACCCCTCCAATGGTCCAAAGGTCCACTTGTTGACTAAACCCTAAAAGTCAACGAAAGTCAACCCTAAGGAGTACGCGGCGTGTACAAGCTCTGTACATTGGGCGTACTCGGATGCTATACAGAATCGGGGACACTCGACCCCTACGCTGCACGTATTGGGATTACGCCCAACGTACTCCCTAGTTTCACCAACTTCATGATTTTGCTCTTAATCGATTAAGACATGAGCTCAAATCCTAGATTTGGTCACTCTAAAGCATCTCAATCCATAAAGTCGGTGACTTTAAGCCTTTGCATGGCTGTAAAGGTCACCAACACCAAAATCACACCACTTCCTTCCTTAAGAAGCTCACAACTCATGCATGGTTCACTCTTAACGTCCAAGATTGCATTTTTATGGATCTAAAACACAATATACACTTAAAAGGGGCAGATCAAGGTCTATGGAGCTCCTTTACTCATAAAGTCTCCACCTTTGGGACAAAAACCCTAAAAATGGTCCATAATACACAAATCCAAAAAGGTTAAGAAAGCTTTGAGCTTTTTACCTCAAACTGATGCTCCAACCTCTGAAAAGCTCAGATCCAAGGCTTGCACTCCAACATTATCTTCTTCAATGGCACCCTCTTCTCTTCAAAGGCACAAAAGAACACTATCAAGCTCAAACACACACACACACACACACAAAACTCTAGAACGAGGGTTGGCACTCTTAGGGTTTCATTCTCTGGAAATGGTGGCTAAAAGTGAGGCCAATATGTTCCTTTTATAGGGCTCACCCCCATAATTAGGGTTTCAACCTGAACCTAATATGCGCAGCATACACTAAGGTACGCCCAGCATACTGGGTAGTCTCCGCGTCAAGAACACACTCATGAGTACGCGCAGCGTACCCTCCAGTATGTCCAACGTACTCAATTACCATAAAATATTTCAAGGTCTAAACTTGATAACTTGAGGAAAGAAAGGATCAAAAAGATAGACCTAAATTCCAGGATGTTACATACAATGCACTCCACTCCAAGATCTTCACACCAACTTCTTCTTTCTTCAAAACCCCACCAAACTCTCTTAAAGACTCACAAACTGGCTTCTTTTTGCTCTAGGGTTGCTTGAGGGTCGAAAGCTCTGAAAGAGGTTGGATAATAAGAGGGTTTATGTCCATAAAGATACTTAAATATGAGCCAAGTCCCCAAAATTAGGGTTTTTCATGCTACCCTCGTACGCCCAATGTACAACCACGTACGCATGGCGTACTCATCCGACCTAAAACCCACCAAAAGCCACATTGGGCCCCTTTTCACCATTTCTCAACTTATGGACCAAAATGCAATGTACTAAAATCATAAAGACCAAGATTAGAAGTACCTTAACATCAGGATATTACAAATGTATACTTAATTATAATTTGTTATAAAAATAAAGCAAACCATTAGACTTAATAGATAAAACCAATTTCATGTTTAATTATATGTATTAAGAAATAACTACAAGAGCAATAAGAGGCGCTACTGTATCATCAGATAAAAAAAGGGACGAAATTTATAAAACAAGATGCATAGTGAAGATGTGAGGAATGTACTTCAAACATACATTCCCAAGTCACTTTACCACCAATATATAGCAAGATGTACATGTGGTTGGACAAATCCCACATATGTAAGATCACTGATTCAGGTTGATTTCATAAGATAAAAGAAAACCCTTGATTGTAAAATCACCATTGTCGGAGAAGATATCATCATATCTTGGTGTAGACAAAACCACCCATAACTCCGATTAAACCCCTGGTGATCAACGTTGGCCCTATCCTTGACTTTGGCTTTATTCTTGGAAAATGAATCAAGCTTAAACTTCCAGCCATGTCGATTCAAACGTACGGTTGAAACATTAGAAATTGTTGTGTTTTTCTATTGACATATAAATAGATTCATTGATCTAGGGATCGTGCATGTGGATGGAATGAAAGAAAAAGAGTAGGAAAAACAATTATAAGGTCGACAATGTTTAGAGGAAGAAGGGGAGAAATCCAACGAGCTTCCGCTCTCTTGGTCTTCTTATTTGTAGGGTTAAAGAAGATACCTGAGGCGAGATTGTGGGCGTGTAAGGTTAATGAAGATGCCTAAGGCGAGATTAAAACCGATTTCCTATTTTAGGGGATATAATTAATTTGACAATTTACCATTAATAATTAAGGATAATATTACAAAATTACTCTTTTGTAGGTTTTTGAAATGATTGGTTCATATTAATCCCTATATTCACACAATATATAGTTAGAACACATGAACCTACCTCTCTTTCTCTTTCTCTATCTCTCTATCTCTCTCTCTCTCTCTATATATATATATATATATATATATATATATATATATATATAGAGAGAGAGAGAGAGAGAGAGAGAGAATCAAACTTTTTTTTATCATACGTTAATATTATATGTTACTGGATACATCAGATGACATACATGTTAACATGCCTAACTATGTAAATTTGAAGAAAAAAATGAAAACTAATTTTCTCACCATTGTATTTGAAAATTTTCACAACAAATCCTTGTTCCTTCAGACTCTAGAGATTTATCGTTTTGATGATTCAAGTCCCACACCCATATTGTTATCCATGTCCTCTATTATAAAAACATAAAAGGAACAAGTTATAAACTTTTTACACTTTTTAATCGAAAATTTAAAAAACAAATAGAAAAAATGGTTAAAAACGCGTTGTAAAATCTTTACCATTAGGGAAATCGGTGATGAAAAAACTTGCCCCGATAACTATGTAGCACAACAACAGAACCACCCCTTTAAGGTAGTGAGAAGTCCCATCCTGAAAAAAAGAACATATAATATTTATTTTTCATAACATTATTGTAGTGTAATTTGTTGAAGAGGTTTTGAGCTTGATACACAAATTAAATAATTCTCTTGTTTAAAAAAGTAAATTAAAAAGAAATACCTGCAACGTGAAGGCTGTGACTAAAATTGCTAGAGAAAGTGATCCGGTTTGAAGAAGACTAAAATCAAGATCCATGTTCACACCAATTATCCATGCAACAATTACACTCAGTGGGACCTAAATTACATGTACACATTATGATTAAAATTGTATTTCCTAAAACAAAAACAATTTCAAAAATTCATTTAGTCTGGCAGTAACAGTGACAGTGACAGTGAAACTTACCACAAAAACAGCAATTTGAGTTGCGGAACCAAGTGCCACGCCCAGAGTTATATCCTATATTCATAACATTTAATTTTATAAAATCTTATTATAACATCCTATTTTCAAAGTACAATGACTAAAAAAATAAAAAATAAATAACTATTAAAAAAAAAAAAAAAACTACCAGCTTGTTCTTCAAAGCAAAGATGACAGCTCCAGCATGCTCAGCTGCATTTCCCACAATTGGTAGCAAAATGATGCTAGTGAAGCTCAATGGCATTCCCCATGAATTTGATGCCGCCTATTTAACAAATTTAATCCAAATTATTTACACAATTCTTTTTTTTTTTTAAATCAATGGGACCCACAAAATTAATGTACCTCAATAGTGTCAACTAAATATTCAGACAACAATGCGATAACGGCCGTCATTCCAATTAGCCAAAATATGCCACTCCAAAGCCCAATCACCTTGTCATCCTTGGCCTCATCCTGTATGAGTAAATGACCATTTTACCCATTGTTCTAAAAGTTATATTGAATAACAAATAACGAATTACTGTTGATTTGAGATGTGTTTAATTATTCTTACCTCTTGTGGTTCAAAGATATGGTTGTGAGTCCATAGTTGAAAGGAAAGGTAAGCAAAGTAAGCAAGGAGCATGATAATGCTAGTGGCTCTTGACAAATTTAATGTTGCTTTTGTCACAGTTACCAAATCAACAGGTGAAACAGCATGTTTATATAGCAAGGGCATTGCATTGCAAAGTAAAGCCAGAAGTAGTAGAGATATATTCACATCTGATTGTTTCTGTTTCATCAACACATAGAATATGTTTTCAATTAGCAATGTACTTTTATTTATTTGATTGTTATAGCATCATACTTGTATTTTTTAGCATTGTATTTGAAAAAGTCTACACATAGCAACATCATCCAAATAGAAAACAATTTTCAGCGCTTTAATTTGGTAGATTTTTCAAAATACAATGGGAAGAAAAAAATGGAAATACAATTGGGAATAATTTTCAAAATACAACTAAGAGAAAAAAAAATCAAATAACAATGATATAATAGAAAAAGTCGATTTGAACAATAATAGAGTTATAGAGTCACGCCAAACGAGTGATTGAAATTGTTAACGAACTAAACTTTTTCTTTGGACTTTGCGAACATAAGTGGCGTGGTTAGTTATCAAGTGTGTCGTCAAAACATTAGGATAAAAAAATGATTTCCTCGAATTACCAATATATTTAATAATAATACAAAAGATATCTTTATCAAGTAAAAAGCATCCTAACAAATTAAATATTTTAACAGATTTATACTTTAAATAACCCTTTCACTTGAGTTAGATCTAAAAAGAATACTTTTGTTGGTGCGATTCCACAACCCACTAACCTATAATAGATTTTAGCATGTTGAATGTCCACTATACGTCTCTTTTATGGTGGTCCATATATATATATATATATATATATATATATATATATATATATATATATATATATATATATATATATATATATATATATATATATATATATATATATTAAAATTAGCTAGGGAAGTGTACCCTATCAAATTTTTGGTCCCTTGAAAGATTTGTGATGCCACCGAAAAGGAGAGAGGTTCCAAGAACGAGAAGTAAGTTGGATAGGATGGAACCCAAAAGAGAGTATTTGACAATATCCACTTTGTGTTGTATTAATGCAAATATTGATATGATAAGTTCCGTTGCATTTCCACATGTTGCATTTAATAGCCCTCCCACTGCAAAATTATTTAATTAATTTAATTATTGTCGACATAATATTTATGGATTGTTAGATAGTTGCTGATAGAATGAAATTTGATTGAATAAAATTAATTTTTATCACACATAATATTTACGGATTGTTAGATAGTTGCTGATAGAATGAAATTTGATCGAATAAAATTAATTTTTATCAGACCCAATACGATATATTATAGGCTATAGATCAAAATCACAAGCTTTTAATTGTAATATCACATCAAAGAGTCTGAATCTGATTGAGTTCTTAATACGACACATTGATACGACATCTAATAAAAGACATCACATCCTCTATATATAGAATAAAAACAAAGAAGATAGATATGTATATATAAGTTTATGACCATTGATGAGAATAAAGTAATATAAGTTTAAAAAATTTACATCCGGCAAATTTTTTATGTTTTAGGATGAAGTAGAATAATAATATATAACATGCCGCATTTATTTTGAGTGTATAACAACAAAGTCAGAAGAGAGCCGTTGTCGGAAACAAACAAAATTTAAAATTGTTAGGATATTCAACGTTTTACAAAATGTTATTTTTAAATGAAAGATGAAGCTCCTTGTAATATATTAATACCTTATGTAAAATAACTTTTATATGCTTTGTGTAAACTCCGTATTTTCAAAAACCAAATTACTTTATTCACAATTTACTATTTAACCTATGAATAAGTTTGTTTTGATTATATCTTATTCTAAATGGTAAAATAAATAAAACTACAAATTTAAATAAGTTGATTTCGAATATAGTTTATGTAATATAACTTTTTATCTTATAAAAACTGTATTTGCAAATATAAAATTAATTTTATAATTTTTTTTTACACGGCAAGTACAAATATATACTAAATTACTCTTAAATTATTTTATCTATATCTACGGTGAGACTTGAACCTTAGACCTCAAGAAAAGATGGCAACACTGAATACCGTTGGACTAAAAGCCCTTTGGTAATTTTATAATTTCATAGAGACTGTAACTTTTACTTGTTTACGGTTGATCTATCAATAAATTTATTTATATAAATTGACTCCGATGTTGAATAAGTAAAATAATAAAACTTAATATCATAAACCTTATATATTAGGTTTTTTTCGGATTAAGTTTCAAGATTATATTTTCATAAAATAGCCTTCATTTTTATTTTATTTTGAAAAAACCCTTAACCTTTTAATTTTTTCCTAAAAAAACCTCACATTTGACAAGTTTTCAGGAAAAAAAACTGCTCAAATAAAAAAGAATTAGAAAATTCAAAGTTTTTTTTTAAGAAAATACACAATATATAAGATCTTTTATGATATTAAACGAGATTATACTTTATACAAGAAAGGTTTAACCATTTTACTAAATTATGCTAATAAAATAATTTTTGACATAAATAATGTATCTCGTGCAAATTAATCAATCATACTCTAACCAACTACACACGTCACATGTAAAATGTTGCATGTTTAAGTTCCAAAATATGATTGTATATTTTATGTAAAAAACAACTTTTGTTACATAAATCCGAAAAAAGAAAAAAACATGGTAAGCATAAACAAACATTCAACCTTTAAAGCTAAGTTTTTGTTAATTGTAAATTTTAAGTCAATTTATGTATAAGCCAAATTCAACGAGCCCTTTCTTAATATATATATATATATATATATATATATATATATATATATATATATATATATATATATATATATATATATATATATATATATATATATATAAATCTACGTCATCGTAGAAAAAACAGAGTAATGAACTAATTTTATAACCAAAAATTTACATATAATAATGGTTTTTTTTACCTGTTGCGCCGGTATAGAATGATATTTGTCTGCATTTTACAAATGTTAACGGAATATCCATTAGTTTAATATTTATTTATATATTAAAAAACACAAAAATAGAGAAAAAAAAAAAGTTTTATTTTCTTACTCCGTTAGAAAACTAACACGCTCTGCAAGCGGAATCAATCCAAGTAAACTCAACGAAAAAATCCATGCCTGATTTTTAAATACACAAAATCATCTTCAATTCCGATTCCAATTACAAAATACAAAGAAGAAATCCATCCATAATTTCACATATAAGAAACAATTTTTGTTAGGGTTTCGATCGATGAGAATCTCACCTGTGACAACCGGAAGTAATGAGCGGCGACGGCGAGTGGGACGGCGAGAAAAAGAAGTGATAATTTAGTTCCCAAAATGACCTCCTGGAGGTTGCCAAGGAAATTCCTGAGAGATGAGGAAGGAAGTGTGGAGATGAGGGACAAATCGGACTTTTTACGAAGGGAGGAGGAGGACAGGTTGTGAGCAGTCCGATTATGTCCAAGGCCGTTTCTGGACTCTCTGGTTAGCCGCTTGACGGTGCCGTTTTCGAGCAACCATGGTTCCGGTTCCGTCTCCCGGGAATCCATTATTTCACTTTCGTTTAGTTGCATAACAAAGACTGTTCAACCTGAAGGGCCTGCTCTCACTGTTTTATATAGGATTGAAGAAATATTCTTTAATATTTTCTTGTTCTTTCTTATAAACAAGGAATTTTAATCCAAATAGGTTAGAGTAGTTTGTATATTTATAATTAAAAAAGATCAATTCCTTACTTTAACCGATACAATGAACAATTCTTTTTTTTTTTAGGACCGGTCCTGAGATATGTCCGATATGCCGCAAGGTATGTTTGGACTCTTTCGGCGAGCATGCAGTTCATTGCAAAGAACTCCCGAGATTCAAATACAAGCACGATATGGTTAGAGATGTTTTGGTCGACATATATAAGCGTGTCGGGTTTCCGTCAAGAAAGAGGCTCCTGTGAATTTCCTGACTGATCCGACAGAGGAAGGTCAACCCTTAGACCAGCTGACATTTTGATTTTTGGATGGGTGGGAGGGAAACACGCATGTGTGGACCTTATAGGGGTATCCCCTCTCGTAAGCTTGAGGGTCGGGGGTTTCACAGCGGGACAGGTTGCATTAAAAGCTGCTACATGTAATGCCACAAAACATGAGAAACTGTGCATGGAAAATCAACACGCGTTCATACCATTTGCATTTAATACGTTTGGTTTCTTTGCGCCGGATACGGTTGAGCTGCTTAGTAGAGTACAACGGATGATGCATAACAATGTTATATTCCCTAGATCTATAAATGTAGTCTTCAAAAGAATTGGTTTTACCATACGAAAGGGTTTAGCGGCGCAACTTGTTGCCCGTTTGCCTTCTCATTCGTTGTATGATGATAACTAAAAAGTTTGTGATTAGAATTATGTACAATAAAACCTTCATTAATAAAAAAAAGAAGATCAAGATTGAAACATTTTAAAATGAGATAGGATTGACCTGTGACTGGTTCAAAAAATAATGAATTGTTACAAGACCGGTCTAAAAAAATCAAAAGCGAAAGTTTATGTATATGTATAAATCCTAATGTATCATTTTGGTGCTAATCTCACATTTTTTAACAAAACAACTCAAAACCGAAACCTAAAAACCGAAAAATATCCAAAATTATATCAAACTAGCTCGAAACTAAACCGAAGAAGAAGCACGCAAAGACCGCAAGACCGGGCTATAAAAGACTGATATCGAACCCAAAACAACCGGTCTGAAAAAAAAAAAGACCCAACCGTTATGAGACTGGTCCTAAGAAAACCCGACCGTTTCGAGGCCAATGTTAAAAAGGTCTGAGATTGTTAATGTACGTCTCTACTTTAACATATAAATGAATTCATATCAATATATAATATAATTTAAATAGATTAAGTTTTTACTTTGGAAGACAAACATATAACAAACTACACCGATAATCCCTTTTGGATGATACACCTAATCTTCTTAAAACCTATATCAATGAATCTTGGGGTCATATCATTACTATGTATGACCTGTTGGACTTTATTGAGAAGTTTCACAACATATGAATTAAGAAAACAAAATGTATTAAACACGTATTGATTTCCCAAACACTCTTTTCTCATGTTTGGCCACTTTGCATGAGACAGTTTTTTAAAACAACATGTCCTACAGCAAAACTTTAGATACTATATTTGGAGTCGTATGAAATTTGTAGCAGTCTAAGGTTGTGTTTGGTGCACTAGCTTATAGGCTAATTCATAAACTACAATAAACTATTTTTATAGTCTCATCAATGTAACACCAGATCCTTGCAACTATTATTATTATTTTGTATAAAGCTTAATTTCAAGAATTTTACCCTACGCTAAGCATAGGTGGGAGTTTGGATGTGGGGGTTTAGTGACCTACACTAAGTGTAGGTTGAGCTACGTCGATCATAGGTGCGCAACACCAAAACCCTAATCCTTGGGGTGTGATCCCTATTTAAAGGATCTAACCCCTTGAGGCTCTCTCTATACTTAGCCTCCACCCTCTTAATCAACCACCTCGAAACCCTAGCCATTTTGTGAGAGTTTTGTGACCTTAGAGTGTTTTGTATGCATTCCTGAAGGAAGAGCTTCATTGAGGAAACACTTGGGAAGCTCCAAGCTTATGGATATGCAACTTGCATCTTGTAATCCTCCTCCAAAAGGTATAAAGTTTCTAGCTTGATGACGTTTCATGTTAGATCTAGTTACTCTTGAGATTTCTATGCTTTTGTCCCCATAATCTTGAGCTACTCCAGACCATTTAGGTATCATTTCCTGACGTTTTGGGGGCTATTAATTCATAAAAATAAGAGCTTGGTCACTCTCATCCATCCATGCATGAGCTCTTGAACAATAGGTAGCTTTATGGATCTAGGATTTGGTTTTTGTGCTCTTTAAGACTGTAACGCCTGCATATTCGGGCTAGATAATTTAGAAATAATAAGCGTTAAAAACGATTTTTTGATAAAAGATTATATAGGACAAATAATCTTAACAAAAGTTATAGTTATGTGACAAAGATTTTGTACATATAAAGAACGCTAAAATTTGACTGCGTGTGAAGAAATTATGCTTCTTCGAAGTTTCACGATTAAACCGGCACGACTCCGTGTATCGTAAAAAGTAAACTTTTGAAAAAAAAATACTTTTTAGACTTAGTGATATCAATAAAACTCGTAGTAATCGTTAAACCGAGAGTGTGCGTATAGAGAACGTCCAAATTTGACTTCGTAAGAGGAAGTTATGATTTTTCAAAGTTTCAGTGTAGCAGTATACAACTCAAATCGAATTTCAGATAGGAGTTCAACAATCTCATTACATTAATAGGAGTTCAATGATAAAAAGGCAGTCGAAAAGGGAGTTTGTATATGGAAGTTATGAATTTTACACGGTCATTAACAGTGTAATCTTCTCAGACTATTAAATTTAAGATCGGTCGAGAATTAGTCGACGGAATCAAAAGGAAAGTTGTAAATCTTGTCAACACCTACGTGTGGATATAAACAACATCAAAAACGAAGCTCGTATGCGAAAGTTATGATTTTTTTAGATCTATTGTTTTACCTGCGTCCGGTGTCACGTGTCAGCACCAAGCGAAGCCTTGGTGCCTATGCAAGCTCACGAGGTGAGAGGCCCCTGGACAACCTATAAATAGAGTTGAAATTCACTCATTTCATCACACCTTTCCTTTCCATTCTCTCCCAAACCCCCCAAGGTCCAAAGACCTTTTCTCTAGCACTTCCTAGGTGTTAGTAGCGAAGCCCCAGAGCGTCAGAAAGCACCGATAAATAGAGATTTTGGTTTAAAAGTTCTGCCCATGCAGAGTCCGGTTTCTCGCTAAACCACCTGTAAGTTAAGTTATGCTTACCGTACTTTAAGTATAACTTATGTTTAAGTTCATTATCGTTATTAGGAACCTATAAACAAGATTTATTAGTGATTCCAAGTCGTTATACTGATTGATCTACTTACGGGGATGATGTCTAGGATGGATTTAGTAAGGTGTTTAAAGTAGGATTTCAAAATAGTATACTTTGTATACCAAACGGACCCTACCTCCGATACGATCCTACCTGGTTGTTCCTTACTTGATAGATCTTGAAGTAGACTTTGAATTAATGATGAATCTAGACTAATAATTACTTTCAATAAATATTAGACTAAGACTTAGTGATAATGCTACTAGGTTACGTCAAAGGAAAAGACAATTGTTGAAAGCGAAACGTTGTCCGAATTACGAATCGTCACTTTAACAAGTGAGTGCATAGTTACTTTCATCTTACACATAGATATGAATTATGTAATATAAACACATGCTATATGTACCTATTATATGTGTTCCTGATATGTATGCTAGATGAACGATTGTTACATGTTTTACTTGATTTAAATTGTATATGTATTTTTATACCTATAAATATATTGGGTGAAGATGGATAAATCAAAGATGATATAGATGATGATCATGAACGATGATATAGACAATGAGAGATGAAAGATGAAATAGATGATGAGAGGCCTTGACTTTAAAGATGACATCATCTAGCAGAGTATAGATGACAAATACATACTATTCTAGACAGTCCTGTAGAACGTTGGCAGACACGCAACCTGTAGGTGTTTTTGAACTACGCGTTCACCAGATGTACTCCAGAAAAAAAAACATGACAACTATGGACCTAGTGCCTTATAAATGAACATTGGCAGCTATAGACTTAGTGCCTAATAGATAACATCGGCAGCGATGGACTTAGTATGTAACGACCCAAATTTTCACGTCCAAAAATTTCATTTTTGATTAGGTGATTTGCAAAACATTTGTAAAAAAATATCAACCGATCATATCATTTCATAAAAACATGTCTCGTGTCTGAAATCCGAATCGTAAAAACATAATAATGTCAGAGTACACATCCCAGAATAACTCATAATGCAGAAAGCAAGGTGTGTGTATGATGTGCCGCTACCGCACCAGCTCCTTCCTCTTCGCTGAAGAGGTACCTGAAACCAACACTGTAACTGTAAGCATGAAGCTTAGTGAGTTCCCCCATCGTACCACATACCATACAATCATATAGCATACATACTGCCGGGCAATTATGGGGTGCCCGGCCTACCGGGTACGACTATTATGGGGCGCCGTCCTACCCGTACGGCCATTCTGGGGTGCCGACCTACCCGTGTCAAGCCATTCTGGGGTGCTGACCTACCCATCAGTCCTAACAACCGACCCTCGGGGACTATTCCACCCCTTACTGCTACTATCACATATATCATAGCATAAACATACTATGAGACATAACTGGGGTGTCCGAACTACCCTTCGGTCCTAACAACCGAACTTGGGGACTATTCGCCTCCTACTACCGCTATCACATATAACATATCATGCCAGCATATAAACATATAATCACATACTGTCAGACATATCTGGGGTGCCTGACCTACCCTTCGGTCCTAACAACCGAACTCTACTACTATCACATATAACATATTATGCCAGCATAAAACATATCAGGTAGTAGCAAACCTAGATGATATCACAAAGACAATCATCTAACATACAACTCCTACTAGTGGGCCGACATTGTGGCCGTAGACCCACCGCTACTGGAAGGTAACTCACCTCGTAGTAGTTGCTAATCTGTGCGGGAATCCTCTGACTGCTGCCGCTACTGCTCCGGAAATCCTCCGACTATAATTCCCACAAAACACTTAGTCATACACTGCTAACTGTTCTTAGGGTAAAATGACTGTTTTACCCCTGACCAAGTCAAAGTCAAAGTCAACTTCCAGTTGACCTGACTCACCGAGCTGGTTCGCCAACTCGCTGAGTCCCTATCCTTCCATTTGTCCTTATACCTGTCTCTACTCGTCGAGTTAGGCGATGACTCAACGAGTTTTCTTTCTAATTGAACATCGACTGAATCTTCATCTGACTCGCCGAGTTGTATGAACAACTCATCGAGTTCATCTTTATCCTTAAGAAGATTGCCTTGGACTCGCCGAGTCTAATCATGCACTCGCCGAGTCCTATGAATTTCCAGAACAATGGCTTAGTCCAGAACGTCGGGTCACTCCCCGGGACTCCCTAAAACCTTTCCACACTCAACTGGGTCCTTTTGACCCTCAACTGATATGGGACAAAACCTTGGACTTTTCGAGTCCAAGAATGGACTCGTCGAGTCTGCCACATCCTCTCACTAAATATTCGATTTCTGATGTACAACCCTTGATCAAAAGATAGATCTATGCTTCTATAATCGATCTAGCACATAAAGTTACAACCTTTACGTGCTTGGATGGGAATTTGAGCTCAAAAGGTCCTAAAACAAGCTTTTACAATGCATGGGGCCTTCTTTGAGTGCAAACGCCACTCCTTTCTGCCTTGTAACCCCTTTAAGGATCTAGATCTGAAACATCAACCCCAAACCATGCTTGCAATCATGGTTGTTGACCAAAATGGCTTAGAAAAGCCCTAAAACTCCACAAAATGGGATCTATAAAAAGAACAAACAAGGTATAGACTTTATACCTTCTGTAGACTGCAAATGATGCTCAAAATCGGATCCTTCTAGCCTCCTCTTGATCCTTCAAGCTTTTCCTTCCTTCCTTGGATCACAAAAGCACCAAAATCACTCCAAATGCCTTAAATTGCTTCAATAACGGCTAGGGTTTGCTAATGGGGTCTTCTGGGAGCAAATGGGACGAAGGAGGCCGAGTTAAGGTGTTAAAATAGGGTGCAAACCTTCGAGTTAGGGTTTTTGTCCAGACAGGGCCTACTCGTCGAGTCTGGGACCCGACTCGTCAAGTCCACTGCTTAAACCCTGCGTCTCATCCCGCTTCTACTCGGCGAGTTGGTCCTTCAACTCGCCGAGTACAAGGCCAAAATGCAAAATATTTTAAAGAATTAATAAAAGAATACATACCAAGAACCAAGTGCTACATAGTGCATGTTAGATAACCCTGGAAGCGATAGACTTCATGCCGATTCCTTAGGACAAATCCTTAGGAATGAATATTGAAGAATACATACTCATAAGTATTATGGAGGAATCCCTGAACTAGTATTTTTAGCATAGATTATCCTTAAAGTAGATCCTTAAGAATAAAGAGGATAATGGAGAGATGGGAAATTAGGTTAATTGTTTGATGATATTTTGGGCCCTAAATGAACCCATATACATGAAACATGATATTTTGGGCCTTAATGGGTCACAACCAAATTAATTTAGCCCTAATATGGGCTTAAGGACAAAAAGCCCAAAAATCTTCTCTTTCCCTCTCCATTCTCGGCCCAAGCCCACAAAGAGGAAGAGTTGACTTTGTGTGTGTGCCACCTCATTTTTACATAAAGGTTTTCCATGCAACTCTCATATTTCCATGCAACCATCCTTTCACTCATCTCTTTTCTTCTCTCTTTCTTCCTCTCGGCCAAACCCAAACACACACACACACACACTTCACTCAAACTCTCTCAAAAGAAACTCTTTCCACTCCTCTCCAAATTTTCGAGATCTAGGAAGCTTTCAAGGAGACTTTTCCCACAAACACATCATCTAAGGTAAGTTGATGTTAAATCCATGATCTAGCTACTTCATTTCATCCAAAAATCTCTTCTAAATCCATTCAATCTTGTAATCTTGCACCTTAGAAGCATCTAAGTTCGAGATCCTCCAAGAAGACTTGCTAGGATTGAAATTTCTTCATCTTTTCCTTCAAAAACCGAAACTACAACTCAAGGTGAGCTTCATACCCATCTTTTTTTCGGTTTTCATATGTTTTATGGGGGAGAATACAAGAAAATGTGTAGATCTATGTGTATGTGTATGCTATGTGTAATTTTAAGCATGTATGTGTGTGATTTTATGTGTTTTTGTGATAAATATGTAACAAAAAGGGGTGTTAATTCGAGATCTATGACTTGAGAAAGGGAACAAACAAAATCTAAGTTATTTTACACTAAACAAGTCAAGAAAAATAGCTTATAAGGTTATGAGGATCATATTCTAACATAAAATCCATTTTAGGGCTTAAATTGTCAAAAATTACAAAACTTGGGTGAAAACTGTCTAGTCACGGTTTCTTGAGGGTCAAAGGAGTCAAAGGACTTAAAATGCAAAAATTTAGCTTATTGGGCTAAATTTGGGCTTTTCAGCCCAATAAGCCCAAAATTTGCGAAAATTGAATTTTTAGGGGGCTGAATTGTAACATTCTGTAAAACAGGGGATATGAAGTGAAATAAAACTATTTCAAAGGTCAAAAATGCTTTTAAATTCCAAAAAGGATAAAAAAATGTAAACTTTTTATATTTTGGGCCAAAATTGTAAAAGTTGCGAAATTTGGGGTTTTAACCGAGAAACACCATTCTGGAAGGGCTAAAACTGTTTACAAAATATAATTTGGGTTAAAAGTGTCTTTTCAACAAATTTATGATACAAAAGTGTCAAGAAAATGTTTTAAGGACTAAAAATGAAATTCTTTTATATGAAGGACTAAAAGTGTCATTTCTATAAAAGAAAGGTAGTGAAAAGGTCAAAGTCATACTTGTAAACAAATTAATTCATTAAGACAAAATACAAGATATCCGACTAGCGACAAAATGGAAAACGAATACAACTTCAATACCAAATATCGTTATAAACGAATTGATTCGGTCTCGAATCAATACAAAACAACAATCGTTAAATCAAAACTCTCCAAATAGTTATGTGATGACTAAAATGAATAAACCTACAAACACTACAAGAAAACAGCCATTTAATGACGCGCAAACAATGACACTCGCTGATAGACGACGCGCAATTGTAAGTGCCCTAAAAGATAATGTCAGTTTTGCAAAATTTGAAGGATAGAGGGCACGCATTTGTGCGCGCCCTAAAATTAGTGTCAGAAAAGAAAAAAAAAAAAAGAAATACGGAGGGTGCCTTTCATAAAATATGCGTCATGTAAAGGTGTCGCTGTATAATTTTTAAGTGAAACACGCGTTTTAGGCGGGAAATGAAATCGACGAAAATTACCCCCGCCTATTGAATCCTAAAAATTAATCCCCCCGCCTCTTCTACTTAGCAAAAAAAAGCCCTAGGTCCCTCATCTTCATCTTCGGTATCATCAAACATCTCGTTCAAGAACATTACAAAAACTCACTCACTCAGTGCTCTTTACAATCGATCTGTTCCGCGACCTCACGTCGCCTTGCCGACAAACTCCGCTCGCTTTTCCTCCGATAAGCGCGACTCGTCTTTAGAAACCAGCCTTCCTTGTTTCCGCTATTTTGCCCTAGGTGTGTTCTTTTCCCCAAAAAAAATTATCGCCGCTCTTCCTCCCCTTCCTACATCGAGCGTTGCTTTCTTCAATCCCTTGGACTCCGACCGCCGCCACCTGTTCCTTCCCGTTTTTTGATGTCAATCAAAGCAACAGGCAATCCATCGTTGGAGTTTTATATGGCGTTTTCTCCACGCGCCCTTACCAGAAGCCTGAAAAAGTCGAACATGAAATTTCTATCTCATCTGCTTCACAAAGGCGACTGTTCGCCTGGATTGTGTTCTTCCTCCCTAAATGAAAACCCTACATCTTTCTTCCTCATCTGCGCACCACTCCTCCTTCGTCTGTCTCTGTCGATGATAATGACATCTTATGTTCAAATCCGGAAGTTTGTGGTATTAATTCATCCCTCTTCTGCAAAATTACTTGTTTAATTAGTCCTCCATAATATAGCAATAATGTGAACTATTTTCTTTAGCTTCGTTTGAATTCAGATTCTATTCCAATATGTAATTTGCAAACTCATATACACTTAAGTGTGCATCATTACCTCTTTCATTATTCACTTCTTCATTGCAGCTTAAATTGTTTTTGGAGTTTACGCTCTATTTGTATATATACACACAAAGTGTTTGTTAAAATGCTTAAACGAAATATACCATGTTATGTTTTGTTCTTGTTCTTGCTTCTTGTCATATTATTTTATTGTGTGTTTGGTGTAGTGTTATGGTTTTATATAGTATATGTTGGTCCCCGTTTCCATATGTCTTGCTAATTATCTTTTGCTACTTCTAGTGGTCTAGAAGGACCAATACCTGAAAGTATTTCTTGTTAAGAAATTTAACAAAACTGTAAGTTAAACATATACTCCTTCCATAAGATCTTCAGTTCTTAATTTCTATTCCTGCAGTAAGTACTAATCAACATGTCTTTATCTAATCCGTGTGAAGGCAAATTTTTGATTTAAGTGCAGAGGGCTTTCGTTTTCCAAATTTGAATATGTTGACAAGCATGAATAAGTTGTAAGTAATAGAGTGTAGAAATCTATTAACAAGACTTTAATTTCAAAACTGGTACCTTCATAAACTTTGGTGGATGTTGCAGGACGTTGAGAAGATGATTATAACTGGGAGTATTCTGGGTTATATATCACAAATGTTCAATTTGAGACATTTGTAAGTCCTCCCTCTTTAGTCCATATCCGTTAGCGTTATCTTATATATTTCTACATGATAAGCTTCTTTGGTTTCTATTTAACTTTCCTGAAGTATTCTCTATATCTATTTTCATATACTTACAATGAGATCTCAGTTTCAACAATCTGAATGGTGGTATATCAGATCTAAGTGAACTGAATCTTGAAAGAATGTAAGAAAGATATGCATTTACTTTTTCCCTGTATGATTATTGATTTTCTTCAAAACTATTATTTCTCTTTATTTCTGAATCATATATGTTTGCAGTAGTATTCTACGAGTATCTTTGATTTAGTGAAATGACTTGACTAAGTATCTGACTGGTAACTCCCTAGACAACAATTTTCCTACATGGATCACCGTTAACACAGGAAGCATGTGGTCTGCTAATGACAATGTTGCAAATTATATCGAAACGAATGCATTTTTACTCACTATAAATGGCTATGAACTTTATACGAAGGCTCGCCAGACTCTCCTGTCTCTCACTTACTATGGTCGTTGCTTAGCAAATGGAAAGTATACTATGACTCTGCATTTTGCAGAGATAGCTTTCAGAGATAAACAATCTTACTAGAGTCTTGGAAGACATGTTTTTGATGTTTATGTTCAGGTTGAATTTTCTTTTTTCCTAAACTAGTGGACTATTTTTTTGTGTATCTTTAGTCTTTATATCCCCTCTTTTATACACATTCATAAACACACAACATCCTTTCATGCACTAATTCCATACAGAAGGGTAAATGTGTCCTTAAATCTCACTCACTAGACATCTTGAAGAAAATTTAGATGAGTGGTTAACAGAAGAGCTGGAGAATTACACGGAAGATTATTAAAAAAAAGTGTTGTGTTGAGTGTATATTCTTTTTGACTTAATATGTGAGTGTATATTCTTTTTGACTTAATATGTGAGTGTATATTCTTTTTGACTTAATGCACAAAATATTAAATGACTAATTTACCCTTGTTGTTGTAGGATTTGCTGACTTGAATAGCCACGTACCAAGGTATCTCCTTTTACTGGATTATTTAGTGCCTTTTTATTAATAACTTGTGGTGATGTTTAGTTGCGTTAATTGTATTGAAACTTGAAATGTTGGGATGGACTGATGGGTTACAAAAGAATATTGCAATTCAACTGAGACTTGAAAATTTTAAGCACTCTAGCAATAAAAAAGATGCATTTTCCATTAAAAAGGATTCTTTAGTGCCTGTTTCTATTTTTGTCTTTACCTGTTAACAGGGACGGATCTTATAAGGGACTAGGGGGTTGTGCCCCCCCTGTTTATTTTTTTATAATTAGTCCATACATTCATCAGGTTATACTCTCCAGGTAGCCGTTTCCATACGTTCATCATGTTATACTCTCCAGGTAGCCGATTCCTCCTTTAGTGCCTGCTTTGAAAAACCTAATATTTCTGCTCACTGTAGCTCTATCTCACTGGTTCTTAATAAAATAATTGTTGTTTAAACTTTCAAATCCCTAAATTCCCCGGTCGGGATACTTGCTGGTTATATCAAATCTTCAGATTTTCGTCTCGGATGGTCATTTTGTAGGGTCATGTTGGTATCTGTTAGGTTGACAGGTGTGTAGGAGCAGGAGTTTTGCATGTTTTATGCGTGATTTCATTGAAAAATATATCTAAAGAAACAAAAAAAGCTCTTATATCTTAAGTAATCAGTTAACCTAGAATTGATCATCAATCATATGACCTAATTAATGGAAGAACGGTTAATCATGTGCAGAAAATTCAGGATCGACTTGTAGAATCGATTAGTAATTTTTTTTAACTGGTTTTTATCTTCATTTCAAGCTTTTGTTTTGAAGTGTTCCAACTTCCAAATAAGCTAATTTTCCATACATAGTAAATATTTGGTTCTGATTAGGATTCCAGTTGGACTATCATGTTTGTTGTTGATCAACAGTCCAATTTTTATCAGTATCTATATTAATTTTCTAGATTGATTGTTTATTATTTTTCCTTATATGCATCTACTTCAGTATGTCATTAACTGCAGATCCTTCTCTTTTTCTTATGAAGCTATATAACATTATATTCTAAAGTTTGTATGGTTTCCTAGATCCTTTTGACAATTGCATCAGCCTTGTAGCTTTATTTATGTGTTAGAACTCACCCATTGTCTAAAAAATAGAATCTGGTTTTGTTTGTTGTATGTGTTTCTTTGTTAAAAATAATAATAATAATATTGTTCATATTTATTTATTTCGTTTGGGTTATTGTCACTATTTAGCAAACCTAACATCCAACTTTCTGTTCGTTAGGGTTTTCGATGATAATGAAGAAAAAATTTTGATTTGTTTTCTTCATCAAACCTAAAAAAATGACGAGGTTGTTGTTGTTGTTGAGAAGAAAATTCCATTTAGAAAAAATTATAATAACTATAGATTATAAAATTATCTCGGTCCAATTCAAATTATAACTTTTGTGTGCTTCTGATCTGATTCTTATCGACAACCAAAACTGTTGATTTTTATTTTGGTGGTATGTTATATTTTAATTCCCATAGAAATGCATGTCATGTCAGGTATTGAGTTGACAAGAGTAGCTGAATGAGCAAGGTCGTGCACAGGAGGTGGCTATAGAAGCAGCAGTGTCAACAATTATTCGTCTCAAGGACAGTTTAAATGAGTGGGACAGCAAAGTGGGAGATGGTGACTGTGGATCAACAGTAAGTCTAAGTCCACATCCAGATTTTGGTATTATCATCTAAATCCTAACATATATATATATATATATATATATATATATATATATATATATATATATATATATATATATATTAATTTACAGATGTATAGAGGTGCAACAACTATTCTTCAAGTGTGGATACAAGGAAACAAAGCTGCAACTGTGAAGCCTTATAAGTGAGTTGGTAATTTTAATTCTAGATAAAATTACAACTGTAGTTGTATATATAAAACAAACTAATGAGTTATTAAAACAGAGACACGTGGGAGACATCAATGAAAGTTCTTGAATCTGGCTGAAGAGGTTTGTTATTTTTTTTGCTTTTTTAGTTGCTAATAATTTTGATATGTATTATTTGCAGCTTGCTACATGCTATAACTTTTATCAGTCCACACCAACAAAGTTGGTTGGAGAAAACTACTTCCTCCATTCAGGGCAGGTTAGTAGTTTCTCATGATGATGTGTTGTTTCTTGTGTAATTAAAAGCTTTTTGGTTTCAGCTTTTTGATTGTGTGATTAATAAAAGTTTTTTGGTTTCAGCTAATGTTCAAGTCATTATTTGTCATCTACACTCGATGGACAACAACTAATTTTTTGACATGGAGGATTTGTTTTTTACATGATATCTGAAACAAGGTGTCTCTTAATAGCAATGTAATAATAGGTTAGATAGTTAGGGATTGTATTTTATGCAATGGATTATATTTTTTGTATATGATTATTTGTATGACATTAAATTTTATGCAATGGATTGTATTTTTTGTATATGATATTTTATTTTCTATTATGAGACATTAAATACAAATTTAATTTGAAAATTAGTAAATCTATAAATAATATTTTTTTAAACATTTCAAATTATGATACGCAAAAATGTGTGTCATCTTCATTTATGACATGGCCTTTCTTGACAGGGGCATTCTTGATACGCATTGCGTGTCATTAACACGCGCGTCGTAAGGTTATGACACGCGAATGCGTGTCGTCTTCCTTTATGACAAGACCTTTCTTGATACGCATTGTGCGTCGTAATTTCGCGTCATAAATGAGCGTCGTCTCTCTTTATGACAGGGCCTTCCTTGACGCGCATTTGTGCGTCGTCTAATCCCTTTACGACGCGCAATGAGCGTCGTAAAAGTCTGTTTTTCTAGTAGTGAAACTTTGGGCTTATGAGTTTCAAATCATGCTTGTTGGGCCTTGCAAGCCCACCAACATGATCTTTGGGCCCAAAGGGATAACGCTTATATGTTATTGGGCCTTCAATGACCCAATATTTTAGAAAAGGACTTTAAATAGCTTTTGTGTGCTAGCGGGCCAAAGTTTCTCATTAGAAAAGCTAGTAAGGTCACAGCAATCAAGTGTGAGTTGGACCATCGTCTCTTTCGCATCCGCGACAGCCTAAGGTACTTACGATAGTGGTGGGACATAAAGCCCCCTTCTCTTCGTTCGCTAAGGCTTACGAGAAATCAAAGTAGACAAAAATTAGGACGATATACAATGTGGATTAATCAATATTCATTTGTTAAGACAATACAAAAATCAGTAATCACGAATACATTTCAATATCGGAAAACATCGGGTTTTCCAGAGAATTCAATACTACTCGCTCGAAATTTGATAACTATGATATAAAATACCCTTCATATATATATATATATATATATATATATATATATATATATATGTGTGTGTGTGTGTGTGTGTGTGTGTATGTATGTATGTATGTTTTTGAAATCATTCATGCATCAACTTATGGATCTCACGCTTTGATAAACAAAAGTCTTTTCAGAAAATATCGGATTTTCTGGGTTTTTACAAAACTACACAAATCATTTTATCACAACATTTCTTATGAACTCACCAACATTTCATATGTTGACGTTTTTCCAAAATAACTTGTATTCTCAGGTAACAGGTAAGCGGAAGAGTATTATGAAGTAATGTTAGATGTTATGTTGTTAAAAACACTCAAACTATTTATGTTATGAATGTGTAATGTTAAAACAATGTACTTGATGTGAACAATTCCAGTTGTAGTATATTTATGCATGGTGACGTTTATGTTATGATTCATGTATATTCATTGTGATGGTATTCAATTAAAGTCATGCGAGCCCTCGGACGTTTCCGCCGTCTGGTTCGGGGGTGTGACAGGTTGGTATCAGAGCATTGTTTATATTGAACTAGCATATCTAACCACACATTGATATGCAACTATAAACCAAAAAGGGACTAACCCAACTCTGAACAAAACAAAACAAATAAGAACACAACTATAAAACATGTTTGCCTGTGTGAATTAGGAAACAGAATATAATACCAAACAAAACAAGATAATGTTATCATCTCGGGTGAGCCGAGACTGTACATGGTTGTATCAAGGAGAGGATGTAGCCTGATTAACTACATTTCCTCCAAGGTACAACTACCATGTGTCCCGAGGAAATCGCGATGGTAGGAAAACCTAAAAGCATACCCCTCTATCACCAAAAAGAGAATAACAACTTAATCTATACAATAATAGAAGCGTCATAGGAGTAACGATAGTTATTCGCATGCCCCTCTCAGTCGACATGGAAGGAGAAAACCAGGGCATTCAGTTTCATCAAGTCCTGGTAGCCCACTGGATGATCGAAGATGAGCCGAAAGGAGATCAGGGGGAGCACACGTCGTGGGACCTGAAAAGTATACGGACACCGACTACGAGTTCGATGAGGCTGAGGACGACATAGAGGAAGAACGAACACTACCACGGCACCTGTCAGCGAGGCCCAGCCAGACCATCTCGCCCCACCAGTAAATCCCGCAAGGGAGAGCTTCTCCCCAGAAGCTGAAATTGCCGCCCTGCGGCAACAGTTATTCGCTATGGAGGCACGAGCAGTGCGAGCTGAGCATGAGAGGGAAGAAGTCATTGGGGATATGACTGAGATGGCCCAGTTTTTGGCACAACACTTCGGCATATGATCTCGCCGTAGTCGTAGGACGTTCCATCGAGCGTTAGGAGTAGACTTACCCTGCTAGTATTAGGATCTATGTTATGTACCCCGACTCTATGTTGAAGTGATTACACTACTCATAGAGCCGTCATGCTGTCGAAATTGCACTACTTATGTATTGCTCTTTCGAGCAAAATTTTCATGTATCAAAAGATGCGGATAATATTAATGAAAGGTTTTATGTGTTCTACTGTGATGTTGTAATCTGCTATGTGTTTTATATCCATGATTGTATGCTCAATTGTGAAATTGCGTAAGTTCATGCTACACACCTAGTATATAGGATCACAATCTCACAAAACCATAGGCACTCAACATGTTTCCGTTCCATGACAGAAAGATGCCCCGACGACCAACTCACGGTAACCCTGGACCAACCCCTCCAGAAGTTGACTCAGCTGCATTCCAAGCAGTTGTGTCTGCTGTGGTCACCGCAACAATGGTACAGATTCACCAAGGGAACAATGGAGGATTCAACGGACAAGGGGCAGGAAGTTCGAACAACGGGATCAATCAAGGACCAACCAGAACATGCTCCTACAAAGATTTCACCAATGCCAAGCCGCGAACCTTTAATGGTACAGGTGGTGTAATAGCCCTGAAAAGGTGGATTGAGAAGGTGGAATCAGTGTTCGAAATATGTGAATGCCCCGAGGAATTGAAAGTGAAGTTTGTCGCGTGCACCTTTGCCGACCAGGCTCTCACCTGGTGGAATGGACATATAGAGGCCATGACTCTCCCTGTAGCCAACTCGATGCCATGGACGGAGCTGAAGGAAATGCTGATGGCTGAGTACTGCCCTCGTGGCGAAATTCAGAAGATGGATCAAGAGTTGTGGGATCTCACTGTCCGAAACTCTGATATAGATGCATACATATCAAAGTTTAGCGATCTGTCATTATTGTGCCCTGGCATGATTACGTCTGAAGGAAAGAAAATCGAACAATTTATCTAGGGATTGACCTCCCCGATCCAAGGAAATGTGATCCCTGCCAAACCTGAAACTTTCGACAATGCCAAGAGATTGGCCAAGAAGCTGTACGACCACAACAACAAAAAGGGCGAGAAGCCAGCGGAAATCGAGGGCAAGAAAGAGAATGACAACAAAAAAAGGAAAGAACAACAAGAGAAAAGGGCAACAAGGCTCGGAATCGACAAAGAAGCAACAAACGGTGACGGTCAATGCTGCAACCACTCAAGTACCCTTCATACCACATGCTCCAGCCTCAACTAATCCAAGTGCTCCTAGGCAGTATTTTGGGAATCTCCCAAAGTGCAACAAGTGCAACTACCACCATAACGGTGAATGCAGGGAAATGCATTGCACCAGCTGCAATCGGAAGGGTCACACTGCAAAGTATTGCAGGACCTATCCTCCCCAGAATCAACCACACGGAAACAACAACAACAACCACAACAACAACACCAACAATAGCAACAATAATGCGGGATCAAGCCTCACTTGCTACGGATGTGGAAGGACAGGGCATATCCGTCGGAATTGCCCCAACACCAACAACTCTGAGAACGCAGGAACAGGAAGGGTGCTAGCTATGGGTCAGGGAGAAGCAGTTTAGGATCCCACTGTTGTTACTAGTATGTTTCCCCTAAACCACACTTATGCATGCATCCTATTTGATACCGGGGCAGAACGGAGTTTTGTGAGCAATAAATTCAAACACTTGTTAAATCAACAACCCCAGAAGCTTAATGAAACCTTCACGGTGGAAATGGATAATGGGAAGACAGAACCCACTGGGGAAATCTATATCGGATGTACCCTAACCTTAAATCACCACGTCTTTCAAATAAACTTAATGCATGTTTCCATTAGGAGTTTTGATGTGATTATCGGCATGGATTGGTTAAGCCCCCATCATGCTGAAATTATGTGTCATAAGAAGGTCGTTCGCCTTCATCTGCCAAACCGTGAAACCCTAGTTGTTTACGGGGACAAACCCAACACGAACCTTCATCTTATCTCGTGCATTAAAGCGCAGAAGCACCTACGAAAGAAGGACTTGACGTTCCTGGCTCACATAGTAGACAAATCCAAGAAAGAGATCAACATTCAAGACATTCCAGTAGCTTGTAAATTCCCAGATGTCTTTCCTGATGATCTTCCGGGGATACCCCCATAAAGACAAGTCGAGTTTCGAATTGACCTTGTACCAGAAGCTACCCCCATCGCCAAATCACCCTACAAATTGGCTCCTGCGGAGATGCAAGAGTTGTCCAGTCAACTCAGTGAGCTTTTGGATAAAGGATTCATCCGACCCAGTTTCTCACCTTGGGGAGCCCCAGTTCTCTTCTTTAAGAACAAAGATGGTACCTTCAGGATGTGTATCGACTACAGAGAACTTAACAAGCTCACTGTCAAAAACCGATATCCACTTCCACGAATCGACGACCTATTCAACCAGCTCCAAGGAGCTAGTCACTTCTCAAAGATAGATCTACGATCTGGATACCACCAACTCAAGGTCCGGGAGGAGGATATTCCAAAAACCGCCTTCCGAACTCGTTACGGAGATTATGAATTTGTCGTAATGCCCTTCGGTCTAACGAATGCTCCTGCCACATTCGTGGAACTAATGAATCGAATCTGCTGACCTTTTCTTGATAATTTCGTAATCGTTTTCATCGATGATATTGTAGTATATTCTCGAAGCGAAGAAGAACACGGCCAACATCTTCGACAAATCCTGGAAACCCTGCGAACCGAAAAGTTGTACGCAAAACTCTCCAAGTGCGAGTTTTGGCTCCGAAGCGTGAACTTTTTGGGACATGTTAGTCAAGAAGGAATTCATGTAGATCCTTCTAAAATACAAGCTATCGAAGGATGGGCAGTCCCAACAACACCCACAGAAATTCGCCAATTTCTGGGTCTCGCAGGCTATTACAGGAGATTCATCCAGAACTTATCTAAGACGGCCAAACCGCTTACCATGCTTACACAAAAGGTCGTACCCTTTGTATGGACGGACAAGCAGGAAGTCGCGTTTCGATCTCTGAAGCAAGCAATCCGCAGTGCGTCGATGCTATTGCTACCCGAAGGAACGGATGACTTTATAGTCTACTGCGATGCGTCAAATTAGGGTTTAGGTTGTTTACTCATGTAGCATGGAAAGGTGATAGCTTACGCGTCCCGGCATCTAAAGACACACGAAGTGAATTATACGACCCACGAAGATTTGGATACACTACCTATACGGTACCAAGTGCACTATCTTCATTGACCATAAGAGTCTTCAGCACATCTTGAATCAAAAGGAGCTAAACATGAGGTAACGAAGATGGGTCGAACTGCTAAACGACTATGAGTGCGACATCAAGTACCATCCAGGAAAGGCTAACATGGTAGCTGATGCCTTGAGTCGGAAAGAATACTCAAGTCGTCATGTGAAAACTCTCTCGATAACCATCCAATCCCACCTGACCTCGCAAATTAGAACGGCCCAGTCAGATGCCATGAAGGCGGAAAACAAAACAAGTGAAGCGCTGCGTGGAATGGATAAGAACTTGGAGGTGAAGGAAGATGGAGCATACTACTTCATGAACCGCATATGGGTCCCTAAACTTGGGGGATTCAGAGAGGTAGTCATGAATGAGGCTCACAAGACGCGATACTCCATCCATCCGGGTTCAGAAAAAATGTACTTGGATGTTAAGCAAAATTATTGGTGGCCAAATATGAAGGCAGAGATTTCCACTTACGTGAGCAAGTGCCTCACTTGTGCTAAAGTAAAGGTGGAATATCAGAAGCCCTATGGATTACTACAACAGCAAGTAATTCCCGAGTGGAAATGGGAAAGGATTAGCATGGATTTTGTGACCAAACTACCCAAGTCGACGAACGGTTTGGACACGATCTGGGTAATAGTTGATAGACTAACGAAATCCGCCCATTTCCTACCAATAAAAGAATCATACAAGATGGAGCGCCTGACAAGAATCTACATCAAGGAAATCGTGAGACTCCACGGAGTACTGGTATCAATCATCTCAGATAGGGATAGTAGATTTACTTCACGCTTTTGGCAATCGCTTCAGAAAGCTATGGGAACACAACTCGATATGAGCACTGCCTACCACCCACAAACGGATGGTCAAAGCAAGCGAACCATTCAAACACTAGAAGATATGCTCCGAGCGTGTGCAATAAACTTTGGAAGATCATAGGATACCCACTTGCCTTTGATCGAGTTCTTGTATAACAATAGTTATCACTCGAGTATCAAAGTTACTCCTTTCGAAGCATTATACGGGCGCAAGTGTAGATCACCGTTGTGCTGGGCTGAGGTAGGAGACACCCAGCTAGCAAGAGAGCAAACGCCAAACAACCTTAACAGGACCGGAGATCATACGCGAGACGAATGAGAAGATAATTCAGATTAGATCACGGCTGCAATCGTCACGAGATAGACAAAAGAGCTACGCCGATAATTGACGGAAGCCCTTGGAATTCGAAGTCGGAGATAGGGTGTTACTAAAAGCCTCTCCTTGGAAAGGAGTGATTCGTTTTGGGAAGCGGGGTAAACTGAACCCTCGATACATTGGACCCTTCTAGATTCTTGCCCGAATCGGTCCAGTGGCTTATAGATTGCAACTACCCGCCGAGCTCAGCAGTGTACACCCTGTGTTCCACGTCTCCAACTTGAAAAAGTGCTTATCCGACGAGACTCTTGTCATTACATTAGAGGAAATCAAAATCAATGAGAACCTTCTGTTCATCGAAGAGCCGGTTGAAATCATGGACCGAGAGGTAAAGCGTACCAAACAGAGCTGCATTTCAATAGTGAAAGTTTGGTGGAACGCGAGACGCGAACCAGAATTCACATGGGAATGCAAAGATCAAATGAAGCAGAAGTACCCTCATCTATTCTCGCATTCTCAAATCTAGCTTTCAAAAGAATTTCGGGACGAAATTCCCTCTAACGAGGGTATGATGTCACAACTAGAAATTTTGGCCTTGTAACTACAACACTTATAACTACTATGAATCAATAACATGAAAGCATGCATGATGCTCATTCTATAACAACAAAACTTCATCAAATACTACATTCTAGCCCTACAAATGGTCAACAAAGAATTGGAAACCTTTGAAATCCCAATTTGAGTTCATTTTGGACTAGGATTTTCTTATTGGGCCTAATGGACTAATAAACTTCCATCTTGAATCTAGAACTCTCCAATGGGCCCTAAATGAACCCATATACATGAAACATCATATTTTGGGCCTTAATGGGTCACAACCAAATTAATTTAGCCCTAATAGGTCATAAAAATTATACTTTGATTTATTTGGGTCAAACATCATCTAACTTAACTATAATACGGGCTTAAGGACAAAAAGCCCAAAAATATTCTCTTTCCCTCTCCATTCTCGGCCCAAGCCCACAAAGAGGAAGATTTGACTTTGTGTGTGTGCCACCTCATTTTTACATAAAGGTTTCCCATGCAACTCTCATATTTCCATGCAACCATCCTTTCACTCATTTCTCTTCTTCTCTCTTTCTTCCTCTCGGCCGAACCCAAACACACACACACTCACTCAAACTCTCTCAAAAGAAACTCTCTCCACTCCTCTCCAAATTTTTGAGATCTAGGAAGCTTTCAAGGAGATTTTTCCCACAAACACATCATCTAAGGTAAGTTGATGTTAAATCCATGATCTAGCTACTTCATTTCATCCAAAAATCTCTTCTAAATCCGTTCAATCTTGTGATCTTGCACCTTAGAAGCATCTAAGTTCGAGATCCTCCAAGAAGACTTGCTAGGATCGAAATTTCTTCATCTTTTCCTTCAAAAACCGAAACTACAACTCAAGGTGAGCTTCATACCCCTCTTTTTTTCAGTTTTCATATGTTTTATGGGGGAGAATACAAGAAAATGTGTAGATCTATGTGTATGTGTATGCTATGTGTAATTTTATGCATGTATGTGTGTGATTTTATGTGTTTTTGTGATAAATATGTAACAAAAAGGGGTGTTAATTCGAGATCTATGACTTGACAAAGGGAACAAACATAATCTAAGTTATTTTACACTAAACAAGTCAAGAAAATAGCTTATAAGGTTATGAAGATCATATTCTAACATAAAATCCATTTTAGGGCTTAAATTGTCAAAAAATACAAAACTTGGGTAAAAACTGTCAAGTCACGGTTTCTTGAGGGTCAAAGGAGTCAAAACAGTTTTTATAATCATTTTTCTGCATATTAAAATTTTCAAAGGACTTAAAATGCAAAAAATTAGCTTATTGGGCTAAATTTGGGCTTTTCGGCCAAATAAGCCCAAAATTTGCGAAAATTGAAGTTTTAAGGGGCTGAATTGTAACATTCTGTAAAAAAGGGGATATGAAGTGAAATGAAACTAGTTCAAAGGTCAAAAATGCTTTTAAATTCCAAAAAGGATCAAAAATGTAAACTTTTTATATTTTGGGCCAAAACTGTAAAAGTTGCAAAATTTGGGGTTCTAACCGAGAAACACCATTCTGGAAGGGCTAAACCTGTTTACAAAATATAATTTGGGTTAAAAGTGTCTTTTCAACAAATTTATGATACAAAAGTGTCAAGAAAATGTTTTAAGGACTAAAAATGAAATTCTTTTATATGAAGGACTAAAAGTGTTATTTCTATAAAAGAAAGGTAGTGAAAAGGTCAAAATCATACTTGTAAACAAATTAATTCATTAAGACAAAATACAAGATATCCGACTAGCGACAAAACGGAAAACGAATACAACTTCAATACCAAATATCGTTATAAACGAATTAATTCGGTCTCGAATCAATACAAAACAACAATCGTTAAATCAAAACTCTCCAAATAGTTATGTGACGACTAAAATGAATAAACCTACAAACTTTGGGCTTATGAGTTTCAAATCATGCTTGTTGGGCCTTGCAAGCCCACCAACATGATCTTTGGGCCCAAAAGGATAACGCTTATATGTTATTGGGCCTTCAATGACCCAATATTTTATAAAAGGACTTTCAATAGATTTTGTGTGCTAGCGGGCCAAAGTGTCTCGTTAGAAAAGCTAGTAAGGTCACTGTAATCAAGTGCGAGTTGGACCATCGTCTTTTTCGCATCCGCGACAGCCTAAGGTACTTACGATAGTGGTGGGACATAATGCCCCCTTCTCTTCGTTCACTAAGGATTACGAGAAATCAAAGTAGACAAAAATTAGGACGTTATACAATTTGGATTAATCAAATATTCATTCGTTAAGACAATACAAAAATCAGTAATCACGAATACATTTCAATATCGGAAAACATCGGGTTTTCTGGGGAATTCAATACTACTCGCTTGAAATTTGATAACTATGATATAAAATACCCTTATATATATATATATATATATATATATATATATATATATATATATATATATATATATATATATATATATATATATATAGGGAGATGATCAAATGAGAACACCTAAAAGGTTGAGAACGCGAGAACAATTCTGGACCAATCATTTTATAAGGGTATATTAGTAACTTTATATAAATATTAATTATTGATTTCCTAAAATCTAGGGATAATGATTTTAATTACCTAACAAAATTAATATTTCCTTTTAGTTAATAAAATATATATAAATATTTTTTTTATGATTTTTCCCAAAAATTATTTATGACCGTTTCAAAAAAATCACCTAAAAAAATTAATATTTCCTTTTATTTTAAATCTGAAAAGAAAATCTTAAAAAAAATATTATTTTCTACTATTTCACGTTTTTGTTTTTCAAAAAATAAATGAATAGAAATCCAATCGCAAATCAATACACTTCCAATCATAAATGAAAACACATCAAATTACAAATAATTCAATGCATTTTTCATATATTGAAAATAAAAAAAAATGTAAAAATTATCATTTTTTCATAAAATGAATACCTCTAATCATAAATAAATACACCCATTCACATGAATACACTAATATTCATAAATAAATACAATCATTCACACATGAATACATTGCAATTCACAAATGAATACACTGTTATTTATAAATTAATACACATTCTATCATAAATGAATACACGTGCTATTAATAAATGAATACAACTATTCACACATAACTACAATGTTATTTATAAATGAATACACATGCTATTCATAAATAAATACAACCATTCACGCACCCCCTTCAAGAAATTATTACCAAAAAAATTCGAAAATTAGGATTGTGTTTCTTTCCATTGGTACACCTCATTGTCGCTTTTTGGTTTGCAAAATCTCTCCCATAAAGTGGGAAATTGCCCCTGAAAGGGGTCAGAATGTAGTTGTTGTTTCCAGGATCATAAGTGGAGTCTCCGAACACCAAAATAGCAGAAACCTTGTGGTTTTGAGTAGACGTTTTCACGATAAGATCTTGTGGTTCATAAAACTTAATTCCAAAGTTAGATTCATGTATGAATAGAAAGAAATACGAGTAAAGAAATGTAGTTGATTAAACTTCATTGATTTACAGTCAAAATAAAAATAAAAGAGAAGATAATCATTACCGATCGAAGCAACTGCCCCATCGAGACACCATCCATCATTCCAGTCGAAAATGCTCTCACAGACATTTTATCGAGCACCTTATGTGCACAGTTCATCCCTTCTTCACGAACAGACCCTCTTGGCCCCATTGGTTCCCATTCATTCAACAAATTAAAGACCATTGCCAATTTCTAAACAAAAATGTACAATTATTGAGAGTGATCCATGATTTTCGATTAAATACCAAATCTGGGTAGCCATGTGTTAAGATATTTGTATTTGGATAATAAAATTTCAAAGAGCATACCTGTGAACAATGCGTCCCTTTCCATCCACTAAATCTACCCGACTTCAGGTGAGAAAGAAATTGGGGGTTTATCTCGCTACTGTTGACTTTTAGTCAAAGTTACATTGTGAAAATATGCATCCCTGATAGCCTCGTTGGTACAATGTTACCATGTGTTGTGAACGAGAAAACTCAGAAAGATGAGAAATCATATGACTTACAAACGTCTGATTAGGGCTGCGATAGATGGTGGAGCGAAGATGATGTTGCGATTAGGAAGAAATTGGGGGAATACAGATGATGGAGGTGGTTTATTGATTCAACCCTAGGAATAGAGAGAGAGAGAGAGAGAGAGAGAGAGAGAGAAAGAGATGAGGTGGGGGAAAATAATTTAAACGGCAATATGAGAGGTGATTGAGAAATTATAGGAACAAGTTAAAATTGCAATTACCATTATAGCCTTGTGACCTTTTACAAGTTACACTTAAATACCTATGGTTTTAGAATTTTCATAAATCCCCCTTTCAATAATGACCTTAGATTTAAGTATTTAAATGGTCTAGATCTGTTCTCGCGTTCTCAACCTTTTAGGTGTTCTCATTTGATCCTACTCCTATATATATATATATATATATATATATATATATATATATATATATATATATATGTTTTTGAAATCATTCATGCATCAATTTATGGATCTCACGCTTTGATAAACAAAAGTCTTTTCAGAAAATATCGGATTTTCTGGGTTTTTACAAAACTACACAAATCATTTTATCACAACATTTCTTATGAACTCACCAAAATTTCATATGTTGACGTTTTTCCAAAATAACTTGTATTCTCAGGTAACAGGTAAGCGGAAGAGTATTTTGAAGTAATGTTAGATGTTATGTTGTTAAAAACACTAAAACTATTTATGTTATGAATGTGTAATGTTAAAACAATGTACTTGATGTGAACAATTCTAGTTGTAATATATTGATGCATGGTGACGTTTATGTTATGATTCATGTATATTCATTGTGATGGTATTCAATTAAAGTCACGCGAGCCCTCAGAGGTGAGTTGAGGGCCCGAAGAGGGGCAATCCAGTCTCATGTTGTGGGATCGGGGGCAATCCAGTCTTATGTTGTGGGCCCAGTGTGTATGCATTGTATATGTATTAATAGGTTTGTAAAAGGAATTGAACGTTCAACGAACTATTCGTGAACCGTTCGACAGCAAGTTAGTTTATATTCGTCTATTTAATAAATGAACGAATATGAACACTAATTCTCGTTCGTTTAATTTTTATAAATAATCAACTTGTGTATTCTCCGTATATACGAAAATACAAATGATTAGATATAGATCATTCTGATTCTTTCTCACAGTAGATTCATTTCTCATTTTAACCCAATAAAATAGAATATGTATATATATATATATATATATATATATATATATATATATATATATATATATATATATAGTTAAGTTTAAATGAGAACACTACTTTATGTGATTATTCTACTATGAATTTAATATGTATAGTATTGTAGTAATTATAATATGAATATATTCAATTTTATATTGCTATTCTACTATAATATATATATATATATATATATATATATATATATATATATATATATATATATATATGTATGTATGTATGTATGTAGTAACTTAGTAAATTCTAATGTGAATGTTAAATATATGATTGTTCATATATTCGGTGATGAATAATGTCATAAACTTGTTCATACAAAAGTTTAATTTGAATATTAATATGTGATTGTTCGTATATTTGTTGATGAATAATGTCATATCGTTGTATATACAAAATTCATAGTAGAATAGTAACATAAAGTAGTGTTCTCACATTAAATAGTGTTCTCATTTGAACTTAACCTATATATATATATATATATATATATATATATATATATATATATATATATATATATATAGTTAGGTTTAAATGTTTCCAACAAATATTGTGTGCATGGAAGCACCAATCACAATTTACCAAGTTATTTTTATTAAACATGTAAGGGTAATTATGTAATCTTTCATTTTAATTCTTTATTTAGTCTGATTGTTATCCATTTATATTAAGCAATGATTTATGACTGGTTTAGTTATCATTAATTTAATTTTCTTTATATACTCGATTCAAACTTCCACCACACACAGATCACAATTGTCGATTCCATTAGCTACTAATCACTTTGTTTTACACAATCGATGGATGTTCATACTGGAAATCGGAACCAGGTTTTCATACATTATTAACAACAACATTTGACCATGATAATGAAGATTCGATTTAAACGTCCCCCACACACCCTTTTAATGTTTTTACATATACATATGTATCAAATCTGATAATCTTGCAGGATAATGTAGATCAGAATCCCGGGAAGGATGTGGGTAATGTCAATGATCCCAAGAATCCGGTGAATTAAGTTGTGAAGGAAAAAAGAAGATGTAAAATATGATTTGGATTTGGTCATGATAGCAAGAACTGTCCTTTTGGATTGAAGAAAGCATAGAACTACAAGAAATTCATCAAATTCGTCGTTTTTAGATATTATTAAGTATGATTTCAGTAAAATAAAAGTATGTTTTTGATTAATTATATGATATTATTAAGTTTCATTTCAGTATAATAAAATTATCGTTTGATAGGATGTTTGTGTTTTTCTGGTATATTTATGTTTTATAGGATCATACAGTTTATCATTCCAACAGAATGTCAAAGAAAAACATTACGGTTATCATTTTAACAGAATGTCAGAAAATGATGTTCATTAAATTTCATAAAATATGTTTGATATTTCATAAAATCAAAACACATAATGTCAAAAATAAAATTTGTAAACAATGAGCAATACAATGACTTGAACTTAAACAGTTTAAGAGTTAACTGTCTTGTAAGCCCTATTACTATAATATTCTAGTAGATTGATTTGGAGATAACACACAGTAAACAATTTTGTTAGCCATATTGCTATATTATTCTAATAGAATGATATTCACTGAATACAATGTGCATAGTTTTATAAGCAATGTTGATACATCTTATCAGTCATGTTTTCGAGGTAACACGAATTGATAAGTTTTATAAGTCATATTGCTAGAGTATTCTGATAGAATTCTTTTCAAAAATAAAATAATATGCAGAGTTTTAGAATCCATATTGATATATCATTCTGATAGAATTATGTCGTTAATAAAATATTGTGCAGCTTTTTTTTAAACTACATAATAATATTGTAAAGTAATTACTTTAATGTTGTAACGCTCGGGTTTCGCGGCTAAGCATTTTTAAACAACGTAATAGTCTAGGTCAACTATTGTAACTCTTTCTGAAGTAATAAAGATGAAATATTTGAGTATTATGTGAATTATGTGTATTTATGTGCTTATTAATTATTTATAAATGTATAATAAATAAAGGATAAAAATAAGTGTCAAAATTAAAGTGTCAGATAAACTCGATATCTTTACATAAAGTTGTAGTGGTCGAAACAAGGATTTCGGAGATATAAAGAACGTCGAAATCCGAGTTGTAACGAAGAAGTTATGACCCGTCGAAGTTTCGCGATGGAACCGGCACGATACCTGGAAGTGTAAATACTGAATCTACGATAAAGCGAGTTTTATTCTTAACGATCTAAACGAAATTCGTAGAATACATTAAACCGAGAGCGTCCAAAAAAAAACGCCCAAATCTGACTTCGTTTGAGGAAGTTATGATTTTTCGAAGTTTCGATTTAGTAGTGTACAACCCGAAACTCGAATTTTAGATCGAGCAGTTTTTGGCCTACGCGACATAAATAAGAATTGAAGATCTCATTAATAGGAACTCAGCGGTAAAAATACCAACGAAAATAGAGTCTGTATGTAGAAGTTATGAATTTTACGCGGACATTTAACAGTATAATCTCCTCGTATTGTTAAATTTAAGATCGATCGAGAATTAGCCAACGGAGTCAAAATGAAAGTTGTAGATCTTATGTTTACATACGCGTGGATATAAAGAACGTCACAAATGGAGCGTGTATGTGAAAGTTACGGATTTTAGAAGTCGGAAGTGTGTTGTGCGAAAATGGGTGACGTGGCACAATTTTGGCCATTGCTTTCTCCCCAAGGCTTGCCACCAGATGGTGACATGTGGCACCAAGTTCAGCCATATTTCACCCTATAAATACCACCTCTCCCACCTTCACTTTCTTCACACCTTTCCCATTCTTTCTTCTCTTTACCCTCTCTCTAGCCCCGAAATCCCCCGAAAAGCCTAGGGAACCTCCCTAGCACGAGGCGGAAGCCTCGGAGTGCTCGACGGCTCCGAGAAGAAGATCTTTTCGGCTCAGGAACGCTGCTACAAGCAAAGTCCGGTTTTCTATAAAACCCGTTGTAAATGAGCTACGCCTACGCTATTTTTAATATAGTTTTTATTTAATTATAGTAACGTTATTAGGAACTTATAATAAGTATTTGGGCTATTATAATGGGTTTATATAAGTATTTTTTAACGCTTATATAATAGTAATAATAGCTAGACTATTAATTAGTCTCGGCGAATAATAGACTAAACTCTAATGTAATAATACTAGGTTTCGTCGAAGGAAATTATTTTTAAGAAGCGTAGCGTTGTCTGAGTTCGGAATCACCACCTTTTGAAGTGAGTGCATGGTCCCTTTCAACTTACACATAGATATGAAGTATTTATATAAACTACATGCTATGTACGTATATTATCTGTATACTTGCTATCTCTGTTGGATGAACGATTTTATACAAGTTTTATATGATTTAAATTGTATATGTATTTTATATCTACAAAAATGTTGGGGTAAAACATGGGTAGATGTATTAGACGATGTGTGATAAAATTATGAGAGGCCTCGATGTTGTTGTTGTTGATTCTGTCATCTAGCGGAGTATGGATGACGACCACGGACTCTTCTAGACAGTCTAGTGGAACACTAGCAGGCTTGCAACCTATAGGTGTTTGTGAACGATGTGTTCACCGGTTTACTCCATCCCCCACATGGTTGTCTTAAGGACATTTATTGCTGAGAAATCCCCTTAGCAGTAGTGTCCATCCCGATGATGATCCTTAGGCTAAGTCCCTTATGATAGGTGTTTAGGGACGTAAAGTGAGGATAACGGGAACGGGTAATCGGGTTATTATTGATTGATGAAATTAATAAACTTATTTATTGTGGTTTGAAAACCCTATGTGCTCACCAGGCTCCCAAGCTTGACCCACTCAGTTTCATGTATTACAGGTAGTGGCGCTCGAGCATAGATGTGGTGTTTTGGATGAGGGATTACGAATATAGGCCTGTAGATACGAAATAATGTAGTAAGGCTTATATTGTACTGTTTATACTTTTGATCTGTATCGAACATAACATCCCAAGTCTTTTAATGAAATACATTTCTATGGAAATGCTTTTGATAAATCGTTATCATAAATTGTTTTGGGACAAATTACGCATCACTTTTATATAAAATGTTACTCTGATTTTCAAACAAAGCATAAACAAAATCGATATTTTCTGGCCGTGAAAATGGGGATGTCACAAATGTACTGTTAAAATGTTTTATATTTAGAATGTGAATAGGGTACCTTATGAATATTTTTATTTTTATCGTGTTTTAAAAAAAAATCAAATCGGAATCATTTATTGTTATCAATGATCCCTAATACCAATCCTTTTAATTTGCATAAAATCCATTTTCATCCCTATTTCTTTTCTATGTCAGTTTATAATATTTTATTTTTTCAACTTCCAAAGCTTATAGAAACACTGTCGAAATTTCTTAGTTATGGGCGATCAACTACCAGATGTCAATAATCATATTTACGAGTAACATGATTTGGCTAGTGATGATGAAAATGAAATTGAAGATTTCGATTTTCCAGATAATGATACACTATATAATGGCGGATTTCACATAGGAGAAAGCAGTCTTCCTTATTTAAGTGAGTTTTTGAATTATTTGTTTAATTTTTCATTGTATGTAAGATTTTATATTGTAACAAACATGTTTAATATTAAATGTTAATATTTTCATTGATGAACATACATAGGACGCAAATCATGAAAAAGACGAAAATCATGTTGTTGATGAAGATACAGAGGTTTATATTGATTTCAGTGAATGTATTAAATTCAATTCAAGATATTGAAATTTTTACAGAATAATAAAATTCTTTCAGAATTATATTTATAGAATTCTTTCAGAATAATTTTGTATTTGCTATGTTGAAACAGGACGGCCTCATGTTACACATGATTATGTTTCTCCTGGTGACACCTTGTATTGGACCCTGATTGTTTCAGACGATATCAAACCAAAAGTTACATCAAAATTTGATTCATATGGTGAAACAGTAACAATATATAGAAACTATGCATTAGAATCTGGTTTTGATATCAGACTTGGAAGAGTAAAAAAAAAACGAAATCATCATCGTCATCTTCAAGATTCAAGGTCGTTTCTGCTGTGTTCTTAAACTTTGATTTGAATAAAGTCGATCGTGTATTCCTCATTCTTATAAAATACCGTTCATAGAAGCCCTCAAATGCCGATTCCGTCTTCTAGGGTTAAGTGTCGATATTTATATGAAAAATCTTCAAAGAATCTTCCGATTTTGAAGATTGATTACAAAAAATCAGAATGTGTTTCAACCTCCAAAGGAATTGGGTTTTTGATTTTGTGAGTATGCAAGATATTTGGGATTATCAGTTGATCACTTCCATAGTTATCGACCATTTCCTAATAAAATGACGAAACAATGTATCATTCTACCCTTCCGTGACCAGTCAATTAATGAAAGCCTATTAATTTGTTTTTTTTCTATTTAATTTTAAAAGAAAATCACTTTCTTAATTTACCACAAATGATTGGCTTAGAATCCTTTACACAAACACACAATACTTAGCAAAAACAAAATAACCTAACCATATATATATATATATATATATATATATATATATATATATATATATATATATAGGGTTAAGTTCAAATGAGAACACTATTTAATGTGAGAACATGAGAACACTACTTTATATTACTATTTTACTATGAATTTTGTATCTACAACGATATGACATTATTCATCAACAAATATACAAACAATTACATATTAAAATTCACATTAAAATTTTGTATTTTCAATTTTATGACATTATTCATCACCGAATATATGAACAATCACATATTTAACATTCGCATTAGAATTTACTAAATTACTATATATATATATATATATATATATATATATATATATATATATATATATATATATATAGTAAAATAGCAATATAAAATTAAATATATTCATATTATAACTATTACAATACTATACATATTAAAATTCATAGTAGAATAGTAACATAAAGCAGTGTTCTTACGTTTTCAAATTAAATAGTGTTCTCATTTGAACTTAACTATATATATATATATATATATATATATATATATATATATATATATATATATATATATATATATATATATATATCAATTAAATAGATGTGTTACGTTCTTTCTTATGTTATGTGTTTAAAAGTTTTTTTTATTAGACATCTTATATAGATTTCATAAAATAATGAAATTCATAAAAAAATAAATAAATAATTATTGAAAGAAGGTAGTTGAGTTGTTTAATTAAAGGTTAAATTTTATAAAATAACGAGGTGATAAGAAAATTGAGTTATAACATAGATTTTGCATTGAAAATGCTCTAAATGGAGATTGTCTGCTCGTTATGAAAATTACTTTTTTAATATTTTATATAATATTTAAAAAAAATCATTAGCCCTTTATTTCAAATATTTTTATATAAATATTTATTTTAAGTTAAATAAAGCATGAAAGTGTATCTATTATTTATTTGAATCGAACTGTAACGACCCAATTTTCACGTCCAAAAATTTCGTTATAAAACATTACATAATAGCATTAATAGTTAAAACATTGTTTGATTAAACCATTTCACATCGAAAACCAAATTGAAAACCACAACATTCGATCAATCAAATATCAGAGTATTAATCCCAGAATAAACTCGTAACTGCAGAAACAAGAGAGTGTGTGTGTGTGACATGCTGCTACCGCGCCGGCTCCTTTCCCCTAGCTGAGGAGGTACCTGAAACCAAAACTGAAAACCGTAAGCACGGAGCTTAGTGAGCTCCCCCACTGTACCACATACCATATAATCTCATAACATACACATATTGTCAGGCATATCTGGGTGCCCGACCTACCCCTTCGGCCCTCTCGACCGGATATTGCCTAGCATATCTAGGTGCTGGCCTCCCCTTCGGTCCTCTCGACCGGATACTGCCTAGCATATCTGGGTGCTAGCCTCCCCTTCGCTCCTCTCGACCGGATACTGCCTAGCATATCTGGGTGCTAGCCTCCCCTTCGGTCCTCTCGACCGGATACTGCCTAGCATATCTGGGTGCTAGCCTCCCCTTCGGTCCTCTCGACCAGATACTGGGGAACTATTTCTCCCCTCTACTACTACTACATAGCATGTAACATAATATCAGAATCTATCTAACATGGCTAGGTATGACTACCCCTTCGGCCCTACCGACCGGATATCTCGGGGACTATCTCCCCCTACTGTCACTAGCACATAGCATCATATCATACTAGCACATAAACACAACACAGGTAGTAGTAATCCCTAGATGAATATCACAGAGACAATCATCTACATACAACTCCTACTGGTGGGTCGGCATTGTGGCCGTAGACCCACCGCTACTGGAAGGTAACTCACCTCGAAGTAGCTGCTGATTTGATCGGGAACTGACTGTCTACTGCTGCTGCTGCTGCTCCGGAAATCCTCCGGCTGCAATTCCCACAACATACTCAATCAAACACTGCTAACTGTCCTTTGGGTAAAATGACCATTTTACCCCTGATCATGCCCTAAGTCAAAGTCAGAGTCAACTTTCAGTTGACCCGACTCGCCGAGTTGGCTCTCCAACTCGTCGAGTCCCTACCCAAACGATTGTCCTAAATCCCGTTTCTGCTCGATGAGTTCTCCTTCCAACTGATGTCCAAGTCCTTCATCCTACTCGCCGAGTTGTATGAACAACTCGCCGAGTTCGTCTTCATCCGAAGAACACTCATGCTAAGACTCGCCGAGTTGTATGAACAGCTCGCCGAGTTCATCTTCATCCGAAGAACACTTATGCTGCGACTCGCCGAGTTGTATGAACAGCTCGCCGAGTCCATTCTTGATCTAAGGAGATTGCCTTGAACTCGCCGAGTCAGGGCATTGACTCGCCGAGTTCCTCCATAGATGAGTTCAGCTTCCGACTCACTGAGTCACACCCCGTGACTCACAGCTCACTCGACGCTACGACAAGGGGACAAACTCGGAGACTCGCGAACCGACTCGCCGAGTCAGATGAACGACTCGCCGAGTCGTTGCCATGCAACCATTAACTACACGGATTTGCTCGATTCCAGTCCATGCCATTCACAGATCTGGGTTCCTAGAGCATGAATCACACGTAAAGTTTCCAACTTTACGTGTAGATATTCACCAATAAGGGTTTTAGGGTTCAAAATGCACCCAAAAGGGTAGATCTAGAGTCTTCATGCAATGAGGGTCCATAAAGGCAACAGATCTGAGCTCCTGAAGCTCAACCATGCCTAGATCTAAGGGCCAATCAGCTTATTACGAAATAATTTGCACATACAAGCTTGGGGATTGGCTCAAGAATGACTTAAATGAAGTAATAAGCATAGAAACAGGGGGAAAACGGGTTATACCTCAAAGGAACTGCTAAGAGAGCACAAAGATGCTTGGATTCCTTCCCTTCCTCTTGATCTACTTCCCTTTTGCCTCAAAACCTTCAAGAACACACAACAATTGCTTCAAACTCTTAATGAATAGCTTAGAACGAGGGTTGGAAGCTCTGGGGGTGAATGGGGGCTGGCTTGGGGCGGATATGTTGTTTAAATAGGGTGTAAACCCCTAAAACTTAGGGTTTCATCCAACAGCGGTGACTCGCCGAGTCCGGTATATGGACTCGCCGAGTCACCAACTTAAACGTGTCCCGGGGTCCCGTCTCTACTCGACGAGTCGGACCTATGACTTGTCGAGTCCAAGGCTAAAAATGGAAAATACACAAATAAGATTTATGTACCAGGAACCAGGTGCTACAAATCTCCCCCACTTATTTTAGACTTCGTCCTCGATGTCTGTTGCTCGATCCTGAAACAGCTCAGGGTAATGCTCCATCATCTTTTCCACCGGCACCCAAGTCCATTCCTAACCCTTGCGGTGATGCCATTGAACCTTCACTAGCTCCACCCTCTTGTTCCTTAAATCCTTCGACTTCCTGTCGAGGATTGCGACTGGGCGCTCAATGTAATTCAGGTTGTCATCAACCTGAATATCATCTAACGGCACTACTGCTGAGTTGTCCACTAGGCACTTCCGCAGCTGAGAAACATGGAAAGTGTTGTGGATCTGGCTGAGCTCGGCTGGCAGATCCAGCCTATACTCCACCTTGCGCACCCGGGCTACAACCCTGAACGGCCCAATAAACCTCGGGCCCAACTTGCCCCGCTTCCTGAATCGAATGACGCCCTTCCAAGGCGACACCTTCAGGAGAACCATATCCCCAACCTGGAACTCCAGGTCGGATCGGCGCTTGTCAGCGTAACTTTTCTGCCGACTCTGAGCAGTCTGAAGCCTGCTCCGAACCTGCTGGATCCTCTCGGTCGTCTTGAGCACCACTTCGGTGCTCCCCATGACTCTCTGGCCTACTTCACCCTAGCATATCGGGGTCCTGTACCTCCGACCGTACAACATCTTGAATGGGGGACGGTCAATACTCGCGTGGTAGTTGTTGTTGTAAGAGAAATCGGCCAAGGGAAGATAAGTATCCCAGCTACCACCGAAGTCTAGCACGCACGCCCGCAACATATCCTCCAGAGTCTGGATGGTCCGCTCGCTCTGACCATCCGTCTGCGGGTGAAAGGCGGTGCTAAAATGCAAACGAGTGCCTAACTCGTCATGAAATCTCTTCCAAAATCTGGAAGTAAAACGCACATCCCTGTCCGAGATAACCGATACCAGCACCCCGTGCCGTGCCACGATCTCCCTGATATAGATGTCGGCCAATTTCTCGGCCGATATGCTCTCCTGAATCGAGATAAAGTGAGCACTCTTGGTCAATCGATCCACGATGACCCAAATCGAATCCACTCCACGCGCGGTCCTGGGAAGCTTCGTGATAAAATCCATTGTGATATCTTCCCATTTCCACAGTGGAATATCCAACGGCTGCATCTTGCCATGCGGCCTCTGATGTTCGGCCTTGACCTTCCTGCAGGTCAAGCACCGCTCAACGTACCATGCCACATCCCGCTTCATGCAGGGCCACCAATAATCTAGACGAAGATCCCTATACATCTTCGTCGCCCCGGGATGAATAGAGAATCGGGACTTGTGCGCCTCCTCCATCAAAATCTGGCGCACGCCTCCGTGATACGGCACCCACACCCTACGGTGTAGTGTCAGTAGTCCTCGGCTATCATAATCAAAAGAGGAAACCTGACCCACCACACGCTCACTCTTACGATGTTCCTCCTTGATAGCCTCCTGTTGGGCCTCCCGAATCTGCTCCAACAAGGGAGTCACTACGGACATCCCCATGCACATATCCCTGATCGGCGCCGCCTTGCGGCTAAGCGCATCGGCCACCACGTTGGCCTTCCCCGGGTGGTAAAGGATCTCACAATCATAATCCTTCACCACGTCCAACCACCGACACTGCCTCATGTTCAGATTCGGCTAATCCATGAGGTACCTCAAACTCTTGTGGTCCGTGTAGATGGTACATCGAACCCCGTAGAGTTAATGTCGCCAAATCTTGAGGGCAAATACCACCGCCCCCAATTCCAGATCAGGCGTCGGGTAGTTCGCCTCGTGAGGCTTGAGCTGCCTCGAAGCGTAGGCAATGACATGCCCCCTCTACATCAGTTCGCGCCCAACCCTGAAATGGATGCGTCGCAATATACCACAAAATCCTCTACGCCCTCTGGCAGGGCTAAGATCGGCGCCTCGCACAGTCTCTGTCTCAGTGTCTCAAATGCAGCCTGCTGCTCGGGTCCCCATCGAAAGACCACGACTTTCTTCGTCAGCCGCGTCAGGGGTACGACTATCTTGGAGAAATCCTGAATAAATCTCCGATAGTAGCCTGCTAATCCCAGGAAACTCTGAATCTCAGATGGAGACTTCGGAACCTCCCATCTCATCACGGCCTCGACCTTGGCCGGATCGACCAGAATCCCATTCTGGTTGACAAGGTTTCCGAGAAATTGCACCTCGCGCAACCAAAACTCACACTTGGAGAACTTGGCATACAAGCTCTCCCTCCTCAGGGTCTCCAACACCTCTCTCAGATGCTCCTCATGCTCCTCCTGAGTCTTGGAATAAACCAAAATGTCATCAATAAAGACTATCACAGACCGATCCAGCATCGTTCTACATACGCGGTTCATGAGGTCCATGAACGCGGCAGGAGCATTGGTGAGCCCAAACGGCATCACCACGAACTCATAATGGCCATAGCGCGTCCGAAACGTGGTCTTCTGCGTATCCTCCTCCCTGACCCTCATCTGATGATAACCCGAACGCAAATCAATCTTGGAGAACCAAGATGCTCCCTGAAGCTGGTCAAAGTGGTCATCAATCCTCGGGAGTGGGTAACGGTTCTTCACCGTTACCTTGTTCAGCTCCCGATAATCTATACACATCTGATGCGACCCGTCCTTCTTCTTCACAAACAGAATCGGGGCTCCCCAGGGTGAACTGCTCGGACGAATAAATCCCTTGTCTAGCAGCTCCTGCAGCTGCGTAAACAACTCTTGCATCTCGGGAGGAGCCAACCGATACGGCGCCTTGGCTATCGGAGCCGCACCAGGAACAAGGTCAATCCTGAACTCCACCTATCGCTCCGGAGGTATCCCAGGAAGCTCCTCCGGGAAAACATCTGCAAAATCTCGTACCACCGGAACCTCGCTCACTGTTGCCTTACCCGCCTCCCGGGTATCCATCACATACGCGACATATCCTGTGCATCCCTGCTGAAGATAGCGCCTAGCCCTCACTGATGAACATACAGTGGGTCCGCCATGTGGCCTCTCACCATGAATCACTAACTCTCCCCCACCTGGGGTCCTGACTCGCACTAGCTGTTGCGCGCAATCTATCACTGCCCCATTAGGGCTCAACCAATCCATGCCTATAATCACCTTGTTCCCACGTAGCGGAATGGGAACCAAGTCTACAAGTAACGCTCCTCAAACAAACGCAGTACGCAATCTCGAAATACCATCGATGCCCCCACCGATCGATCATCAGCAATCTCTACCTCCAAAGGGCAATCCAACATGCCCGAGGACTCATGAAACTTCTTGCTAAGTGCAAGGGACACAAATGATCGGGATGCACCTGAGTCGAATAGCACCTGAACTGGGATACCGTTCACATGGAACGATCCTAATGCATACATATACATACGGAGCACATATCAATATCATAACATCATAAAAATAAAAGAGAGGGAAAGAATCATACCCGTCACCGCATCGGGTGCGGCGCGTGCCTCCTCGGTAGTCAGCTGAAATGCTCGGATCCTCACCACTGGGGCCTCTGCCTTGCCCTGCCGGCCATCCGTGATCCGCAGGGTCGCTGGAGTTGGCGCCTTTACTGGCGCTGAAACTGTCAACTGGGGACAATTGGCCTTCTTGTGGCCCCTCTGGTTGCAGTGGAAACACAGCAACTCAGACGTCTGAATAACTGCTGCCGGAGCAGTGCAATCCCTACTAAAGTGCCCAGACTTGCCGCACTTGTAGCAGCCTGGTGATCCCAACCTGCACGCCCCCTCGTGCGTCTTGCCGCATTTCCTGCAGCGTCCCCGTCCCTGTTGGCCTTTCGGCCCCGCATCTGATCCCTTGGGCTTCTTCCCCGAAGCCCCACCTGACTGACCCTCTTTTTCATTCCGTTTCCGGATGTGTTCCAAATCTATCTCCCTCTCCCTTTCCCTGGCAATCATGGAGTCTAGGGTAGGGCAAGCCGAAAAGCTAACATGCTCCCGGATGTCAGCTCGTAGCATATCATGATAACGGGTCCTCCTCATATCCTCGTCACCAGCATACTGGGGCACCAACAAAGCCCTCTCCCGGAACTTGGCGGTGATCTCCGCCACAGTCTCCGTCGTCTGTCTCATGTCTAGAAACTCCCTGGCCAGCTGCTAAAGCTCGACAGTCGGCGTAAACTCTGCCCTGAACCTGGTCACAAAGTCCGACCATGTCATAGCCTCGATAGCTGAGGCTCCCAACGAGTCACCCACTGACTCCCACCAATCCCAGGCTCGGTCTCGTAAACACCCTGCTGCATACCTCACCTTCGACCCCTCGGGGCAGAAGCTAGTCAACTGTGCAGACTCGATGTCTGCAATCCATCGCCTGGCAGCAATGGGGCCTTTCACCCCGTGGAAATCTGGCGCACCACTGCCCCTGAAGTCCTTAAAGGACAGTGTGCGAGGACCCGACTGGCCAGATGCCATGTCGCTCCTGAACGCCCTGAGGCAATCCTCCATCAACTCGATGATCCATTCCTTGATCGACCCGAAGATAATGGGAGTCGACTCAAGGATACCCCTGGTGATCTCTGACGCGATGAACTCGCGTAGCCCCTCATTTACCTGTTCGGAACCTGATCCCGAACCTGACCCCTCTCCTGAACCGCCATCAACCGGCCTCGATCGAAGTACCACCATTCTACAATACATCACAACAATCATTAGTGATACCGATACTTCCTGAGGGATCACAACTACTTACAAGATCCCTGGTCTTATCTTGGCCTTCCTTGGTTCGGGTACGGATCCTCTGCTTTCAGTAGTACGGGCCCATACTACCTTCCACATCTATCCGTACCTTCTTCAAGGACTGCCTCGACTCCACCAGATCCCTTTCACTATGGCTGATCACTACTATACTCATCCTAGGCTCGCCCTAGGGAAATCTCTGATTCTACTCTATCCAGTCCTCAGCTGCTGTAGGCCTCCTTGTAATGCCAATTAGCCATTACCCGAATACCATCACACGTGACGAGGCTTTTATAATCCTTCGAGTACCCAACTCGTCCCTACAACGGTTGGACTCAAACAAGAGTTGCGCAGTAGGATCAAATCCGGTACTCTAAGATTATTCAACCCTGATCACATGTGACGTGACGTATTCGCCTAATGGCTAATTCCCATTATTCAGAGTCCCACATAGCACAAAGCAAGCAGCATTCAGACAAGGGAAACAACCTCAAGCAACTCCGCTCTCATATAGAGAAACTGAACTCGCACACAGTGCTAAACTCATATTATCAGGCATAACCTAATCAGACTATCCTACTTGCTTTCTACTCAATAACTAGCATGCAATTCTCATATAACTGGAACACATAAAGCAGGAACATAAGGCATCACTCCTAGATCCTTAGTCCTATACTAGCATGCTGTTCTACAAAAGCTGATTAACATAACATAAACTTGTATGGGTACTTTGGGGAATACTTACTTGAGCTCGGCCGGTCGCGTACATCACACACTTCGTTCTTTCTCAAAACTCTTTTCTTAACTTTTAGAAAAAATTTTCTTTTAAAAGATCTTTTAATCCCTTGATTTGAGTTCAGACACCCCCGAAGGTGTGTCCGAATCCCTCAAACCAGGGCTCTGATACCAACTTGTAACGACCCAATTTTCACGTCCAAAAATTTCGTTATAAAACATTACATAATAGCATTAATAGTTAAAACATTGTTTGATTAAACCATTTCACATCGAAAACCAAATTGAAAACCACAACATTCGATCAATCAAATATCAGAGTATTAATCCCAGAATAAACTCGTAACTGCGGAAACAAGAGAGTGTGTGTGTGTGACATGCTGTTACCGCGCCGGCTCCTTTCCCCTAGCTGAAGAGGTACCTGAAACCAAAACTGAAAACCGTAAGCACGGAGCTTAGTGAGTTCCCCCACTGTACCACATACCATATAATCTCAAAACATACACATATTGTCAGGCATATCTGGGTGCCCGACCTACCCTCTCGACCGGGTATTGCCTAGCATATCTGGGTGCTGGCCTCCCCTTCGGTCCTCTCGACTGGATACTGCCTAGCATATCTGGGTGCTAGCCTCCCCTTCGGTCCTCTCAACCGGATACTGGGGAACTATTTCTCCCCTCTACTACTACTACTACATAGCATGTAACATAATATCAGAATCTATCTAACATGGTTGGGTATGACTACCCCTTCGGCCCTACCGACCGGATATCTCGGGGACTATCTCCCCCTACTGTCACTAGCACATAGCATCATATCATACTAGCACATAAACACAACACAGGTAGTAGTAATCCCTAGATGAATATCACAGAGACAATCATCTACATACAACTCCTACTGGTGGGCCGGCATTGTGGCCGTAGACCCACCGCTACTGGAAGGTAACTCACCTCGAAGTAGCTGCTGATCTGATCGGGAACTGACTGTCTACTGATGCTGCTGCTGCTCCGGAAATCCTCCGGCTGCAATTCCCACAACATACTCAATCAAACACTGCTAAGGGGTCGTTTGTTTATGCTTCTAATTGGGTCCAACAAAGGACCCGATCCAAATAAAATAGATTAGGATGTTTGATTTCGTTTTTGCAATTAAGGACTCAGTCCAAGTCTTAGACTCGGTCCAAGAAAAAAACCTGACTCGGTCCTTCCCTCTCAATTGCTGGACTGGGACTACATCATATGCGGATTCGATTTTACCCTACGTACGTTGATAACTCCACAAAGAAGGCAACGATAGTTGAAGCACAAAGAAAGCAGCGATCGTTGAAGCAACAGCAGGACCAATCAACAGGTTCTCCCTTCGTTTACGTTTATTCTTCGTTTTTTTTCTCGTTGATAACCTCCACAACAGAAAACGCAACCAACCTTCTTCATTCTGATTTTTTTTAATGTTTGCCGATTTCTTCCCCACTTGTTCCTCATGTTTTTGGCTGCGAAATATATGATTTCGTATTTGGATTTCGTTTTAATTTGTGTATATGTGAATATGTATATCTCTCTTTTCAGTGAAAAAGCATCGGATTTCTTTTTAGTTTTTATGGGCAGCACATTGTGATTGCTCTCGCCTAGAATTTCTCGAAAAGTGAACCATAAAAACAAAAATTGGGATTGTTTTTTGATGGGTACTTTTAGATTGAAAATATTGTAGATTGACATTGATTGTGAAACAATGCAAAGGTAGATGTACCAATTAAAGGAATTGAATTTGTTATGAAATGAAGAAGTAGACCGAAGAGTTAGAGGAATTAATTGACAAAATTACTAACAACAATGGCCAAAATGATTGTCTTCTTTATTGCTTCAAGTCGTGTGGCCTTTGGGAGAAAAACAAATACAAGATAGCAAAATATTGGTGTATATGTGTATTATTATGTTGTTATTTATTTGTATTTGGATTTTAAATGATGAACGTTAATTTTTTTTTATTCTAGCACAAAATAAGGGTAATACGGTCTTTTTTCAACATTCACCACAGAATCAAACAGCATAAACTCAGTCAGATGTGGAATCAATCAGAAGCTCTAACCCAGTCAGCTTCTAAGCCAGTCAGCTCTAACACAGTTAGCAACTATCAAACGACCCCTAACTGTCCTTTGGGTAAAATGACCATTTTACCCCTGATCATGCCCTAAGTCAAAGTCAGAGCCAACTTTCAGTTGACCCGACTCGCCGAGTTGGCTCTCCAACTCGTCGAGTCCCTACCTAAACGATTGTCCTGAATCCCGTTTCTGCTCGTCAAGTTAGGCGTTGACTCGACGAGTTCTCCTTCCAACTGATGTCCAAGTCCTTCATCCTACTCGCCGAGTTGTATGAAAAACTCGCCGAGTTCGTCTTCATCCGAAGAACACTCATGCTAAGACTCGCCGAGTTGTATGAACAGCTCGCCGAGTTCATCTTCATCCGAAGAACACTTATGATGCGAATCGCCGAGTTGTATGAACAGCTCGCCGAGTCCGTTCTTGATCTAAGGAGATTGCCTTGAACTCGCCGAGTCAGGGCATTGACTCGCCGAGTTCCTCCATAGATGAGTTCAGCTTCCGAGTCACTGAGTCACACCCCGTGACTCACTGCTCACTCAACGCTACGACAAGGGGACAAACTCGGAGACTCGCGAACCGACTCGCCGAGTCGTTGCCATGCAACCATTAACTACACGGATTTGCTCGATTCCAGTCCATGCCATTCACAGATCTGGGTTCCTAGAGCATGAATCACACGTAAAGTTTCCAACTTTACGTGTAGATATTCACCAATAAGGGTTTTAGGGTTCAAAATGCACCCAAAAGGGTAGATCTAGAGTCTTCATGCAATGAGGGTCCATAAAGGCAACAGATCTGAGCTCCTGAAGCTCAACCATGCCTAGATCTAAGGGCCAATCAGCTTATTACGAAATAATTTGCACATACAAGCTTGGGGATTGGCTCAAGAATGACTTAAATGAAGTAATAAGCATAGAAACAGGGGGAAAACGGGTTATACCTCAAAGGAACTGCTAAGAGAGCACAAAGATGCTTGGATTCCTTCCCTTCCTCTTGATCTACTTCCCTTTTGCCTCAAAACCTTCAAGAACACACAACAATTGCTTCAAACTCTCAATGAATAGCTTAGAACGAAGGTTGGAAGCTCTGGGGGTGAATGGGGGCTGGCTTGGGGCGGATATGTTGTTTAAATAGGGTGCAAACCCCTAAAACTTAGGGTTTCATCCAACAGCGGTGACTCGCCGAGTCCGGAATTTGGACTCGCCGAGTCACCAACTTAAACGTGTCCCGGGGTCTTGTCTCTACTCGACGAGTCGGACCTATGACTCGTCGAGTCCAAGACTAAAAATGGAAAATACACAAATAAGATTTACGTACCAGGAACCAGGTGCTACACGAACGTAGTTGAGGCATAATATACAACTATTATCCATTTGAGTTGAACGTAGTCACGGTATAATATACTACTATTATCCTTTGATTTGAGCGTAGTGGCGTCATGATATACCATTACCAGTTGGGCGTAGTGACGACATAATGTATTACTATTATCTATTTGAATCGAGCGTTGTGACGACATAATATAATACTATTATCTGTTTGAATCAAACGTAGTGACGACATAATATATTACTGTTATCCGTTTGAATCAAACGTTGTGATAATAGGGAATGATATTATTCATATGAGTTGGGCAGGGTAAGGACTATGTATAATGTTTTCCTAGAGAGTTGGTCAGAGTAACACCGAGGTATAACGTTTTCCTAGAGAGTTGGTCAGAGTAACGGCTAGGTGCGCTATCTGAGAGATTTGACCAATATAACGACTAGATATGTTATTTATGAAAATTGGGCAGAATATCTATCATGCAAATATTATATCCTAAGAGTCTAACTGGGCAATGATAGGGTATAATATCTACCATTTTATTTAAGCAGAGTACCGATATAAAATATAGTGTATAAAAATATAAAATTTTATAGTGCAATGATAATAACGATATAATAATTATTAGAAATAATTATTCATGTATCCCCCCTATATTTGATAAAAAAAATTGGAAAATGGTTGTGAAACTCACCCTTTTAGCATGCTTTACTAGACCCTAAACTGCGGCTAGTGGCGTCGGGGGCTTGGATTTGACCGGGCCTGTGGGAAATGACTAAATTATAATTAAAATATATAACTAAATAATTTTCTAAGCTTTTAGGAAGAAATTTCGAAGAAGAGAGAGCGAGAGAGAGAGAGAAAGACAGAGAGAGAGAGAGAGAATGGAATGAGGGTCGTTGCGCCTATTTATAGCTGAAAATTTTCGGGGTGTGCCTCGTGCAAATTAGTGCGACACGTGCACGGATGACGTGGCTCCAGTCGTTGCGTGACACGTGGTAGCTTCCTGTTGGTCCGCGTGCGCACGACGCACTACACACGGTGTGCGCACCTGAAAACACTGATTTTTGTAAAATCTGTAGCTTCCTCATACGAGATTCATTATCAACGTTCTTTATATTCACACGTACATATTGACGAGTACTAAAACTTTCCTTTAAGTTGCATTGGCTAATTCTGACTTCATTTTTGGCCCTTATTTTTATACGATTTAATGGTTTTGTAAAAATCATATCTTTCTCGTATGGACTTCGATCTTGGCGTTTTTTTTAAATCCTTATCTCAAGGAGTACTAGGATTCTTCTTTTGGTGACTTTAGCTAAAATTCAACCATTTTCTTCGTAACTTTTTTGACGTCGTAACTTTTGTGTGCACGGTTGATTTTTATATTTTATAAATATTATATCTAATTTATACGGAGTCGGATTTTTATGAAGTTTATATTTTTGGGATCGAGAAGACGTGTGCTTTCAAAATATGTTATAAATAACATAACTTTTTACGCACTTCTTTTTACGGATTATGTACATTTACGCTGATTTTTCTATTGTATCTTAATACGATATCTTATATTTTTATCCTAGATTGATAAATATTACATATTAACTCTATCACACTTGACGTTTGTCACTTTTAACGGTTAACGACCGGTAACAATTTCTGCATTTGTTACACATATCGTATATCCTCAAATACATTTCTAACATATAAACCAGACAATAAGCATATAACTCATATGTAAACTTTCTAACAGATATTTAATACTTTAATTACTGCTTGTATAAAATCATGATCATAAAAGAGACTATGCAATCACTTGACTTAGGTGGATGACTGGTGATTTGGGAAGAGTTTCGCCTAACACCTTAGTTTTCCAATGGACATGACCTAAGTATGATTAATATTTAATATTGAGTCTTAGTCTAATGTTGCTGGTGACTAATGATAGTCTAGATTCCTCACTAATCTCAATGTCTACATCAAAATCTATCAAGTAAGGAATAACCAGGTAGGATCATGTCAGAGGTAGGGTCTTTTAGTTATACATAGTATACTGTTTGGAAATCTCATTTTAAACACCTCGCTAAATCCATCCTAGACATCACTCCCGTAAGTTGATCACTCACTATAATGACATAGAATTACTAATAAATCTTATTTATAGATTCATAATATGAATATAAATATAATTTACACTTGAATTAAGATAAATGCAGCTTAACTTACAAAGATTTTCTAGCGAAATATCAGAAATTGCATTAGCAGAACTCCGATCTGATAAATTTTACTAGTCAAGCTCTTAGCTACTTCAGAGCCTAGCTAAAATGCTCAGAAGTCTACAAAAGTCGGACCATAAGGACTAGAGAGAGTTTTAGAGAGAAATGTATGGAATGGGATGAGAAATGAGGCTGCTTCGCAACTTATATATAGGAGGATTTGACATGCACGTCGCACCTATCAAGGTGTGCACCGTGCACTTTGGTTGACGATGCTTCTCCGAAATGATGCCACGTGTCAAGCTATCTGTGGTCTGTGTCGCCCTTCTAGAAGGTGTGTGCGCCACAGAACCTTCCTATGTGGTACTTCTCGAAAAAACTTCATAAAATCATATCTTTCTCATATGAGCTATGTTTTTTACATTCTTTATATCCACGTGTAACTATCGACGAGATCTACAACTTTTGTTTAGACTCCATTGGCTAATTCTCACTTTATTTTTAAAGCTATACTTTTAACAAACTTAGACTATTAAAGTCCATATAAAAATCATAACTCTCGCATATGACATCCGTTCTTGACTGTCTTTATATCGATGGATATGTATTGACGAGATCTTCAACTTTCGTTTACTTTGTTTCAGCTAACAATCAACCGATTTCTATTTCGGTTTCTGTGTTGCACACTGTTGTGCTGAAACTTCGAAAAATCATAAATTCCTCATATGAAGTTAGATTTGGACGTTCTATATATGTACGCTCTCAATTTTAAGGACTACTATGAATTTTGTTTAGATTATTTTCCCTAAATAATCTTCCATTGATAATATCTATTTATCGTTGTGACAAACAATTATTCTATTACTCTTTAATCATCTAGCCCTATCTTGTAGATGTTACAACAGTGAATAATAGAGCATGGTTGATTGATCCAAGTGAGTATATGGTTTAGTTTAGTATGTGGCCGATTGGTTTTTCATTTAATTTCATTAGTGCATTTTTATATGCGAGTTTATCGATGGTGGCAGTCGGCCATGGGTTCCATATTCGACTTACTAGTAGGATGGCGTATGGCCGGGAAGATTTCAGACCGATCAATCTGCAGACTTCGTTCGACATGGTGGATGCATAGGTGACTGTGTTCCTTGTCTATTGGGTGTTTGTTTATATTTTTTATGGTTCATCGGTTTTTGAGGTTGCCAGCGAAGGTGTTAGTTGTAGGTTCCTTCTTCAGATAATTGTTAGGCGGCACATTGTTAGGAGGTATTAGTAGAATCAAGTGTGTGATCTTTTGGTCAACATAGGAGGCATATGGGGTGGCTCTGTCCACCTGGATGATAGGTGTAACATCGGGGTCTACCAGTTGTAGGCATGTGAGAGAGTTCTTCACATTGTGGGTTAGTGATGATTTTAGAGTTTGTTCTTAGTCAGTTCGCATAGTTCTCGCTTAAATGGTGTTGGCATAAGTTCCAGAAGGTGGCCAACTGCTTACGAGATGTTGCATTAGAGGTGATCCAGGTCTTTGGAGTCTCTACTCAAATTGGCTTAGGGGCCTAGTTTTTTTTTTGGAACCCTTTGCGTCTATGATTACATATGTTGTCATTCAAATGATCTTAACTTGTATTGAAGGATTCGGGTTAGGAGAACCCATAAAGGGTTTGAAGGGTATTGCAAGAGTATAATGTTAGAATAGATTTCGAGGACGAAATATAATCAAAGTGAGGGAGAATTGTAACACCCGTTTTCCATAATAGATCGTCGAGGATTAAGAAGTATCAGAGGTAAGGTTTTTGAGAAAAACCTTGTGTCACGGATGTAATGAATGGAACATCATGACGTGACATGATAATGGGATGATCGCATATTCAGATGATTGCCACGACATGACGAAGGGGAGGTCACGACGTGACCCTAGTTGTAGCCCAAGCCCATGATGTTTTAGGGTTTCCTCCATATTTAAGCCCCTAAATTTAAGGTTTAGGGCATCCTCTTCATCCCCCATCCCTTCCAAACGAAACCCTGTGTAACATCCAAAAATCATGACCCAAAAATTTCATTTTTAATTTAATTAAAAGCCGCATTCCAAAACAATGTTCATACATCCCAAACAAATAAATATATCAAAATCTTGAAAATCAGAGTATGTCCCATAAACATAATCCATATGGTGTGTGCGATGCAGTCAACCCGAGCTCTTCCTCTTAGTACCGGAAGTACCTGAAACATAAACTAAAACCCATAAGCACAAAGCTTAGTGAGTTCCCCAAGATATCGCATAACAAAAACGGTCCCCGCCCCATGAGATACGGGGCCCGCCCACACTTGCATAACGGGCCCCGCCCAATGAGATACGGGTCCCGCCCACACTCGCATAACGGGCCCCGCCCACACTCGCAATACGTGACCCCCAATAAACATACATATACAAGCACATACAAGTATCACACATACCACAAGTACATCAACATAACCAATCAAGGGTCGACCTTGGTGCCTTAGACCCGCTAAACCCATTGAGGAGACTCACCTCGAAAATTTGAATGAAACGAATGATCCCTGACTACTGGTCCTACAACTCCCCGAATTATCGATTGCTAAAAACAACTAATTAACATTCGGGAGCTACATCATAACCAAAAATCCCTACTTTGGGTAAAAAGACTATTTTACCCTTAACATAACTTGGTCCAAGAATGAAACCCTTAATCACAATCCAATGGGCCCAAAAGTTAAACAATCCATCAAGGCCCAACATATTGTCCAATTTCCAATTGGGTCCAATCCCTTCACATGGGCCTTAGCTTAAGGCCCAATAATGATCCTCTAGCCAAAAGGTTTGATTTTAGATGGCCCACTAAGGCCCGAAACAACAATGTCCATGAAAGTAGTTCAATCGAGGCCCAAAAGACGCAAAGCCCAATTCCATTGAGTATGCGGGCCGTACTCAACTATACGCTAAGCGTACAGGCTAGATGGCTTGTATGTTGCGCGTACGAGCTTGTATGCCTAGCGTACTCCCTCATCAAGCCATATTTCCAATAAGCTCTTAAATCCTTAAGACTAAGGGTCCTAATCACAGATTTGAGTCATATGAAGTGTCTTAAACCCTAAAGTCGTAAACTTGGTGGCTTTGCATGCTCCTAATGAACCAAATCTCGAAATATCAAACATTACTTCCATAAAATGAACCCAAACTCATGCATGGATGGTTCAAAGCTTCAAAGATGACAAATTTATGACTTTACGACCAAAAGAACACCAAGACTAGAAACTCTAAGCTCTAGAAATGACAATAACCCACTAGATCTCATTTATGGTACCAAAAAGGTCCAAAAACTCAACAAAGGAGGTCTAAGCATTAACAAAGCAAGTGATGAGCATTATACCTCAAATGAGTGCCAAATGATGAAGATAATCCAGATCTTCAAGCCTAAACTCTGACAACTCTCCTTCACCAACTTCTTATTCTTCCTTCCAAGGCACCAAACTACTAAAAATGCACTCCATAAGGACAAGAACACACCAAGGTGATAAAGGGTTCGATTTTAGTGTTTCTAGACAATAGAGGCTGATAAGGAGGCTAATACTTAGGACTTAAAGACATTATATAGGGCTTGAACCCTATAAATTATGGTTTTGAGTCTGACCACGTACATTACATGTACAACCTTGTACGTTGTGCGTACGTGCATGGCTCCGTCTTTTCCTTGTGATCCTTTTTACGTTCGCGTACACCAGGCTTACACCCAGCATATGGTCACGGCTTAACCCACACATAGAGGCCCAATCCTCTAAGACCAATCTGACTTACATGATTTACACAGTTAAATAAATGACTAGATAAATAAATAATACCTTGGAACCATCGGGCGTTACACCATTGCCTCCTTGAATATTTGAGAGCTTGTCCCTTTGGTTTAAAGCTTAGTTTTTAGTCTTTGGTGGAGCTTGAAGAAAGAGGGAGATCATCTTGGTATAAGGGAGCAAGTAACTAGTTTGGATCAACCATCTACTTTAGATTTCTAAGTGATTAGAGATATAAAGCTCTCATCATGGATTATGTTCTTCTTGGTGCAAGTTTGAGTCCTTTTTTGTAAGATTTTGGTCCCTTCCTTGGAAGCTCTTAGAGTTTGAAGAACTCCAGAGCTTGTGATGGCTTTTCTAGGACATTAGGCTTCTATGGAATGAGAAAGAGGACCATGTTTGGTGTATCTTGTGTTCATGCTCAAGTTTTAGTCTCGTTAAGGACTTAATGGACTTAGGATTTTAGATCTAGCCTTGGTATGGAGTTCTAATAGATAAAGGTAGAAAATTTATCCATTAAGTCAGTATGAAAGAGTATATTTGAATTTTTGGGCTTTGAACTGAAAGGATTAAGCACTTAATGGAAAATTAGCATTCTGCTAGATCTCACGACGTGGACAAGTGCTTGCCGCGTCGTGACAATACTTTGATGATCGTCTATTTTGTCCTTAGCTGGCCATGACGTGACCAAGAACATGTCACGTCATTGGGAGTCGTTGACTTGTTGACCATTGGCTTTTTGACAAATTTGACTTTGGTTCAAACATGAAGGAATTGAGGTATTGATTGAGGTTCTACCTTGGTTTGGTGTTAGGCGGTTCACGGAAGCAATCAATGAAGGGAGTTTGAGGTATTGATTAAGGTTATACCATGGTTTGGTGCTAGTCGGTTCGCAGGAGCAATTAGTGAAGGGAGTGAGCATGTGGTTGTGTTTCTTGGGTCTTCGATTCAGGTGAGTTTCCTCACTATATTATGGATTGTAGTGTATATCCTTGTATGTTAGGATATAGGGGTAGTGGTGTACTGGATAAAGTACCAGTAGAATGGTGACCGTCTAAGTGGAGTGCCCTAGGGATTGTATGTAGTCACATAAGATTGCATGAGAACTCTTGATCTGGGCTTTCTTGTTTGTTCCTTGTTTGGTTGTGTATCTAGAATGGGATCTCATGTTCAGATGTCTATCTCACCTCTAGTTACATATAGTTATGCATCCCTTAAACATTTACCACCAGTGGTGTAGTGTACCGTATGAGGCCAGGTATGCGATAGTGAGTTGTTAGTTAGGTAGACTAGGATAGATAATTGCATGTGATTATGTGTTTACTTGATTGTTTGTTTGTTACATATGTCGACATATCATGGTGGGGTGGGTTGACGTGATCCTTCTTTGTGCTGACACGACTCATACGTAGACAAACCCGAATATAATACATTTTTTTAATTAATGATCGAAAGTTATTATATATGATACGACTCATACGTAGGAAACTTACATAAAATTAAACACGAAAACATTAAAAAAAAACTATGTCAAAACATAGGCAAACTCGAATTTATCGACACATGTATAAAAAACAAGTAATTTAAAAAAACAAATTAACGAAATAAAGTTATAAATTCACGTCGAAATGTTGACCACCTTAAATTTATACCGACACACACACACACACATATATATATATATATATATATATATATATATATATATATATATATATATATATATATAATATAAACAAATAGAAAATTAGTTTTTTTAGGTTAACGAACAAAAGTTATTAAGAAAAATCAAATTATATATAATACAATGGATAAATAAGAAAATTTAGAAAACTAGAGGGGTGAAAGTAACATTTTACAAATTTCAAAAATAAATGGTCAAAATGACATTTTAAAAAGTAAAAATGTGAAGAAAAAAAAGTCACAAAGCCATAAACATAAAATATAAATAAAATTACCTAAATAGTACTTATGGTTTATCCATAGTTACAAACTTAATCTCTGCTACTTAAAAAGTAAAATACCATCATCAAACTAACGGATGAACAGTACCGGCGTCAACAAAAAAGGATCGATCACGTAAGTTTTGGAAACTACAAGGACCATATTCGTCCAAAAAAATTAACAAAGACTAAGTTGGTAATATTTGTTAAACCACCAGGACCATTTATGTGATTCTATCCGCATCTTGTTTTTTTTTATCCTCATATCAAGTGTCTCTTGCCTAAGGATCAAATGTATGACAGTTATTATATTCAATACTCTGACAATTATTATATTCAAAAGTATTGTTTTTTTTTTAAGATGTGAAATGTCCATATTTTGTTGACAACGTCTACAAAAAAATAAAATAATAAAAAATAAAAAAGAAACAGATTGACTGAAGTTCTACTTACGAAGAAGATGGTTTGTTTTTTAAAATATAACTACTGTTAAAATATATTAAAATATAAATATAATGATTATTTAAAATTAAAAGAGTTTTTTAACATTGAAATTTAAATAATTCTAGTTTTATAATACTAAAATATAATTCTTACAACCACAATATCGACTTTCTTTTAATTTTTCATTCCATATTTTCCAAAACAAAAACTAAAGTTTTTTTTTAAATGGTGCTTAATAGATGATGTTGTTTTGTATTTCACCATATTTTAGTAATTAAGATACAGATGTATTTATAAATATATAAGTTGATTTTCATAAGTTAACAATAAAACACATATTTTAATAATAAGTTATTAACATGTTTTTTAAATTTAGAATACTTTTTGATGATATTTTTTTCAAAAGTGACCAACCCTTTCTCACTAAAATGATTAATTTTTTTATTAATTTAAAAAAAATAGGTTTTGAGAGTTACTTTTGATGATTTTTATGTGAAATTTGAAGAACACAGTTAACAATATTTGTTGGATCAACATACGGCATTTTCCATCCTAGTATAAAATCTTATTTTTGAACCATTTTTATTCTAATATAATATTATATTTGTGTACTCCTTATTATTTTTATAATTAAAAAATTAATATAAAATCGAATTTGATCTTATATTATCCATATACATAAAAGTGGTATTAAACTTTCGTATTTTAACTTCATTCTAGGTTTGGGGGTCTTTGAAAGAAAAGTATGACCTAAAACTTTCAAAGTTATACATTTTCTTTATTTTTCGGGTAGAAAATATTTACAAGAAATGTCTTTTTGTGCGTAGACTTTAGTCCATATATTTTTAGAGAAGATGATTCACAGTCGTTTTAACGTCTGCGGTATTCTAAAAACAAACAGTCTGCAAAAACACACCAACATAATTATCTTCCCGTCTACATACATAAATAAATATTTAAAAAATACTGTTCCAAAAAAACAAACGCCACCAAATTAGTCATGCCCTCTTTCTTTTTGGGTATTCACGTCCATGTCCACTTTGCAAAAATGGACATTTGTTCTTGATTTGTTTCTTTACATCCGTTCTCCTTGTTTGTATAACCACCTATTCAACGGGCATATGAGAAACTTCCCCAAGTGTTTCCCTATTTTACCACGATAACGATCTCTATCTTTTTGTGTTAAACGTTCTTTTGTTTTTTTTCTTGACCTTATTCTTATATTGTGTTATATATCATAATATTATCCCTCCATCTTCAGATTATTTTCATTTGACCCTCTTAATCATATTTTATTAATTATACAAAATAAATTGAATATTTTTGTTTATCATCTTCTATCTATTAAAACTACATTCTTGATCAATATCAAATATAAAATGCTCAAAAACAACAAAATGGATTAGGGTTTGTATGAAATAATTCAAATAGACAGTCCCACGAACCAGTCTTACAGCCAACATCAGAAGAAATCATCAGAGTTCGATTCAAAAAAGGCATGTTTTTTTTTTTTCAAAAATGAAGGGCAAAATGGTCATTTTACATGCCCCACAAACTAGGGTTTGGTAGGTGTAACACAGTAGACCCGGGATCCCAAATGTTGTACTTGAAGACCAGCATTTTCACACCCCGTGAAAAATAACGACTCCTCTTCTTTCCCAATTCTTCTTCTCCAACTCATCAAGAAAGCTGGTTGTGGAACTCCTACAAATACAAACACAACCATTATCACCTTCCAAAAATAGCAATGTACTTTCAAATTATTTTTTATTATTTAGGACACAATTTTGAAAATTCCACCCATTGATATAATTATAATGGGTAGAATTTCAAAATACAATGCCCTAATAATAAAAAAGAAACAAAAACAAAATATAAATTAAAAAAAAAAAAAAAAAAGGAAAGTAGGATGCTATAACTGTACTTGGACATTACCTTGAGCCTCATGAGACACTGCAACAGTTTCTCGTGGCTTGTAAGAGTTTAGGAGGAAGCACAAAGTCTTTATTAAGTTTGCATATTGTTTCACATCTGTAACACCAAAAACAAGAAAAAGTTTTTTTTTATTAACTTTTTGTTTTGTAAATAATAAATTCATTAATCATAAGCAAATGATGCATATAAACAGAGATAAGAATGAAGTGCTTACACAACAAGATATCACTAGCAATAATGAGGTCCCACTCTGGATGAGGATTAGGGAAAGGATCACCCCATGAATCTGGTAGATAAATAAAAATATAAAACATCAAATAATATTTTATTGTATTTCATACTGATATCAAAACCAAAGTGATCATGAATAGAGATTATAGAAATAGAACTAACGCTTGATATGAGGAAGCACAGGTATTACTCCATTAATCCTGCAATTATGAGCTATATTCTCTTCAATCTCCTCATCATCATAGTCAGAAGTTGTAATGTCTACCTGACACAACTTTTTTAAAAAAATGGCCAATGCACCTGTTCCACTGACATCATTTAAAAGATAATATTATCAAGATTGATTCAAACTCAAATATCTACCAGAAAACGATTTATTATAACAACTTTTTCATAAACAAGAAGATGATGTGACATGAAACTAAAGAAATGGACTTGCCTGCCTAACTCAATGATGTGCTTTGATTCTATTCTTGACTTGTTTTGAATTAGCCATTCAGCAAATGCAAATGTTCCTGGCCATAGTAGATTTGCATTCATCTGGTGAAAGGAAAATTCTCGAATCACCAATTCCTGCAAATGCAATCACACATGAATAAAGGATTTGAACTTTAAAATATACACCATTACACCTTATAGATTCCATTTACAAACAACCTAAATCCTCGAATTAGTGGAATCATGAATCATATTTGAACACACGGTAGGATTACAGCCCTAGATCTGGTATTCTAGATATGATATGCTCTTCATATAGCGAGTTACTGAATTTGATTATAAAGGCTATATACGCATATGTATGAAATCCCTAAATCATCAATCTGCAGAATGAAAGACATTATTTCCCATCGGCGAACACTTTTCAAATTAAGAAGTTCATGTTGCAAAACTCACCATTCCAGGAAATTGGTGACTTCTCTCAACATAGTTCTGACAGTTCTCTGCTGATTCATCATCTGCAAGCAGCGCCAAGAGTTGTTCGTTAAGATAAACGAATACATTTGTGTATCAGTGTACGTGTATTTGATAGAGAGAGAAAGATACATCACCGGAGGTTGTAGCATCCTCATCATGGAAGAGTGAAGATGGAGAAAATAGAGCAATGTCCATGATGATTGCAGAAGTATGTTAAAGCGTTTACAAGTATAGATGCCCTAGAATCCTAATACTGAACTTGTTAGACTTCAACGGTTTTTCACTCTTTCGCACAAGCATAAAACAACTCCTCATGAGTCTTAGACTGCTTTGACTTGGTAAATTCTTTAAATTATTAAATAACTTTATTATTTTAGAAATTAAATATTTAAATTATTAATAAATTTAATTATTTTAGAAATTAAATATTTCGTCCATATTCTTGTAAAACTTAAACTTTATATGTATATTCTTATATAACATACAGACTCAGGTATACAACTAAATACTTAAATTAATAATAATTAAATGTAATCTAATTAAACATTATAAACACTATCTTAAATTGACTTTTAATTATTAAAAAACTAAATAACTTGTATCGTTATAGTATTACCCTCTCCCAAAAATCCCAAGAATATTAATAGAAATTTAGATGTAGTCGATTAATAACGAAGTTAGAGTTTATATCTCATCCGTGAATTCGTCTAATAATATCGACCAAGTGAATAGATTTTGGGTCTCGAATTCAAAATCAGATATGTAGCTAATATTGATCCAAATATGTTCATCAACCAAAATCTATTGTCGACATGGATAGCTACTTCCAAGATGTCGATCAATAACAAAGTGAGAGTCAGTTATGTTGGATTAGTGTCTAAGTCCATAACTATTTTGGTATGTACTTGACCCGATTATGAGTATGGTCTTTTTGGGTTGCCTTCGCCATAACAATATGTAGGATGAATTAAGGAGAGAAAAGTTTAATTATGATTTATTAATATATTATGAGAATAATATATTAAAGGAGAAATCATATTGGTTAATTAATATTAGTCAAGAATTAATTAAGAATTAATTTTGTAGCTAAAAAAGATTAATTAAACTTAGGGGACTGGAGTTGTAATTATAAGATAATTATTATTGGGCTATGGATCAGGTTGGACGAATTCTATGGGAAGCCCATTAGAAATCGTCCAAGGGATATGTTAAAGGAGTCCATGGGTTGCTTAGGGCTTAAGCAGCTAGATTAGGGTTTCCTAGTTGAAAACCTTAATAGCATACATGTATATAAAGGGTCCCTATGCCCCCAAAAACGTGAAAAAGAGTTCCTTTAGGGTTTCTAGACGTTTTGGGTAGCCTCCTTTCTTCTCCTCTTCATCCAAGTTGCTTAGTGGTGTTTGTGACTCTATTAGAGGTGCAGCACTTGAGGCACTAAGCTTTTAGAAGCCAATCAAAGCAAGGAATTGATTGTTATTGCTATATAACAATCAAAGGTAATTACTAAACCCTTATTTCAGTTCTTATTTGGTAGATCTAGGGTTTATAGCTTTGGATATTCGATTGCATGTTCATTAGACAAACTAGATCCAAAAGCTATTAGGGTTTGCATGTACACCATAGGATTAATGTTTTGCTTAAAACCCATCAGTGGTATCAGAACTTAGGCTTGTTTGCTAGTGAATTTGATGCTTAATTGATCGAAATTTGACTGAAAATCGAAATTTTTTGGCTGCATGCCTGACTCGCCGAGTCACTTGGTGGACTCGCCGAGTCGTCTGTACTCGACGAGTCCAGGTCCAGACTCGACGAGTCAGCGGGTCTGGCAGGCAGTTTTCGCGATTTTCTTGCTGTTTTGGCTTGGGATACTTACCATAAAAAAAATTTATTCATAAAATCCGATTTTTATTGATTTTGGGTGAATATCCTTACCAAAATAGAAGATAATTGTCAAAATTTAGATAATCTTTTGTTTTATTAGATAAATATTGATTATTTGTAATTTAGATCTGAATTATCTTGTGAAAAGTTTCAAATTGCACCCTTTAGGTTTTATAGTTTAAATTTGAACTTAAAAGTTTTGTTTATGAAATTTAAATAAGTTAAACCCTAATGTTTTGAAAAGTTTAAAAAACTTGCCCTCAAGTTTTGGAATTTAAATTTTTTGATTAAAAGTTTAATTTTGAAATATTTAAATTCTAAACCCTAATGTTTTGAAATGTTTCAAAACTTGCCCTCAAGTTTTGGAATTTAAAAGTTGATTAAAAGATTAATTTTGAAATGTTAAATTCTAAAACCCTAGTAATTTGAAAAGTTCAAATCACACCCTTATGGTTTTATTAATTAATTAAAGTGTATAATTAAAAGTGATTTAATAAATCCATAAAGTTTTGGTTTACATTTAATTAAATTAAAGGTATAGTTTACTAAGTTAAACCACCTAGTATTTTAAAAGTGTAAAATACACCCTATACTATATATAACATTAAAAGTCTAATATTATATATATGTATGAGTAAACAGTCAGTCTTACCGTTAGTAGGCCTCATTCACGAAGCTAGTCTATAAAGGGTGTTTAAGGAAATTGCCTATAAAATGGCGATTGAATGGGTATCCACTCTTACCTACCGCACTCTTGACTAGTGGATGGTCGTTAGCCGAACGGGTAGAATAAGACAGAAACCTTCCATTATAAGTATAATGAAGTACACAAGTGACTAAATGCTTTTCAAATTCCCAAATCATAGTTACTTTACGCAAAATGTGAAATTGTATGCTAACCCATGGAATTACACTTCGTACCCTTGTCAAACGTTAGTGGAGCGTGTGTGGTTAACCAGCACACTAATTTGGGGATGACATTGGTGGCGAAGGGTGGCTCGATGCTTATCATAGATCAATGGAGCGTGTGTGGCTAACTGGCACATTGATTAGGTGACAGTAGCATTGGGTGCACCACGTGATTCGTATGGTTATTCACACCTTATTTGTGATCCTCGGCATCCTAGTCACAAATAAAAGAGCATACTCGAGATTAAACATGCCATTGAAAAGTTCAATGAATCTCAAAAGATCTAGGAGTTTCAATTCATTTAAAACTTAAACTTCTTTTTTGTTTTTCATGGTGGAAATTGGTAAATCATCATTTACCTACCTTCAAATATTCTGCAACTAGATTACGGCATTCCTCTTCTATGCTGTAGAATATTGTGTTGGATCCTAGCCTTAATAACTCATTTGGGTGTTTTATTAAGGACTCAATCAACTTAACTTGAATTTTCTCCCGTTTTGTAGATGTCTGAATCTTACAATGGTCTTCCCAAATCCTTTAGAACAAACTTTCCAAATGAAGATGACGTTCCGAGATACGATCAAGGAAATGAGAGTCATGCTTCACTTCCTCCACCTCCTCCAATTGTTCTCCCTAACCCACAAGTTCGAAGGCTTGAAAAGTTCAAGCTTACTCAAGCCCTTTTGGCAAGTAAACATGAAGATGGGAAACTTGTGTGTGCACATGTCTTAGAGATGAAGTCACACATTGATAGGTTAAGCATGTTGGGTGTCGAGATTTCAAGTGAGTTGGTTGTTGACTGGGTTCTTCAGTCACTTCCTGAATCATATAGTGAGTTCGTTAGAGAGTACTATATGATGGATCACGACGTGACCCTCATTGATCTCACCTATTTGCTTATAGCTGGTGAATCAGCAATGATTTGGCGTGTTGGTCAAGCAAATTTGTCTGGTGAATCAAACTCCCAAACTTCAATGGACACTGGCAACATTGGAAGTCCAGAAAGAACTAAGTCTGTGATTGTCCGGTGTGCTGTGCCAAAGGAGTCCATTTGCTTTTATTGCCAAGAGAATGGGCATTGGAGACGAAGTTGCCCTAACCACCTGAGAGATCTAAGAGATGGGAGAGTCAAGACGTATGGCTTTGCTTCAGGTAAAATCCATAAACTAACTCTTTTAAGTTCGTATTCTAGATGCTTAATACATGATGTGATAAGATTACATTTTGATGTTTTGTAGGATCAAAGAAAAGAGAGGAAGCTTAAAGGAAGAAGTGAGCTGAATCTAATCGTGAAGAAAGTGGATTTCGATCGTATTGTTTGAAGATTGGATTTTTAAGCTACTACTTGGAGTTAGAATAGATTGTTAAGAAATATGTAATAACATAGTTTTTCAATTGAATTGCATTGTAAGGACAAATTTTTCCACAATAGAATGAATTTTGATTTTATCTTATTTATTTATCCTTGCAATGGCATGTATGAAAAATTGATGTTTGAAGGTTTCTATTATTAGCAATAATGGATTTGATTCTTGATTATGTTATTTGTAGAGATGTCAAGAATTCACCAAATAGGGAGAGTTTCTCATCGCCCAAGTTTCAATTGGACGAAAACTTGGAATCATACAACTTGGTTGCGTGATGAATGAAAACTTTCATATTTGGAAATTAGACTAATTCTTTGACAAAGTGTCAAGTGAAGGACTAGTAGATCGAGTACAGTAGGTTGTGCGTTGATCAAGTCCACCACAAAGAGAGATCAGATATTCGTCATGATTTTCTAAAAGTTTGGTAAATATGATTATACTTATAAGATTAAGTGTAATTCTGAGATGATTGAAAGAGTTTTAATGAATAGCAGAACGAATAAAGAAGAATCAAGTAGGCAGAAAGATAAAAGTTTCTCTAATCTAAGAAGAAAGGAGAGTACCTTTTATTGTGTTTTATGATAAGTCTTAATGATTAAGAACCATATCTTAATTGATTCTCTAAGTGACTCTTAGTGCATTTGTATGTCTAAGAAGAGGAATCGAGAATTTTGGAAATGGTTAATCAAGAAGTCAATCATACTTCGTTCCAATATCGAATCTTGGAGTCATACTCCAAGATTGCGAATTGAGTGACAAGTCTTAAGTAGGTTTATAACACTCATCAAATGTGGAATTTGGAAAAGGTTTTCTTATTCTTGCACATTTAAAATTGGTAAGTTGTGATGTCTTGGATAAGACAAAGACCAACTAGGACCAATTTGTGAAGTGTTTTGTCTTGATAAGAACTACACTAACTCTTGAATATTTGTTTGTCAAGAAATGTTTCTTGACAAGAGAACCTTATATGTCAAGGAGTCAGTGGGAGTTTTAATGATCTTGGAAAAGTTTCAAAAACAGATCAAGAATAAACCTTATCGATCATCACTAGCACACGAATTGAGGTTAACAACCTATCGTGTTGACATTATTTTGTTTCTGTGTCATTCCAATTGAGTTAATTATGGTTGTGAGTTCTATGAGTTCTCATTTGAATGCACAAAGACAAAGTACCTTGATCGATGGAAAGTACATTGATATGTAAGGATAAGTTGCTAAACTATTTGGAAGACATGGTGGGCACCCGTGTCACCACAAGGCAAGAAATCAAGATTAAGAAAGTTCAGTCCATATGAGTTTGGATTTTTCGCCAACTTTGGTTTTGGCAAATTCACATGGATAGGAACTCATACACCATAAAATCTAAGTGTCATAAGATTCCCTCCTTCATGAAAATGATTGTGAGGAAATGCTTTCACTAAGAGAGATTTTAAGAAGATAGCAATTGTGAGAATTGTATTCTCAAATTCGATTATGGTTACGACATCCCTTTCCATAGTTCAAATTGTGAGATTTGGCAATTAGTTTGAACATTTGGAACTTAGTAACATAAGTTATGAATTGTTTAAACACACATATGAGTTATCTAAGGCAAAGGTGTATAAGTTTAGGAAGCTTAGATAAAGGCTTATTGAAGCATCTGGTATTATAAATATGAATTTTAGAAATTCAATAGGCATTGTTTTCTGGAAGTTCATTTGTTTTCTAAATACATGTCAAAGCTAATGGGAGCATAAGTGTTATGCTTATATGATAATAATCATCATGATAGTGGGAGCATAAGTTTTATGATTGTATGATAATTATGGCGAGTATTGCAAGTTAGCAATATTAATTATAGAAAAACAAAGATTCGATTTGCAAAGTTGAATGGGTTGAAAAGTTGTTTTGCTATAATTAAGGGAGAGAATATTATACTTCGTTTCAAAATCTAAAGCTTATATTGAGAAATTTTAATAAATTTAGTCAAAGGATACATAGTGTGTTCTCAAATTTCGATTATGATTACGACATCCTCTTCATAGTTCGAATTGTGAGAACGTGACACATAAAATATTATGGCAGAAGATTGATAAAGTATCACATCTTTATGTAAGACATTATGCATCGTGTCCTATACGTTTCGGGTATAGGATCGATTGCAAATGCTATAATATTTGACCATTCTAAAATTTTCCAACTGTCTAGAGCATTAAGAGGGAAAAAGGACTAGAATCGGTTTTGACTAAAAATAATTAAACAACTATCAAAGGACGATCCAAAGTTCACTGAGGATTGGTCGCTTGTGATTAGTTGGAAGTATGGTATTGGATGGACCATATCGACATTATTATGAATAGATAAGGTTCTATTAAGAATGAGTTGTCATATGGCAAATATGGAAATGTTTCCATATTGGGAGTTGGATATTGAGAGTCTATGTCTAGATTAGAAAATTTTATGCAAGAAGGATGTTTAAAGGAATGTACTTTGAATGTGAGACTTCACGTCTATGGATTTGTCTTGTAATAGAGTACTTTGTAATTTCATTGGCCAAGTCTTGGTGACTTTTGTGCTATGACTTTGCGAAAGGATCGTTGCATAAAATGTTAGAATCTAGCATATTCTAATAGTATCAAAGAACCTTGTATTCTTACACTAAAATGGTAAGGATTGGGAATTGTGAAATGAGCATCATTGGAAAAGTTTTTCAATTGATCTATTTCACAAAGCATGGACCATAGGAAACAAAGTGTGCATGGTTGGAGCATGGGACAATTGTTGTTGTAATTCAAGTAATGAGTTGATTATCCGAAACATTAAATGATAAATAATGAGTAATCAATATGGTGGATAAATAGAAGTGTTTTATTTACTCTCACAAGTTTGGGGCCATATAGGATTAAGTATTATTATTGTGTTTCAGTTTGCATGTTTTGACTTCCAAAATAACTAGGTTATTCAAACATCCACAGTCGGTCATACGTTGGGAGTAGGTATGAAGAAAGACTGTCATGGATCTGTCTGTAGATTGTCTGAAGTGTTTAGACATGGCACAAGTTTGCTGCAGAGTTCTGTTGGATTAGTGTCTAAGTCCATAACTATTTTGGTATGTACTTGACCCGATGGTGCATGGTCCTTTTGGGTTGCCTTCACCAAAGCAACTTGATAGGATGAATTATGGAGAGAAAGGATTAAATATGATTTATTAATATATTATGGGAATAATATATTAAAGGAGAAATCATATTGTTTAATTAATATTAGTCAATAATTAATTGGTAATTAGTTTTGTGACTAAAAGAGATTAATTAAACTTAAGGGACTGAAATTGTAATTATAAGATAATTGCAATTTGGGCCATGGATTGCCTTGTATTAAGGAGTGGACGAATTCTATGGGGAAGCCCATAAGAAATCGCCCAAGGCCTTAAGGAAATGGATCCATGGGTTGCTTAGGGCTTAAGCATCCAAATTAGGGTTTCCTTGTTAGATAACCCTAATAGCCTCACTATATATAGACCCCTTAAGGACCAAAAACGTGGCCAAGACTTGTTCTAGGGTTTCACACATTTTTGGGTAGCCTCTAACCTCTCTCCTCTTCATCCTCTTGCTTATGGTGTTTGTGAACCATTAGAGGAGTGACATTTATGACTCTAAGCTTTCTAAAGTCAATACCAGGAGATTTGGGATTGTTATTGCTACATAACAATCAAGGTAACATCTTAAACCTATTCTTATGTTAATATGATTACTTGAATGCTAGGATTAGGGTTTATAGTCTTGGATAACTTGCATGTACAATAGAGAAACCTAGATCCAAGCATTAGGGTTTGTATGAGCACATAGGATGTTCTTAGGACCAAAACCTATCAGTGGTATCAGAGCCTAGATTGGTTTCTATTGTATTGATGCTTTGTATGTTGAACAAATTCGATTTTTGTGGTTCTGCATGATGTACTCGGCGAGTCCCACTGTGGACTCGGCGAGTCCATGGGGGTACTCGGGGAGTTCGAGCGTCAGATGGAGCTATTTTCGGGATTTCTTGCTGTTTATCTTTGAGATACTTGCCTTTATCGTATTAGATCAATATAAATCCGATTTTTTGATATATATGACTATATTCTTGATCTAATTGAATATATTTATCAATTAATAAAATATTTGTTTCCTTATGTGATAATTGATTAATTATTTTGATTAAATTGGTAAATTGTTTTGCAAGAAATCATTAAATAAATCAAATATGGATAATTATGTGATTAATTGTTAATTTTGATTATTTGTTATTTGATCCTTATGTTATGAAATGTTTCATATTTTCCCCTTTAGGTTTTATAGTTTAAATTTGACCTCAAAAGTTTTGTTGTTTTGAAATTTAAATAGTTGAAACCCTAATGTTTTGAAAAAAGGTTTCAAAACTTGCCCTCAAGTTTTGGAATTTAAATTTTGATTAATAGTTTAATTTTGATGTATATTTAAATTCTAAACCCTAATGTTTTGAAATGTTTCAAAACTTGCCCTCAAGTTTTGGAATTTAAAAGTTGATTAAAAGTTTAATTAGGAATGTTAAATTCTAAAACCCTAGTATTGTTTTGAAAAAGTTCAAATCACACCCTTATGGTTTTATTAATTAATTAAGGTGTATAATTAAAAGAGGTTTAATAAATCCATAAAGTTTTTGGTTTAAAATTTAATTGAATTAAAAGTATAATTGTTAAATTCGACCACCTAATATTTTAAAAGTGTAAAATACACCCTATACTATATATAACATTAAAAGTCTAACATTATATATATGTATGAGTAAAAGTCAGTCTTACCGTTAGTAGGCCTCATTCATGAAGTTGGTCTATAAGGGGTGTTTAAGGAAATTGCCTATAAAATGGCGATTGAATGGGTATCCACTCTTACCCACCGCATTCTTGACAAGTGGAGGGTCGTTAGCCGAACGGGTAGGATAGGACAAAACCTTCCATTATAAGTATAATGAATTATCAAAGTAACTAAATGTTTTTATAAAATTCTCAATCTTAGTTACTTAGGCAAAAGTGAATTGATGTAATTCCATGAAATTACACTTTGTGCCCTTGCGAAGACGTTAGTGGAGAGTGTGTGGTTTACCGGCACACTAAATGGTTCTAAGCAAAGGTATCAAAGGGTGACTCAATGTTCGTCATAGTCCGATGGAGCGTGTGTGGTTTACCGGCACATCGAATAAATGACTGTAACATGTGAGGGCACCATGTAAGTTTGCATGGTTATTCACACCCGCTTTGTGATCCTCGGCATCCCAGTCACAAACAAGAGGGGCATATCGAGATTTAAACATGTCATTGAAATGATTCAATGTATCTCAAAGGATCTAGGAGTTTTCATAGATTTAAAACTTAAATTTCTTTTTCGTTTTTCATGGTGGAAATTAGTGAATCGTCATTCACTTACCTTCAAATATTCTGCAATTAGGGTTACGGCATCCCTCTTCCGAGTTGTGGAATATTGTGTTGGGTCCTAGCCTTAGTATTTCATTTGGGTGATTTACTAAGGACTCAATCAATCAACTAACTTGAGTTTGTTTTCTCCCATTTTGTAGATGTCAAAGTTCGACAACTATGGTCTTCCCAAATCCCGTGGAACAAGCATTCCACATGAAGATGATATTCCACGATTCGATCGAGGAACAAGAGATCATGCTTCTCTTCCTCCACCTCCTCCAATTATTCTCCCTAACCCACAAGTTCGAAGGCTTGAAAAGTTCAAGCTCACTCAAGCCCTTTTGGCAAGTAAACATAAAGAAGGAAAGCCAGTGTGTGCACATGTCCTAGGGATGAAGTCACACATTGATAGGTTAAGAATGATGGGATCCGTTGTCTGTGAGGAGATGGCTGTTGATTGGGTTCTTCAGTCACTTCCTAACTCATATAGTGATTGATGGGATTTGTACAAACAATCCTATGTGTGCATGCAACCCTAGAATTGGATCTATGTTTTCACTATTAGATACACAACATTATGAACACATAAAGAAACCCTAATTCTAGCATATAAGTAATCATATTAACATAAGAATAGGTTTATAATATTACCTTGATTGTTATGTAGCAATAACAATCCCAAATCTCCTTGTATTGACTTTGGAAGGCTTAGAGTCACAAGTGTCACTCCTCTAATGGTTCACAAACACCAAGAGCAAATGGAGAAGCAAGAGAGAGAGAGAGAGAGAGGGAAGAGGTATAAAATTCGTTTCTAGGAACCCTAGACAAGGCATGGACGAATTCTTATGGCCTTAGGGTTATTTATATAGGTGTAGAGATTAGGTTTCAATCCTTATCCTTATCTAGTTGCTTTTATCCTTTGGATGATTTCAAGGATCCTTATCTCCTTGAATTCGTTCAACCCATATTTATTATAACCATTACCATATTTTGTAACTATCACATAATTACAATTCAGCCCCTCTAGTTTAATTAATTACATTTGATCACAAAATTAATTCTTAATTAATTATTGACCAATATTAATTAAACAAATATGATTTCTCCTTTAATATATTATTCTTATAACATATTAATAAATCATAATAACCTCTCTCTTTATTTATTTCTCCAATCAAGTTGCTTTGGTGAAGGCAACCCAAAAGGACCATGCACCATCGGGTCAAGTACATACCAAAATAGTTATGGACTTAGACACTAATCCAACAGTCTCCTACTTGGATAAGTCTAATAACTATTATGCGTATGAATTCAGATCCTGATATGCAATCGTAGCTTTCCAAAGCCGCTGTCAACTCTGATCCTATCAGATACGCGTGTCCTTAGATAAGGGATCATATATTCCTCCATTCTAGATATCATATGAGATATGATTTCAAATCATTCTCTTTGTACTATATCTCGATTTCCGATTTATGACGACTGACTAATTGAACAAATCAAATTAGCCCTAGCCCGGCCGAGCATTTACGTTTGTCATCACTAAATCATCGAGGGGCCCAAAGATATCGCTTTTATCCTTCGTTGGATAAAAGGAACGGATAAACTTTGATACAATGCTCGCTTGCACTCACTCACCAAATCACACACAACAATATGTTTTATAACACCAAGTTACTAGTGCGTTTACATATTATCAATGTGCAACCGATTCGCAAGATACAACTCACACATCTCGGTTTCAAGAATATAAGATGTTATCGTCTCACCAATCACTCGTGATACAATTCATGGAGTGATCCAAGTGAGCGTGGGTTTAATCCAATGCTCAAATTCATATTCATAAGCACTCATGAACGTTGCAACAAACATTTGCTTATGTCTAATGCTCTTTAGACAATCCACACACCAATTCACGACAGTCTTCATTCATATCTACTTCCAACATATGAATGATTGTGGCTCGTTCGAATAATTCGATTATTCTTAATAAACTCAATTATTCTGGAAGTCAAAACATGCAAATGTGAAACACAAGAATAATACTAATCCCATATGGCATCAAACCTTTGAGTATAAATAAAATACCTTTTATTTATCACGATATTGATTACTCATTATTTGTCGTTTCGGGTAATCAACTTCTTACTTGAATTACAACACTTGTCCCATGCTCCTAGCATGCATACAATGTTTACCTATGGTTCTTACTTTGTGAAATAGATCACATTGAACACATTTCCAATCATTCTCATTTCACAACTCCAAATCCTTTTCATAAGTGAAAGAATATCAAATTCTTGCTACTTATAGAATATGCTAGATTCTAACATTCTATGCAACTTATACTTTCGTAATGTCACTGCACAAAAGTCAAAAAGACTATTGCCAATGATATTACAAAGTCTTTTATCGGAAATTGTTACAAGACAATTCCTTAGATATGATGTCTCTCACTCAAAGTACATTCCTTTGAACATCCTTTTGCATAAAAGTTTCTAATCTAGTCATAGATTATCAATATTCAATTCCCAATGTGGATACATTTCCATATTTTCCATATGACAACTTATTCTTAATAGAAACTTATCTATTCCTAATAATGTCGATATGGTCCATCCAATATGAAAACATTTCCATATCTTCCAATACTATACTTCCAACTACTCACAAGCAACCAATCCTCGTCGAACTTGGATTGTCCTTTGATAGTTGTTTAATTATTTTAGTCTAAACCGATTCTAGTCCTTTTTCCCTCTAAATGTGCTAGACATTTGGAAAATTTTAGAATGGTCAAACATTAAAGCATTTGCAATCGATCCTATACTCGAAGCGTATGAGACACGACGCATAATGTTTTATTTGCTATGTTCTTAAAATTCGAATTGTGAAGAGGAATGCCGTAATCATAATCGAAAATTTAATAACACACTATTTACCTTTGACTAAATTTATTAACATTTCTCAACCTAATCCTTTAAATTTGAAATGAAGCATAACATTCTCTCCCTTAATTATAGCAAAACAACATTACAACCCTTACGACTTTGCAAGGTATAACTCTTGTTTTCTATAATTAATATTGTCAACTTGAAATAGGTGCCTTAATAATCATATAATCATAACTTTTATGCTCCCACTATCATGATGATTATTATAAACATAACACTTATGCTCCCACTAGCTTCGACATGTATTCAGAAACAGCTTAACTTTCAGAAAAACAATGCTTATTGAATTTCTTAAGTTCATGTTTCTCATACTTAGTGCTTTGATAATCTTTTATCAAGGCTTCTTGAACTTATACACCTTTTCCTTCGATAGTTCATATGTGTGTCTAAACACTTAAGACTAATTGCCAAACCTCACAATTCAAATTATGGAAAGGGATACCGTAACCATAATCGAATTCGAGAATGCAATTTTACAATCACTATCTTCTTAAATCTTTCTTAGTGAAAGCATTTCCTCACAATCATTTTCATGAAGGAGGAAATCTTATGACACTTAGATTTAAACGGTGTATTTGTTCCTATCCATGTGAATTTGTTAAAAACAAAGTTTACGACAAATTCAAACTCATATGGATCGAACTTTCTTAATCTCGATTTCTTGCCTTATGATAGCACAGCTGCCCACCATCTCTTCCAAGTCGTTAAGCAGCTCACATTTTCTTATCAATGTACTTTCCATTGATCAAGGTCCTTGCCTTTTATGCATTCAAATGAGAACTCATAGGATTCACATGCATAATTAACTCAATTGGATTGGCACAGAAACAAAATAATGTCAACACGATAGGTTGTAAACCTCAACTCGTGTGCTAGTGATGATCGATAAGGTTTATTTGATTTGTTCTTGAAACCTTTCAAGACCATTAAGACTCCCACTGACTCCTTGACATATAAGATTCTCTTGTCAACAACCATTTCTTGACAAACAAATATTCAAGAGTTAGTGTAGCTTTTATCAAAACACTTCATAAATTGGTCCTGGTTGGTCTTTGTCTTATCCAAGACATCACAACTTTCCACATTTGATAAATGTTATAAACCTTCTTAATACTTATCACTCAGTTTCACAATCTTAACTCTAAGACTTGTTTTTGGAACGAAGTATGATTGACTTCTTGATTTAACCATTTCTTCAATTCTTGATTCCTCTTCTTAGACATACAATTGTACTAAGACTCACTTAGAGGATCAATTGAGATATGGTTCTTAATCATTAAGACCCATCATAAAGCATAAAAGGTACTCTCCGTTCTTCTTAGAATGGAGAAACTTTTATCTTTCTGCCTACTTGATTCTTCTTGTTCATTCTACTATTGATTTAAACCTTTTTTCAATCAATCTAGAATTACACTTAATCTTGTAAGTATAATCACATTTACTCTTATGGTGGACTTGATCAACACGCAACTTTGTGTGCTCGATCTCCTAGTCCTTCACTTGACACTTTGTCAATGAATTAGTCTAATTTCCAAATGTGAAATTTCTCATTCATCGTGCAACCAAGTTGCATGATTCCAAGTTTCTGTCCAATTGAAACTTGGGCGATGAGAAACTCTCCCTATTTGGTAAATTCTCGACTTTCCATAAATAACATAATAAGAACCAAATCCATTATTGCTAATAATAGAAACATCCAAACATCAATTTTTCATATACGCCATTGCAAGGATAAATAAATAATATAAAATCAAAATTTATTTTATTGCGGAAAAAATTTTGTCCTTACAATGCAATTCATTGAAAAACTATGCTAATACATCTTTCTTAGCAATCTAATTCTAACTCTAAGTAGTAGCTCAAGAATCTAATCTTTGAGAAATGCGATCGAAATCCATTCCTTCACGGTTAGATTTTGCTCACTTCTTCCCTTAAGCTTCCTTTCTTTTCTTCGATCCTACAAAACATCAATTGTAATCTTATCACATTATGTATTAAGAATCTAGAATAGAAGCTTAAAAGAGTTAGTCAATGGATTTTACCTAAAGCAAAGCCATACGTTTTGACTCTCCCATCTCTTAGATCTCTTAGGTAAATAGGGCAGATTCGTCTCCAATGCCCTTTCTCTTGGCAATAACAGTAAATTGACTCTTTTGGAACATGACATGGAACTACTTCAGACATTGCCTTTCTCTTATGATCAAACTTTTCGATCATAGCATGTCTTTCGTTGCCATTATCTATATCCATAGAGGTCTTGAAGGCAGATTCACCAATCAACTTTTCTTTTCTATTGCGCCAAACCATTGCTGATTCAGCAGCAATAAGCATATATGTGAGATCTATAAGGGTCACGTCGTGGTTCATCATATAGTACTCTCTTACAAACTCACTATACGAGTTAGGAAGTGACTGAAGAACCCAATCAACAGCCATTTCCTCACAGACAACGGATCCCAACATTCTTAACCTATCAATGTGTGACTTCATCCCTATGACGTGTGCACACACCAACTTTCCTTCTTTATGTTTACTTGCCAAAAGGGCTTGAGTGATCTTGAACTTTTCAAGCCTTCGAACTTGTGGGTTAGGGAGAATAATCGGAGGAGGAGGAGGAAGTGAAGTATGATCTCTTGTTCCTCGATCGAATCGTGGAATATCATCTTCATGTGGAAAGCTTATTCCACGGGATTTGGGAAGACCATAGTTGTCGAACTTTGACATCTACAAAACGGGAGAAAACGAATTCAATTTAGTTGATTGATTGAGTCCTTAGTAAATCACCCAAATGAGTTACTAAGGCTAGGACCCAACACAATATTCTACAACTCGGGAGAGGGATGCCGTAACCCTAATTGCAGAATATTTGAAGGTAAGTGAATGACGATTCACTAATTTCCACCACGAAAAACGAAAAAGAATTTAAGTTTTAAATCTATGAAAACTCCTAGATCCTTTGAGATTCATTGAACTTTCAATGGCATGTTTAAATCTCGATATGCCCCTCTTGTTTGTGACTGGGATGCCGAGGATCACAAAGAGGGTGTGAATAACCATGCAAACTTACATGGTGCCCTCACATGTTACAGTCATCTATTCGATGTGCCGGTAAACCACACACGCTCCACCGAACTATGACAAACATTGAGTCACCCTTTGCTACCTTCACTTAGAACCATTTAGTGTGCCGGTAAACCACACACGGTCCACTAACGTCTTCGCAAGGGTACAAAGTGTAATTTCATGGAATTGCATCAATTCACTTTTGCCTAAGTAACTAAGATTGGGAATTTTATGAAAACATTTAGTTACTTTAATAATTCATTATACTTATAATGGAAGGTTTCGTCCTATCCTACCCGTTCGGCTAACGACCCTCCACTAGTCAAGAGTGCGGTGGGTAAGAGTGGATACCCATTCAATCGCCATTTTATAGGCAATTTCCTTAAACACCCCTTATAGACCAGCTTCGTGAATGAGGCCTACTAACGGTAGGACTGACTTTTACTCATTCATATATATAATGTTAGACTTTTAATGTTATATATAGTATAGGGTGTGTTTTACACTTTAAAATACTAAGTGGTCAAATATAACAATTATATTTTTAATTGTAAACCAAAACTTTGAAGGATTTATTAAACTTCTTTTAATTATACACCTTAATTAATTAATAAAACCATAAGGGTGTAATTTGAACCTTTTCAAAACAATACTAGGGTTTTAGAATTTAACATCCTAATTAAACTTTTAATCAACTTTTAAATTCCAAAACTTGAGGGCAAGTTTTGAAACTTTTCAAAACAATTTAGTTTTAATCTCTCTTAAAATTTTCGAATTTATGCCATATAAATTAATATTTTAAATATTAAAACTCTTGATTTAATAATTATCCTGAATTAGACTATTAATTTAATTATTAAATCATAAGTGATTATCTAAATCATGAGGATAATTACCATTTATACATTTAAGATATCCTAATCCCTTAATTATCTCTCTAGATTTCGAAATTATGGTTAGGATAATGCAAAATCTATAATTACCATATATAACAACTAGAGGATAATTACAAGATATGGGATAATCCAAATCCCTAAAATTTAGGATCTTATCTTGGGGAGGAGGCTAATTTCGAAAATCATGGGGTTTTTCAAACCCTAGATTTCGAAATCTTGAGGCTTAAGTAAAGGATTTGAAACCCTTTCAAATTTTCGCAAATTAGGGTATAGAAACCCTAATCTCAAAATTTCTAGCCTCCTAGGGTTTATTGGCTATAAACCCTAATATGTCAAGTTCATACAATTGTATAATACTAATTGAAAACAAGTTAACCAAAGGCTCTGATACCACTGATGGGATTTGTACAAACAATCCTATGTGTGCATGCAACCCTAGAATTGGATCTATGTTTTCACTATTAGATACACAACATTATGAACACATAAAGAAACCCTAATTCTAGCATATAAGTAATCATATTAACATAAGAATAGGTTTATAATATTACCTTGATTGTTATGTAGCAATAACAATCCCAAATCTCCTTGTATTGACTTTGGAAGGCTTAGAGTCACAAGTGTCACTCCTCTAATGGTTCACAAACACCAAGAGCAAATGGAGAAGCAAGAGAGAGAGGGAAGAGGTATAAAATTCGTTTCTAGGAACCCTAGACAAGGCATGGACGAATTCTTATGACCTTAGGGATATTTATATAGGTGTAGAGATTAGGTTTCAGTCCTTATCCTTATCTAGTTGCTTGCCCATCAAGCAACCATAAGATAAGCCTTGAAAACCCTTATCTTTTATCCTTTGGATGATTTCAAGGATCCTTATCTCCTTGAATTCGTTCAACCCATATTTATTATAACCATTACCATATTTTGTAACTATCACATAATTACAATTCAGCCCCTCTAGTTTAATTAATTACATTTGATCACAAAATTAATTCTTAATTAATTATTGACCAATATTAATTAAACAAATATGATTTCTCCTTTAATATATTATTCTTATAACACATTAATAAATCATAATAACCTCTCTCTTTATTTGTTTCTCCAATCAAGTTGCTTTGGTGAAGGCAACCCAAAAGGACCATGCACCATCGGGTCAAGTACATACCAAAATAGTTATGGACTTAGACACTAATCCGACAGTGAGTTTGTAAGAGAGTACTATATGATGAACCGCAACGTGACCCTTATAGATCTCACCTATATGCTTATTGTTGCCGAATCAGCAATGGTTTGGCGCAATAGAAAAGCAAAGTTGATTGGTGAATCTACCTTCAAGACCTCTATGGATATAGACAATGGCAACGAAAGACATGCTATGATCGAAAAGTTTGATCATAAGAGGAAGGCAATGTCTGAAGTAGTTCCATGTCACGTTCCAAAAGAGTCAATTTGCTTTTATTGCCAAGAGAAAGGGCATTGGAGACGAAGCTGCCCCATTTACCTAAGAGATCTAAGAGATGGGAGAGTCGAAACGTATGGCTCTAATATAGGTAAAATCCATTAACTAAACTCTTTTAAGCTTCTATTCTAGATTCTTAATACATAATGTGATAAGATTACAATTGATGTTTTGTAGGATCGAAGAAAAGAAAGGAAGCTTAAGGGAAGAAGTGAGCAGAATCTAACCGTGAAGGAATGGATTTCGATCGCATTTCTCGAAGATTAGATTCTTGAGCTACTACTTAGAGTTAGAATTAGATTGCTAAGAAAGACGTATTAGTATATTTTTTCAATGAATTGCATTGTAAGGACAAATTTTTTCCGCAATAAAATAAATTTTGATTTTATATTATTTATCCTTACAATGGCGTGTATGAAAAATTGATGTTAAAATGTTTCTATTATTAGCAATAATGGATTTGGTTCTTATTATGTTATTTATGGAAAGTCGAGAATTTACCAAATAGGGAGAGTTTCTCATCACCCAAGTTTCAATTGGACAGAAACTTGGAATCATGCAACTTGGTTGCACGATGAATGAGGAATTCCATATTTGGAAATTAGACTAATTCATTGATAAAGTGTCAAGTGAAGGACTAGGAGATCGAATACACAAAGTTGCGTGTTGATCAAGTCCACCATAAGAGTAACAAAGATATTCGTCATGATTTACTAAAGGTTTAGTAAATACGATTATACTTATAAGATTAAGTGTAATTCTGAATTGATTAAAAGGGTTTAAATCAATAGCAAAACGAATAAGAAGAATCAAGTAGGCAGAAAGATAAAAGTTTCTACATTTTAAGAAGAAGGGAGAGTAGCTTTTATGCTTAATGATAGGTCTTAATGATTAAGAACCATATCTAAATTGATCCTCTAAGTGATTCTTAGTACAATTGTATGTTTAAGAAGAGGAATCAAGGATTAGAGAAATGGTTACATCAAGAGGTCAATCATACTTCGTTCCAAAACAAGTCTTAAAGTTAAGATTGTGACATTGAGTGATAAGTATTAAGAAGGTTTATAGCATTCATCAAATATGGAAAAGTTGTGATGTCTTGGATAAGACAAAGACCAACTAGGACCAATTTATGAAGTGTTTTGATAAAAGCTACACTAACTCTTGAATATTTGTTTGTCAAGAAATGGTTATTGACAAGAGAATCTTATATGTCAAGGAGTCAGTGGGAGTCTTAATGGTCTTGAAAGGTTTCAAGAACAAATAAAAATAGACCTTATCGATCATCACTAGCACACGAGTTGAGGTGTACAACCTGTCATGTTGACATTATTTTGTTTTTGTGCTAATCCAATCGAGTTAATTATGCATGTGAGTCCTATGAGTTCTAATTTGAATGCATAAAAGGCAAGGACCTTGATCAATGGAAAGTACATTGATAAGAAAATGTGAGCTGCTTAACTACTTGGAAGAAATGGTGGGCAGCTGTGCTACCATAAGGCAAGAAATCGAGATTAAGAAAGTTCGATCCATATGAGTTTGAATTTGTCGTAAACTTTGGTTTTAACAAATTCACATGGATAGGAACACATACACCGTTTAAATCTAAGTGTCATAAGATTTCCTTCTTCATGAAAATGATTGTGAGGAAATACTTTCACTAAGAAAGATTTTATGAAGATAGTGATTGTAAAACTGCATTCTCGAATTCGATTATGGTTACGGTATCCCTTTCCATGATTTGAATTGTGAGGTTTGGCAATTAGTCTTAATTGTTTAGACACACATATGAACTATCTAAGGCAAAGGTGTATAAGTTTAAGAGGCCTTGATAAAAGATTATCAAAGCATCAAGTATTAGAAACATGGACTTAAGAAATTCAATAAGCATTGTTTTTCTGAAAGTTAAGTTGTTTCCGAATACATGTCGAAGCTAGTGAGAGCATAAGTGTTATGTTTATAATAATCATCGAGGGGCCCAAAGATATCGCTTTTATCCTTCGTTGGATAAAAGGAACGGATAAACTTTGATACAATGCTCGCTTGCACTCACTCACCAAATCACACACAACAATATGTTTTATAACACCAAGTTACTAGTGCGTTTACATATTATCAATGTGCAACCGATTCGCAAGATACAACTCACACATCTCGGTTTCAAGAATATAAGATGTTATCATCTCACCAATCACTCGTGATACAATTCATGGAGTGATCCAAGTGAGCGTGGGTTTAATCCAATGCTCAAATTCATATTCATAAGCACTCATGAACGTTGCAGCAAACATTTGCTTATGTCTAATGCTCTTTAGACAATCCACACACCAATTCACGACAGTCTTCATTCATATCTACTTCCAACATATGAATGATTGTGGCTCGTTCGAATAATTCGATTATTCTTAATAAACTCAATTATTCTGGAAGTCAAAACATGCAAATGTGAAACACAAGAATAATACTAATCCCATATGGCATCAAACCTTTGAGTATAAATAAAACACCTTTTATTTATCACGATATTGATTACTCATTATTTGTCGTTTCGGGTAATCAACTTCTTACTTGAATTACAACACTTGTCCCATGCTCCTAGCATGCACACAATGTTTACCTATGGTTCTTACTTTGTGAAATAGATCACATTGAACACATTTCCAATCATTCTCATTTCACAACTCCAAATCCTTTTCATAAGTGAAAGAATATCAAATTCTTGCTACTTATAGAATATGCTAGATTCTAACATTCTATGCAACTTATACTTTCGTAATGTCACTGCACAAAAGTCAAAAAGACTATTGCCAATGATATTACAAAGTCTTTTATCGGAAATTGTTACAAGACAATTCCTTAGATATGATGTCTCTCACTCAAAGTACATTCCTTTGAACATCCTTTTGCATAAAAGTTTCTAATCTAGTCATAGATTATCAATATTCAATTCCCAATGTGGATACATTTCCATATTTTCCATATGACAACTTATTCTTAATAGAATCTTATCTATTCCTAATAATGTCGATATGGTCCATCCAATATGAAAACATTTCCATATCTTCCAATACTATACTTCCAACTACTCACAAGCAACCAATCCTCGTCGAACTTGGATTGTCCTTTGATAGTTGTTTAATTATTTTAGTCTAAACCGATTCTAGTCCTTTTTCCCTCTAAATGTGCTAGACATTTGGAAAATTTTAGAATGGTCAAACATTAAAGCATTTGCAATCGATCCTATACTCGAAGCGTATGAGACACGACGCATAATGTTTTATTTGCTATGTTCTTAAAATTCGAATTGTGAAGAGGAATGCCGTAATCATAATCGAAAATTTAATAACACACTATTTACCTTTGACTAAATTTATTAACATTTCTCAACCTAATCCTTTAAATTTGAAATGAAGCATAACATTCTCTCCCTTAATTATAGCAAAACAACATTACAACCCTTACGACTTTGCAAGGTATAACTCTTGTTTTCTATAATTAATATTGTCAACTTGAAATAGGTGCCTTAATAATCATATAATCATAACTTTTATGCTCCCACTATCATGATGATTATTATAAACATAACACTTATGCTCCCACTAGCTTCGACATGTATTCAGAAACAGCTTAACTTTCAGAAAAACAATGCTTATTGAATTTCTTAAGTTCATGTTTCTCATACTTAGTGCTTTGATAATCTTTTATCAAGGCTTCTTGAACTTATACACCTTTTCCTTCGATAGTTCATATGTGTGTCTAAACACTTAAGACTAATTGCCAAACCTCACAATTCAAATTATGGAAAGGGATACCGTAACCATAATCGAATTCGAGAATGCAATTTTACAATCACTATCTTCTTAAATCTTTCTTAGTGAAAGCATTTCCTCACAATCATTTTCATGAAGGAGGAAATCTTATGACACTTAGATTTAAACGGTGTATTTGTTCCTATCCATGTGAATTTGTTAAAAACAAAGTTTACGACAAATTCAAACTCATATGGATCGAACTTTCTTAATCTCGATTTCTTGCCTTATGATAGCACAGCTGCCCACCATCTCTTCCAAGTCGTTAAGCAGCTCACATTTTCTTATCAATGTACTTTCCATTGATCAAGGTCCTTGCCTTTTATGCATTCAAATGAGAACTCATAGGATTCACATGCATAATTAACTCAATTGGATTGGCACAGAAACAAAATAATGTCAACACGATAGGTTGTAAACCTCAACTCGTGTGCTAGTGATGATCGATAAGGTTTATTTGATTTGTTCTTGAAACCTTTCAAGACCATTAAGACTCCCACTGACTCCTTGACATATAAGATTCTCTTGTCAACAACCATTTCTTGACAAACAAATATTCAAGAGTTAGTGTAGCTTTTATCAAAACACTTCATAAATTGGTCCTGGTTGGTCTTTGTCTTATCCAAGACATCACAACTTTCCACATTTGATAAATGTTATAAACCTTCTTAATACTTATCACTCAGTTTCACAATCTTAACTCTAAGACTTGTTTTTGGAACGAAGTATGATTGACTTCTTGATTTAACCATTTCTTCAATTCTTGATTCCTCTTCTTAGACATACAATTGTACTAAGACTCACTTAGAGGATCAATTGAGATATGGTTCTTAATCATTAAGACCCATCATAAAGCATAAAAGGTACTCTCCGTTCTTCTTAGAATGGAGAAACTTTTATCTTTCTGCCTACTTGATTCTTCTTGTTCATTCTACTATTGATTTAAACCTTTTTTCAATCAATCTAGAATTACACTTAATCTTGTAAGTATAATCACATTTACTCTTATGGTGGACTTGATCAACACGCAACTTTGTGTGCTCGATCTCCTAGTCCTTCACTTGACACTTTGTCAATGAATTAGTCTAATTTCCAAATGTGAAATTTCTCATTCATCGTGCAACCAAGTTGCATGATTCCAAGTTTCTGTCCAATTGAAACTTGGGCGATGAGAAACTCTCCCTATTTGGTAAATTCTCGACTTTCCATAAATAACATAATAAGAACCAAATCCATTATTGCTAATAATAGAAACATCCAAACATCAATTTTTCATATACGCCATTGCAAGGATAAATAAATAATATAAAATCAAAATTTATTTTATTGCGGAAAAAATTTTGTCCTTACAATGCAATTCATTGAAAAACTATGCTAATACATCTTTCTTAGCAATCTAATTCTAACTCTAAGTAGTAGCTCAAGAATCTAATCTTTGAGAAATGCGATCGAAATCCATTCCTTCACGGTTAGATTTTGCTCACTTCTTCCCTTAAGCTTCCTTTCTTTTCTTCGATCCTACAAAACATCAATTGTAATCTTATCACATTATGTATTAAGAATCTAGAATAGAAGCTTAAAAGAGTTAGTCAATGGATTTTACCTAAAGCAAAGCCATACGTTTTGACTCTCCCATCTCTTAGATCTCTTAGGTAAATAGGGCAGATTCGTCTCCAATGCCCTTTCTCTTGGCAATAACAGTAAATTGACTCTTTTGGAACATGACATGGAACTACTTCAGACATTGCCTTTCTCTTATGATCAAACTTTTCGATCATAGCATGTCTTTCGTTGCCATTATCTATATCCATAGAGGTCTTGAAGGCAGATTCACCAATCAACTTTTCTTTTCTATTGCGCCAAACCATTGCTGATTCAGCAGCAATAAGCATATATGTGAGATCTATAAGGGTCACGTCGTGGTTCATCATATAGTACTCTCTTACAAACTCACTATACGAGTTAGGAAGTGACTGAAGAACCCAATCAACAGCCATTTCCTCACAGACAACGGATCCCAACATTCTTAACCTATCAATGTGTGACTTCATCCCTATGACGTGTGCACACACCAACTTTCCTTCTTTATGTTTACTTGCCAAAAGGGCTTGAGTGATCTTGAACTTTTCAAGCCTTCGAACTTGTGGGTTAGGGAGAATAATCGGAGGAGGAGGAGGAAGTGAAGTATGATCTCTTGTTCCTCGATCGAATCGTGGAATATCATCTTCATGTGGAAAGCTTATTCCACGGGATTTGGGAAGACCATAGTTGTCGAACTTTGACATCTACAAAACGGGAGAAAACGAATTCAATTTAGTTGATTGATTGAGTCCTTAGTAAATCACCCAAATGAGTTACTAAGGCTAGGACCCAACACAATATTCTACAACTCGGGAGAGGGATGCCGTAACCCTAATTGCAGAATATTTGAAGGTAAGTGAATGACGATTCACTAATTTCCACCACGAAAAACGAAAAAGAATTTAAGTTTTAAATCTATGAAAACTCCTAGATCCTTTGAGATTCATTGAACTTTCAATGGCATGTTTAAATCTCGATATGCCCCTCTTGTTTGTGACTGGGATGCCGAGGATCACAAAGAGGGTGTGAATAACCATGCAAACTTACATGGTGCCCTCACATGTTACAGTCATCTATTCGATGTGCCGGTAAACCACACACGCTCCACCGAACTATGACAAACATTGAGTCACCCTTTGCTACCTTCACTTAGAACCATTTAGTGTGCCGGTAAACCACACACGGTCCACTAACGTCTTCGCAAGGGTACAAAGTGTAATTTCATGGAATTGCATCAATTCACTTTTGCCTAAGTAACTAAGATTGGGAATTTTATGAAAACATTTAGTTACTTTAATAATTCATTATACTTATAATGGAAGGTTTCGTCCTATCCTACCCGTTCGGCTAACGACCCTCCACTAGTCAAGAGTGCGGTGGGTAAGAGTGGATACCCATTCAATCGCCATTTTATAGGCAATTTCCTTAAACACCCCTTATAGACCAGCTTCGTGAATGAGGCCTACTAACGGTAGGACTGACTTTTACTCATTCATATATATAATGTTAGACTTTTAATGTTATATATAGTATAGGGTGTGTTTTACACTTTAAAATACTAAGTGGTCAAATATAACAATTATATTTTTAATTGTAAACCAAAACTTTGAAGGATTTATTAAACTTCTTTTAATTATACACCTTAATTAATTAATAAAACCATAAGGGTGTAATTTGAACCTTTTCAAAACAATACTAGGGTTTTAGAATTTAACATCCTAATTAAACTTTTAATCAACTTTTAAATTCCAAAACTTGAGGGCAAGTTTTGAAACTTTTCAAAACAATTTAGTTTTAATCTCTCTTAAAATTTTCGAATTTATGCCATATAAATTAATATTTTAAATATTAAAACTCTTGATTTAATAATTATCCTGAATTAGACTATTAATTTAATTATTAAATCATAAGTGATTATCTAAATCATGAGGATAATTACCATTTATACATTTAAGATATCCTAATCCCTTAATTATCTCTCTAGATTTCGAAATTATGGTTAGGATAATGCAAAATCTATAATTACCATATATAACAACTAGAGGATAATTACAAGATATGGGATAATCCAAATCCCTAAAATTTAGGATCTTATCTTGGGGAGGAGGCTAATTTCGAAAATCATGGGGTTTTTCAAACCCTAGATTTTGAAATCTTGAGGCTTAAGTAAAGGATTTGAAACCCTTTCAAATTTTCGCAAATTAGGGTATAGAAACCCTAATCTCAAAATTTCTAGCCTCCTAGGGTTTATTGGCTATAAACCCTAATATGTCAAGTTCATACAATTGTATAATACTAATTGAAAACAAGTTAACCAAAGGCTCTGATACCACTGATGGGATTTGTACAAACAATCCTATGTGTGCATGCAACCCTAGAATTGGATCTATGTTTTCACTATTAGATACACAACATTATGAACACATAAAGAAACCCTAATTCTAGCATATAAGTAATCATATTAACATAAGAATAGGTTTATAATATTACCTTGATTGTTATGTAGCAATAACAATCCCAAATCTCCTTGTATTGACTTTGGAAGGCTTAGAGTCACAAGTGTCACTCCTCTAATGGTTCACAAACACCAAGAGCAAATGGAGAAGCAAGAGAGAGAGGGAAGAGGTATAAAATTCGTTTCTAGGAACCCTAGACAAGGCATGGACGAATTCTTATGGCCTTAGGGATATTTATATAGGTGTAGAGATTAGGTTTCAGTCCTTATCCTTATCTAGTTGCTTGCCCATCAAGCAACCATAAGATAAGCCTTGAAAACCCTTATCTTTTATCCTTTGGATGATTTCAAGGATCCTTATCTCCTTGAATTCGTTCAACCCATATTTATTATAACCATTACCATATTTTGTAACTATCACATAATTACAATTCAGCCCCTCTAGTTTAATTAATTACATTTGATCACAAAATTAATTCTTAATTAATTATTGACCAATATTAATTAAACAAATATGATTTCTCCTTTAATATATTATTCTTATAACACATTAATAAATCATAATAACCTCTCTCTTTATTTATTTCTCCAATCAAGTTGCTTTGGTGAAGGCAACCCAAAAGGACCATGCACCATCGGGTCAAGTACATACCAAAATAGTTATGGACTTAGACACTAATCCGACAGTGAGTTTGTAAGAGAGTACTATATGATGAACCGCGACGTGACCCTTATAGATCTCACCTATATGCTTATTGTTGCCGAATCAGCAATGGTTTGGCGCAATAGAAAAGCAAAGTTGATTGGTGAATCTACCTTCAAGACCTCTATGGATATAGACAATGGCAACGAAAGACATGCTATGATCGAAAAGTTTGATCATAAGAGGAAGGCAATGTCTGAAGTAGTTCCATGTCACGTTCCAAAAGAGTCAATTTGCTTTTATTGCCAAGAGAAAGGGCATTGGAGACGAAGCTGCCCCATTTACCTAAGAGATCTAAGAGATGGGAGAGTCGAAACGTATGGCTCTAATATAGGTAAAATCCATTAACTAAACTCTTTTAAGCTTCTATTCTAGATTCTTAATACATAATGTGATAAGATTACAATTGATGTTTTGTAGGATCGAAGAAAAGAAAGGAAGCTTAAGGGAAGAAGTGAGCAGAATCTAACCGTGAAGGAATGGATTTCGATCGCATTTCTCGAAGATTAGATTCTTGAGCTACTACTTAGAGTTAGAATTAGATTGCTAAGAAAGACGTATTAGTATATTTTTTCAATGAATTGCATTGTAAGGACAAATTTTTTCCGCAATAAAATAAATTTTGATTTTATATTATTTATCCTTACAATGGCGTGTATGAAAAATTGATGTTAAAATGTTTCTATTATTAGCAATAATGGATTTGGTTCTTATTATGTTATTTATGGAAAGTCGAGAATTTACCAAATAGGGAGAGTTTCTCATCACCCAAGTTTCAATTGGACAGAAACTTGGAATCATGCAACTTGGTTGCACGATGAATGAGGAATTCCATATTTGGAAATTAGACTAATTCATTGATAAAGTGTCAAGTGAAGGACTAGGAGATCGAATACACAAAGTTGCGTGTTGATCAAGTCCACCATAAGAGTAACAAAGATATTCGTCATGATTTACTAAAGGTTTAGTAAATACGATTATACTTATAAGATTAAGTGTAATTCTGAATTGATTAAAAGGGTTTAAATCAATAGCAAAACGAATAAGAAGAATCAAGTAGGCAGAAAGATAAAAGTTTCTACATTTTAAGAAGAAGGGAGAGTAGCTTTTATGCTTAATGATAGGTCTTAATGATTAAGAACCATATCTAAATTGATCCTCTAAGTGAGTCTTAGTACAATTGTATGTTTAAGAAGAGGAATCAAGGATTAGAGAAATGGTTACATCAAGAGGTCAATCATACTTCGTTCCAAAACAAGTCTTAAAGTTAAGATTGTGACATTGAGTGATAAGTATTAAGAAGGTTTATAGCATTCATCAAATATGGAAAAGTTGTGATGTCTTGGATAAGACAAAGACCAACTAGGACCAATTTATGAAGTGTTTTGATAAAAGCTACACTAACTCTTGAATATTTGTTTGTCAAGAAATGGTTATTGACAAGAGAATCTTATATGTCAAGGAGTCAGTGGGAGTCTTAATGGTCTTGAAAGGTTTCAAGAACAAATAAAAATAGACCTTATCGATCATCACTAGCACACGAGTTGAGGTGTACAACCTGTCATGTTGACATTATTTTGTTTTTGTGCTAATCCAATCGAGTTAATTATGCATGTGAGTCCTATGAGTTCTAATTTGAATGCATAAAAGGCAAGGACCTTGATCAATGGAAAGTACATTGATAAGAAAATGTGAGCTGCTTAACTACTTGGAAGAAATGGTGGGCAGCTGTGCTACCATAAGGCAAGAAATCGAGATTAAGAAAGTTCGATCCATATGAGTTTGAATTTGTCGTAAACTTTGGTTTTAACAAATTCACATGGATAGGAACACATACACCGTTTAAATCTAAGTGTCATAAGATTTCCTTCTTCATGAAAATGATTGTGAGGAAATACTTTCACTAAGAAAGATTTTATGAAGATAGTGATTGTAAAACTGCATTCTCGAATTCGATTATGGTTACGGTATCCCTTTCCATGATTTGAATTGTGAGGTTTGGCAATTAGTCTTAATTGTTTAGACACACATATGAACTATCTAAGGCAAAGGTGTATAAGTTTAAGAGGCCTTGATAAAAGATTATCAAAGCATCAAGTATTAGAAACATGGACTTAAGAAATTCAATAAGCATTGTTTTTCTGAAAGTTAAGCTGTTTCTGAATACATGTCGAAGCTAGTGAGAGCATAAGTGTTATGTTTATAATAATCATCATGATAGTGGGAGCATAAATGTTATGATTGTATGATTATTAAGGAAAGTATTGCAAGTTGGCAATATTAATTATAGAAAACAAGAGTCATTCTTTGCAAAGTTGTAAGGATGGAATAATTGTTTTGCTATAATTAAGGGAGAGAATATTATGCTTCATTTCAAGTCTAAAGGCTTAGGTTGAGAAATGTTAATAAATTTGGTCAAAGGTACATAGTGTGTTCTTAAAATTTCGATTATGATTACGACATTCCTCTTCATAGTTTGAATTTTGAGAACATAGCACATAAAATATTATGGCAGAAGATTGATAAGGTATCGAATCTTCGTGTAAGACATTATGCATCGTGTCCCATACGCATCGTGTATAGGATTGATTGCAAATGCTATAATATTTGACAATTCTAAAATTTTCCAAATGTCTAAGCGCATTTAGAGGGAAAAAGGACAAGAATCGGTTTTGACTAAGATAATTAAACAACTATCAAAGGACAATCCAAAGTTCGCCGAGGATTGGTCGCTTATGAGTAGTTGGAAGTATAGTATTGGAAAATATGGAAATGTTTCCATATTGGATGGACCATATCGACATTATTATGAATAGATAAGATTCTATTAAGAATAAGTTGTCATATGGAAAATATGGAAATGTATCCATATTAGAAATTGAATATTGAAAAATCTATGTCTAGATTAGAAACTTTTATGCAAAAGGATGTTCAAAGGAATGTACTTTGAGTGAGAGACATCATATCTAAGGAACTGTCTTGTAACAATCTCCAATAGAAGACTTTGTAATATCATTGGCAATAGTCTTTGTGACTTTGGTGCAGTGACATTACGAAAGGATAGTTGCATAGAATGTTAGAATCTAGCATATTCTATAAGTAGTAAGAATTTGATATTCTTTCACTTATGAAAAAGGATTTGGGGTTGTGAAATGAGAATGATTGGAAATGTGCTCAATTTGGTCTATTTCACAAAGTAAGAACCATAGGTAAACATTGTGTGCATGCTAAGAGCATGGGATAAGTGTAATAATTCAAGTAAGAAGTTGATTACCCGAAACAACAAATAATGAGTAATCGATATGGTGATAAATAAAAGGTGTTTTATTTATACTCAAAGGTTTGAGGCCATATGGGATTAGTATTATTCTTGTGTTTCACTTTGCATGTTTTGACTTCCAGAATAATTTAATTGGTTAAGAACAGTCAAATTATTCAAACGGGCCACAGTCGTTCATATGTTGGAAGTAGATATGAAAGAAGATTGCCGTGAATTAGTGTGTGGATTGTCTAAAGTGTATTAGACATAAGCAAATGTTTGCTGCAACATTCATGAGTGCTTATGAATATAATTTGAGCATTGGATTAAACCCACGCTCACTTAGATCACTCCATGGATTGTGTCACGAGTGATTGGTGAGACGATAACATCTTATATTCTTGAAACCGAGATGTGTGAGTTGTATCTTGCAAATCGGTTGCACATTGATAATATGTAAACGCACTAGTAACTTGGTGTTATAAAACATATTGTTGTGTGTGATTTGGTGAGTAAGTGCAAGCAAGCATTGTATCAAAGTTTATCCGTTCCTTTTATCCAAAGTAGGATAAAAGCGATATCTTTGGGCCCCTCGATGATTTAGTGATGACAAACGTAAATGATCGGCCGTGCTAGGGCTAATTTGATTTGTTCAATTAGTCAGTCGTCATAAATCGGGAATCGAGATATAGTACAAAGAGAATGATTTGAAATCATATCTCATATGATATCTAGAATGGAGGAATATATGATCCCTTATCTAAAGGACACGCGTATCTAATAGGATCAGAGTTGACAGTGGCTTTGGAAAGCTACGATTGTAGATCAGGATCTAAAGTCATACGCAGAATAGTTATTAGACTTATCCAAATGGGAGACTGTTGGATTAGTGTCTAAGTCCATAACTATTTTGGTATGTACTTGACCCGATGGTGCATGGTCCTTTTGGGTTGCCTTCACCAAAGCAACTTGATAGGATGAATTATGGAGAGAAAGGATTAAATATGATTTATTAATATATTATGGGAATAATATATTAAAGGAGAAATCATATTTTTTTATTAATATTAGTCAATAATTAATTGGTAATTAGTTTTGTGACTAAAAGAGATTAATTAAACTTAAGGGACTGAAATTGTAATTATAAGATAATTGCAATTTGGGCCATGGATTGCCTTGTATTAAGGAGTGGACGAATTCTATGGGGAAGCCCATAAGAAATCGCCCAAGGCCTTAAGGAAAGGGATCCATGGGTTGCTTAGGGCTTAAGCATCCAAATTAGGGTTTCCTTGTTAGATAACCCTAATAGCCTCACTATATAGACCCCTTAAGGACCAAAAACGTGGCCAAGACTTGTTCTAGGGTTTCACACGTTTTTAGGAAGCCTCTAACCTCTCTCCTCTTCATCCTCTTGCTTATGGTGTTTTTGAACCATTAGAGGAGTGACATTTGTGACTCTAGGCTTTTTAAAGTCAATACCAGGAGATTTGGGATTGTTATTGCTACATAACAATCAAGGTAACATCTTAAACCTATTCTTATGTTAATATGATTACTTGAATGCTAGAATTAGGGTTTATAGTCTTGGATAACTTGCATGTATAATAGAGAAACCTAGATCCAAGCATTAGGGTTTGTATGAGCACATAGGATGTTCTTAGGACCAAAAACCATCAAGTTCATGAGTGCTTTGATAAGATTAGAGTATTGGATTAAACCCACGCTCGCTTAGATCACTTCATGGGTTTATCACGAGTGATTAGTGAGACGATAATATTGTATACTCTTGAAACCAAGACGTGTGAGTTGTTATTTGTTGGTCGGTTGCACATTGATAATAAGTAAACGCACCAGTAACTTGGTGTTATAAAACTTATTGTTGTGTGTGATTCGATCTGTAAATGCAAGTGAGCATTTGAGTTGAGGTTTATCCATTCCTTTTACCCAAAGTGGGATAAAAGCAATATATGTGGGCCCCTCGATGATTTGGTGATGCACCTAAGCGCTTGGCCAAGCCGGGACTAAATTGATGTGTTGAATTGTAGTCTGTTGTCTGTCGTCATAAATCGGAAGTCGGGAAACAATATAGAGAGAATGATTAAAATTCATGTCTTATGTCTATGCGATATCTTGAGAATGGAGGAATATATAATCCCTTATCTAAAGGACAGGCTATCTGATAAGATAAGAGTTGACAACGAATTTTGAAAGCTACAATTGCTGATCAGGTTCTGAAGTCATATGAAAAATAGTTATTAGACTTATCCAAGTGGGATACTGTTGCATTAGTGTCTAAGTCCATAACTATTTTGGTATGTACTTGACCCGATTATGAGCATGGTCCTTTTGGGTTGCCTTCGCCATAGCAATATGTAGGATGAATTAAGGAGAGAAAGGTTTAATTATGATTTATTAATCTATTATGAGAATAATATATTAAAGGAGAAATCATATTGGTTAATTAATATTAGTCAAGAATTAATTAAAAATTAATTTTGTGGCTAAAAGAGATTAATTAAACTTAGGGGACTGAAGTTGTAATTATAAGATAATTATTATTGGGCTATGGATCACCTAATAATATATAGGTTGGACGAATTCTATGGGAAGCCCATTAGAAATCGTCCAATGGATATGTTAAAGGAGTCCATGGGCTGCTTAGGGCTTAAGCAGCCAGATTAGGGTTTCCTAGTTGAAAACCCTAATAGCCTACATGTATATAAAGGGCCCCTATCCCCCAAAAACGTGAAAAGAGTTCCTTTAGGGTTTCTAGACATTTTGGGCAGCCTCCTCTCTTCTCCTCTTCATCCAAGTTGCTTAGTGGTGTTTGTGACTCCATTAGAGGTGCAACACTTGAGGCACTAAGCTTTCTGATGCCAATCAAAGCAAGGAATTGATTGTTCTTGTTATATAACAATCAAAGGTAATTACTAAACCCTTATTTCAGTTCTTATTTGATAGATCTAGGGTTTATAGCTTTGGATATTCAATTGCATGTTCATTAAACAAACTAGATCCAAAAGCTATTAGGGTTTGCATGTACACCATAGGATTGATGTTTTGCTTAAAACCCATCAAATTACACATAATATGAAGTAAAAAGTAATTAGGTGTTAATAACCATATGGTGAATATGGATATTGATTATGGAAAGAATTGCAAATGAGTATTTTAGTAATTTAGTTATAATCTAGTTTAAATATAACATTTTTAATTTTTGAATAGATTAATTATCATTAAATTAAGTATTTGGGCGTGTGTGTGTGTGTATATATATATATATATATATATATATATATATATATACGCTACGTTAATGTGTTTCTTATATTTATTGTGTGCTAGATTGCACCAATAGGAATTTTGTAAAATTAAATAATTATTTAATTAAATACAGACAGATATTAAATGATGTTCATAATTATATGTATATTAAATGATGTCCATAATTATAATTCTCTTTTTATGTAAACTAATTAATTTCATCATTAATGTCAGCAATAATTATAATCATGTGTTAATGTGTTTTTACAACTTGATTTCTCAAAAAAAAAATTGAATATGTTTTTTCTTTATAAAAACATATTTATAAAAAAAACATATTTTCACATAAAAAAATCTTATATTTTCTATTAAAAAACTTCTTTAATTTTTTTTTTGTACATGAGATACCTGTTTATAAAAATGTGTATTTACTAAGTACATAAATATATACAAATCTGTTTTTATAAAAAAAATGTTTACAAACATGTATTTTACAAAAAAATGTATACAAACACCTATTTTACTATAAATACATTTGTATGCAAACACACACACGTCTACTCTAATAAATAAAGATCCTTTTGCTACATGTCACATTCTTATTCATTTTGCCACATGTAATTTTATGGTTATTTTAAATTAATCTTCATTCCACATGTCATTTTATGGTTTTTCTATTTTATTAAATTCCACATATTATTTAAATCTAATAATAAATGCATATCAATCTCATTAATGACTTTCTTCTAATTTAAGATTATTAAATTAAAGTTTCATTAATGACTTTCTTCTAATTTGGAGATTTGTTCCGATAGAAAATGAGTTATTAAAGATTTGTTCCTATGTTTATAGCATTAGTTCCATAAACGACTATACTGCTATTTACTTACTCCATCTTAATCACATAAAGAGTTTTGCTTTGGAAAATGTTATGTGAGATACTAACATATTGTTGGTATTCAAAAGCCGCCACCCAATGAACCGGATGCCAACCTCAATGAGGGGGTGGTGTTGGATGCTCAGCTCCTTGATCTTGTGTTTAAGCTACCTATCACCATTATCAAAAGCATCCCTCATAATTGTTGTATGGATTTCTCTCAGGCTTTGAAAGCAGCCATTTCCAAGGTTGTTGCTCATCTCGGGTCCATTGAAGCTTGGGTTACATTGTTAATTCTTCCTAGGTGTACTCTTCAGGTGTTCAGGCTCAAGAATAGACAAGAAAGTATGTATGGGAACAGGAAGTCCTTGCAACATTGTAACATCTTAAGCGTATTAGCTACTTGGGGTACAGAAGATGGTATGGCCAAGCTTGTTAAAAACTTGGTTGACAATGCAAGGATGGAGCAACAAGGCAAAAAAGAAGAGTACATTCAGGAGGATAGAACATGGGGTCCTGCCAACGTCAGACAATGTCTCCATAAGGTTGTTGATGGGCATTCCACAGCAGCAATGAAAGTATTATGTTCTTCGGGGGTTGCTCCATACGGGGATGCTACCACGAAGGCATTGGAGGATAAGCATCCACACAAGCCACCACCATCCATGTCGAGTACCATATGTTCAGTACCTCCCCTTGTGGTTGATATTGACAATGTCCTTGGGGGAATTAAATCATTCCCTAAAGGAACCTCGTGTGGGAGAGATGGGTTGAGAGCTCAACACATTTTAGATGCTCTTTGTGGAGAAGGTTTAGTAATCGCCAAAGAACTCCTATGTGCTATCACATGTGTAATTAATTTATGGCTAGGGGGAGATGCCCTTCGAGTTTGGCGGAATTTGTTGCCTCTGCTCCTCTTACCCTGCTTCTAAAACCTAACAAGGGAATACGACCTATTGCAGTAGGAACTATATGGACACGTTTGGTTTCCAAGCTGGATATGAAAGGTGTTGGTAAAGAAATGGTCGGGTATCTCAATGATTTTCAGTTCGGGGTCAGGGTGTCGGGTGGTGCTGAAGCCATATTACATAGCGCTAACAGTAGGGATGAGCATATGACCCGTTGGACCAGACCGGAACGGATATACATATTAATGGGCCGGTTTTCGGGTTTTGTTTTTACCACTAATCGGGTTTCGGGTTTGGACCGGACCGTACCCGGAATACGGGATTTAACCCGGACCGGACCGAAATTTTTTTTCTCCTTAAAATATATAGATAAGGATATTGAATTATTAGTTAATGTTATATATAACATTATGTATAAAACTTCATGTTTTTATTGTAACATTATTTATAAATCTTGATCAACGTTTGTTCCTATCACTTTACAAGAAAAAATGTATCTAGCATGCTATTTTTTGTTCAAACATGCAATTTTTTTTTATAAAAACATGCAATTTTTTTTATAAAAACATGCAGTTTTTTATAAATAATGCTGTTTTTTGTTGTTTTTTACACAAAAAGCTGTTAAAATGCAGTTTTTTTTATTAACAATGTTGTTTCTTTTTTTGTTAAAACATGCATTTTTTTATAAAAATTGTAGCTTTTGTGCTAAATAGTGTAATTTTTATTTGGTCCAAATGTTAATAAGGTTTGTATTTTTTTGTAGACACCTCATTTGCACGTGATCTAAGTAAAGTCCCGCATTGTACCAATTTCAAAGCCTAGTTCGGTCCAAAACCCGAAACCCAGTTTAGTACCCGAGACCGGACCGGACCGAACCCGAACCCGTACATCCAAAAACGGTTCGGTTTTCGGGTAAGAAAATTCACGATTTTCGGTCTTCGGGCCGGTTTGGTCCGGGTTTGGCCCGTTGCTCATCCCTAGCTAACAGGGTGTTGAGTGAACGACACAATGACGGGTCTCTTTCCATGCTTACTGTGGACTTCTCTAATACCTTTAACCTTGTTGACAGGTCCACATTACTTCATGAGGTCAGATTGAGGTGCCCTTCTATATTCTTGTGGGTAGAATTCCTATATGGTCAAGCAGCAAGGTTATATCTAGGGGACACACATGTTTGGTCTTCTATTGGAGTTCAACAAGGAGACCCCTTGGGACCACTTCTCTTTGCCCTTGTGTTGCACCCACTCTTGCATAATATTAGAGAAAATTGCAAGCTTCTTCTCCATGCATGGTACCTAGATGATGGCACACTTATTGGAGATTCTGAGGAGGTGGCCAAAGCCTTAGACATCATTAAGGCTATTGGCCCACAATTGGGCCTTCAGTTGAATATCAAGAACACCGAGCTCTTTTGGCCCTCGTGTGATGGAAGGAAGCTGCGTGAGGGGTTATTCCCAGTTGGCATCGGAAGGTCGCCATTGGGGGTGAAAAATCGTATGAATGCGTGCGAGCAGTCCTTAGAAAGGTATAAACCTGATCTATTTTCATGTCATTTTTTTTTGAAAAATATTGAGTTTAAGATGGTCAAAACAGTCCTTAAATAGACCATAACTTTTCTGTTGAAAGCTAATGTTTACGTTTAGATTATACATGTTTGAACACAACACTCATTTTTGCTATTTTTTAGTGCATAGCTCATATCCACAAGTATTCATGCAATATATATGTTAACAAACACATTTATCATGATTTTTATGAATATATATATATATATATATATATATATATATATATATATATATAAGGTGAACTTCATGTTCATGCTAATACCCAAAGGTTAAACACATAACACTTTGGTCCATGCAATTATCCAATGGTTAAACGAGATTTTGACTTGTATTCCCCCCCCCCCCAAAGAGTATGAAAAAAACGAAAAGGAGTGGGGTATGAAGCTCACCTTGGAGTTTTCGTGTGGAAGGAAGAAGAAGGAACTTTCGAGCCTAGCTTTGTGTCTTTGAGAGATTCTCGAAATATGGATGTTCTAAGGGTCATATACACAAAAATGAGGGTGTAAGTGGAAGGATCTTAGCATAAACATGAAATTAAATACTTTGAGTTTAACATAGAACTTACCAAGATGCCTAGAACCGACTTTTGGTGGTGATGAAACTCGAGATTCCGAGAGAGCAAAGGAGGAGAGTTTCTTGACAGCAAAGTGACGAAATGGAAGTTTTTTCTTGTGTGTGTGTTGTGGTGTTGGCCTTAAATAAGAGAGGGGGGGGGGGTCGGCCAAGAACAAGAGAGAGGGAAAGGAGAGTTGACTTTTTGATAAGTTGGGGGGGGGGGGGGGGTTCGGTCCTATGGGAGGCCCAAAAGAGGTTTTCGGTCCCCCTAAGGCCTAATGAAAATATATCGGCCCAATAAGGCCCAATGAAGAAGTCTTGGTCCAATAGGGGTTTTGGGCTAAGGCCCAAAATTGATCGGACTTAGTTATTGGATCAAGTTTTGGTTTTGCATGAGGCTATTTCATTTTGATTCTAAATATACACACGTATAGATTCCAATAACATTGAAATCTTGGACTTCAATAGCCCAATGAGTTGGGGTACGTAAGTAAGGTATTAAGGTTTTAAGGTGTTAAATTGATATGATGGTATTCTAGACATGTCTCACTTGTACAATTAGGCTAATTACCCTTCGTGTGGTACTTGTATGATAACTCACATGTATATTGTTTGATGGAGAGGTGGACCTAATAAGATATAATTATGGAGAGGTGTATTCATTTAGCTATATTAGGAGGTGGCATACTCAACTATTTTATACCTTGTGAGTTTAAAGCTGATGGGAACCCCTTCATTTCCTTTCTTTCCCTTTCATTCTCAGTTATTTCCATGTGGGAGGATATATTTTAAAAGGAAAACACCCCACTATCCTTCCATTCATTTTCTTCCCCTTCTTAAACGAAACTCGAGAATGCATTTCATTATATTTCCTTTCCTTCCCTCCTTAAAAAAATCTCAAGAATACAATTTTCCTCCTATTTTATTTCCTTCCTCTCCTTAAAAGATCTCAAATACACATTTTCCTCCCATTTTCTTTCCTTCCTCTTCTTAAAAGAAACCGGAGAACATGGTGTTAGTGAGATTTTGGACAATAAGGTTGATTTGGTTGAGTTTTAAAAACAATATCAAGTCTTTTTCCTTAATAACTTTGCAAAAAATAGTAAAAAAATTAGTCATTGAAACCGCATACGAGGCTAACTCGCATGTTGTTTCATGCCTCGTCTGTAGTTTCGTTGTAATCTATAAAAAGAATTTTATTTTATTTAATTTTTTCATTTTTCCTACGAACCGCAAATGACTTAGGTAATCCACCATTCCTCTCGTATCAACAACGTTATTTCGTTCGTTATTCGTTCATGTGATTCCAAAGAACAAAACCGCAGATGGCTTGGCCTCGCCTGTTGTTTTATCCCCCGTCTATTATTTTGTTTATGCAATTCGCCTGCTATGTCGCTCAAATGGTCAAATATCATACAAACTGCTACAACATAATCAAAGAATAACACTTAACAATGTACAAACAAAACTAAATTTGAAAATAAGAATGTTGTTAAGTTGTTAAATCAAGCCAAATATCTTTCTTATTTTCTATTATTGTGTTTTTTTTGAGATTTTTTCCAATTTAATTTTGTTTGTATCGTGGTTAAGTGTTATCCCTTGATTATTTTGTAGTAGACTAGTAGTTTGTATGTTATTTGGCTTGATTCGCCCCATTGAATGAAATAACAGATGAATTGCATGAATGAAATAAGGGACGAAACAACAAGCACTAGGTGAAACAGTAGGCGAGGCCAAGCTATCTACGCTTTTGTTCTTCGGAATACGAGAAAAGAACAATCGAAATCACAATTGACACGAGAGAAAACCATCATAGATGGCGTAAGCCATTTGCGGTTTCGTGGGAAAAGGATAAAAGTAAAAATATTTTTATACTGCACACTAGTCAGCAGTTTCAATGACTATTATTTTTTGTAATAAGGAGTTTTTTTTTTTTTTTTACAAATTCATTTAAAAAAGACTTAGATTTGTAATTTTCTCCTTTTCTTTTTATTTGATATGGCAAGTAAATAGTAATCGAAGTCAAAAGACGAATGGGCGGAACACATTTATAAAGACTTAACAATTCAGGCTTCGTACCAACCCCCGAGCTTTTTCCAACCGCCGTAAAAGGAGATACGGAAGGAATTTCTCCCTTTCTTTCTCCAATGGCAGAGAAACTCGATGGAACCCCATCAAACCAGACCCAAAAAAAACCAGCAATCCCTGCATATGTAAAAGCCATATCCGGTTCACTCGGTGGAATTGTCGAGGCATCTTGTCTCCAACCCATCGATGTTATCAAGACCCGTTTACAACTGGATCGGGCCGGTTACTACAAGGGTATTCTTCATTGCGGCAGCACCACTGTCACAAACGAAGGCGTCCGTGCTCTCTGGAAGGGTTTGACACCCTTTGCCACCCACTTGACATTGAAGTATGCCCTACGGATGTTCTCTAATGCCGTGTTACAATCGGTATTTAAGGATTCCAACACCGGAAAGATTAGCGATGGTGGGAGGTTTCTTTCTGGGTTTGGTGCTGGTGTCATTGAAGCTCTCGTGATTGTTACCCCATTTGAGGTGAGGTTAGTCGAATCTCCATTCGATTTTACACATGCAATTGCCTAAATTTTTAGTATTGTAAACGGTTTTTAATCTGTTTATATGCCCTTCAGTTTGAATTTCCCCAATTAGCTCAATTATACTAATGTGTCTTAGATCTACATACCCAATTAGTTTAAAATACCATTTCATGGTGCATGTTTGGCATTTGGTTCGTTGGATTTAGCTTTATATTTACAAAAAAAACTATAATTTAGCTTGGCTGCTTCTTCAATTTGCTAAATAGGATGAATGAAATGGCCTGATGAAGGTAATGGGTTTAGTAGTCATAGATCTATAGTTTTAAATCATATGGAGTCTATTTAGGGGATATAAAACAACGATTAGAGGTAGTGAATGTGTACTGTTTTAACAATTATAGTGAAAAGGTAGAACACTGAAATATATAATGAATGCTTTACCAGTTACCTTTTGGTTCTCTAGTAATAAACTAATAATAATACCATTGAAGTCGTTTATAAAATATGTTTGTCATAGCTTTCTTCTTTTAAAAAGTAATCTACTTAATTGTAATACTATTATAGACAAAGAATGTACTCATTTTGAGAAATATCATTTAAATTTTCCTCAAGTTCCAAAGAAGATTTCGGGGATTGTTTCTTTTTGACTTAGTGGACTCAATAAGACAAGACCTAATTTGATAAACTATATATGAGTGTTTGAGTGTCTCCTTTTGACTTAATGGAAAAAAAAAAACTTAATAAAGAAAGTTATAGAAACAAGACTTTCGTCGATTGATTCCTAACTTTTACAAAATATCCTCATTTACTTGTTCATTCAGTTTCCATAAGTCTGCTGATATTTTCTAGAATATATCATTTATCCTGACAACACTTTATATGTGAACAACAGTTAATAAGAAAAAAAAAACAGGGCCTTAGATGAAATCAGCTAATTAACTTTTTTACTATTACAACATTGTGGCTTAAAAAAATCCACCATATAACAATGTTATCCAACTAAAAAGCAATTTTCACTAATATAATCGGGTAGTTTTTTCAAAGTATAATGTCGTAATAAGAAAAAGGTTGAAAGTCCAATGCTATAATTGGGTAAAATTGAAAATACAACATAGTGACAGCTATAATTGGTACATTTTTCAGCATCTAATGTCTTCAACAAGAAAAAAAAAGTTGAAAGTCCAACGCTATAATTGGGTAAAATTTTCGAAGCACAACGACTTAATAAGAAAAAAAAACGAAAATTTGATACCATAATAGAAAAACAAAAGAAAATAGGATGCTATAATAATACACACACACACACACAATAAAAAAGACAAAAGTACATTGCTATTTCTTCCATTTATCCTTCAAATTCGCCTCAAATTTCAACTTTACTAAACGCAGGTTGTAAAAATAAGATTACAACAACAAAAGGGACTAAGTCAAGAGCTTCTAAAATACAAAGGTCCAATCCATTGCGGGCGGTTAATCATCCGTGAGGAAGGCGTACGCGGTCTTTGGGCCGGCGCTTCCCCAACCGTAATGCGAAATGGCACGAACCAAGCGGTCATGTTCACCGCCAAGAACACATTCGACGGGTTGTTATGGAGGAAACACGAAGGCGATGGAAAAGTCTTGCAACCCTGGCAATCGATGATATCTGGGTTCCTAGCTGGCACTGCGGGGCCCGTTTGCACTGGGCCTTTTGATGTTGTGAAAACAAGGCTAATGGCACAGAGTAAATCGGGAGGTGAAGGGAAGTATTATAAGGGGATGTTTGATGCAATTAAAAAGATTTATGGTGAAGAAGGGGTGTTTGCTTTGTGGAAGGGTTTGGTTCCACGGTTGATGAGGATACCACCCGGTCAGGCGATTATGTGGGGGGTGGCTGACCAGGTGATGGGGTTTTATGAGAAGAAATATGTTCATGATATTCCGTTACCCGTATGATTTTTTTGGTGTTGGTTTTGTAACTTGGGAAGTTTTGTTTTGGTTTTGTAGACCAACATTTGGTTTTAAGTTGGAGCTAATTGCTAGAAATAATAACGTACTTTGATTTTCTAGTTATGGTGTTGTACTTTTAATTTTTTTTTTCTTATTAGGACATTGTACTTTGAGAAATCTAGTCGGTTGTAGCATCAATATATGCACTCTATGTTGTTGGCTGAATAAAAAAAAATTGACAGTTAATGTCGTAAATACGTAACAAATTATTTTTAAATGGAAAGGTATTTTCTGAATATCTCAGATAGTTTGTCTCGTTTTATGATATTAACCAAACAGTACATCTGAAATAGTTTTCCCCTTTATGATATTAGCCATTTAATTATATCAATGTAGATATATAAAAAGAACATGAATTAAATAAATTTAACAATGTAATGATACGTGTACATAAACCTGTAGATATGGAAACCGTGTACAAAGTCAAATATGATATGCTTTGAACTTGAAGAGTAGTTCAATGTATTGCACTAAAAGTTAAAATCTAGACACCACCGTATGAAAGTGAAAGAAGCGATTTATTAAAAACGTTTTGAAATTTATATTATATAAACTATAATATGTTTTTAGTCGGTTAGTCTATAATAACGAAAATCGAATACAATACAAATCACACGGTAAATGTACGTAATAATAATAATAAAGTAATAACTATCTTCAAAGATCAGAGTAAATGTATTTTTATATAAAGTTTTAAAAATTAAAAATAATATTAATTATTATGAATTAAGAAATGAAAATACTCACCATCTTAACTAAAAATTTGTCTTTGACAAAGGAAGAAAAAGGACACTGTGAATATGAAATTGGACACGCATGATGCTCATGAAAGGGAAGGTTTTATTCTTTGGAAGGTTTTATATTACTTTTTTAATCATCTTTTATATTATGACATTCACATTACGCAAACTATTAAAAATGATTGTAAGTATTATATCATTAAGCATTTTATGATTCATAATACATATATTAATAATTAATAATCATAATACATTTCAAATGTTGTAGCCCAGCGGTATCAGGTGGTTCCCTCCTTTTTTGAGGTCGAGGGTTTGAGTCCCGTTGTGGACATAGGTGTTGTTAGCTTAGGAGTAATTAGATTGTCGGTTCAAAAAAAAAATTAGTATTTGGTTATAAAAAATATTAAAATATACAATTTCGAGTTTTTGACCATTAAAAATATTTAAAGCAGCTTAATTTGATAAAATAGAAACTAAAATAGTTCAAAATATTAAAAATTAATACCGTTTTCAAAATACTAATAATATTTACAGTTCACGTTTAGTTTCAATCACAAATTATTTCTTTAACATTCAAATCTGTTATCTGTTATAATATATAAAGAAGTAATATAATAAACTAAGTACATATAATAAATTAATAATTTAAAATAATAATATTTCTTTCAATGAGACCCATCTATATGTGGCATGACTTTTCCGAAGGTGACTTTTATTTTTAGAATTATCACAAACATATCATTAATTTGATATCTGACAAAAGAAAAATTACATATTCTTTCTTCCTATTTATTTATACGTGAAATCCATTAATTATCTATTTTAATTATATCTCTTGATTTTGAGATGTGTTTTGATAAATAAGTAAAAGAATAAATAAAAAGATATTTAATTTCTCTTAACAAAATCACTGTTCATTTGATGTGAAAACAAGGCTAAAGGCACAAATTAAATAGGTAGGTGAGTTGAACTGTTGAAGTATTATTATAGGAGGTTCGTCCATTTAAAATTTTGATATATATATATATATATAGTAGTTGTGATACCCGTATAATATACGGGTTGATTAAAACAAAATGATAAATACAAATGATTAAACATGAAGTTTTATTTAAATTTGAAATTTGAAATAAGTATAAATTAAAAAAAAAATGAAAAAATTAAATTAAAATTATGTGTTTAGTTGTCAGACCCGTATATTAAATGTGTTAATTATAACAAAATTTTAAATACGAAGGTTTCAATTGTAAATTTATTTAAAATTGAAATTGAAGTTTGAAATTTGAAATTAATATACTTATTATGGTATGTTTAATTTATAGAAAGTAAATTAATGGTATATATTCAATAATAATAAATGAAGTAAATGACAAGTGAAAAATAAATATCTCAAAATTATGACAAAATGACATGTGGCATAATGCATGAGAGTATGACAAGTGGCAAAAAAACCTTCATTTAATAGAGAGGATATATATATATATATATATATATATATATATATATATATATATATATATATATACACTTAATTAACTTGTACAATAACTATAATAGTGTTGTATTTTATATGGATAAATAAAATTTTTAATTAAAAAATTAAATCTCATTGTTATAAGAGATGTTTGATGCGATTAAAAGGATAAAAGGATTTACGGACCATTTACGTGTATGTGTTTATAGATACCTTAAAAAACTAATATAAATATATAAAAAAAATACTTTGAGATATCTAATCTTATTTTTTGACTTTATAAATATTTTTTTTTGAGATATATATTTTTTGACTTTATAAATATAAAAACTGTATATATAAGTATATTTTCGCAGAAAAAAAATTATCAAAAATTATTTCAGCAAAATTATATATATATATATATATATATATATATATATATATATATGTGTGTGTGTGTGTGTGTGTGTGTGTGTGAGTGTTAGTGTGTGTGTGTGATATTAAGGTCTATAAAGTCCAAAAAAAAAAGATTAGACATCTCAAAGTATTTTTTTATGTATTTGTATTTGTTTTCTAGGTTTTTAGGGTTTTTTTGGTTTATATATTTTCTATTAAACTCTAGTGTGTGTGTGTATATATATATATATATATATATATATATATATATATATATATATATATATATATATATATATATATATATAACAACAGAGACCAAAATACTTGAATCTCATGCATTTAAAACTCTATTGCCCTTCAATTGCATTTTAATAATGATTGTAATCATAAAAAAAAAACCAACTTACTTGCACCATATTATTTTGAAACTTCCATGTTTTTTTCACATTCTTTGTAATAATCGTTTTAAAGTGATTAATTACCTTTTAATTTAATATTAGAACTCAACTTTCAACTAATTAACCACTTGCAACGCCTTGTTTCTGGTACGCATTTATTTATAAATTATTCGTTTTTATAGAGCTACTCGACGAGTTGGAACCGCCAGACTCGTCGAGTAGAATCAAGTCTTGGACGCGGGTTTTCAGCCATCTACTCGACAAGTCGAGTGTAACACCCCAAGTTCAGAAGTGCAAGTTTAGGGTTCTTGGTGTAATTAAGGAAGATCGACCCCGCGAGTCTATGGTTAGACTCGACGAGTCGAGTCACGATTTGGCCATGTGCTAAGTGGCTGACTCGGCGAGTCAGTGCTGGAATGAGAAACCCTGATTCCTGTGATTTGCACCCTATATAAGGAACCTTAAGTCCCACCCCAGCCTCTTTAGCACTCCCTTTGACGTCCAAAAACTTTCCCCATCGATTTCAAACCCTAAATTGAGAGTGAGAGAGATTTAAGTGTGTTTTGGAGCTTGGAGAAGAAGGATACTTGAAGCAAGAGTTGGTGGGATCATAGAGGAGCGAAGTGGATCTGATTTCCTTGCTTGTTGGCATCAGATTAAAGGTAAAAAGTTGTTGCCTTGACTTTGTTGTGTTTAGATGGTTCATGAATGAAGTTTTAGGGCCAAATTGCCATATATGAGCCTCCTTTCGAATATTGGATTCAGATATGTGGTTGCTACTACAGATCTAGTCTGGTCCTGACTCATGAATCTGGAAAGTGATAGCTTTGGGGCTTGATTGAGAGTGTCCTTGCCTTAAACCTTCACTTTAGCATGAGTAGAGCTTGTTGAGCCTTGCATGCACGTAAAGTTGGAAACTTTACGTGTGGATCTGACCCTAGGAGTCCAAATCTATGTATTGAAAGCAATGGTTTGGCCTGTGATCGTCTGAATGAAGGTATTACGTATGGAATCGGCGAGTCTGGGAGATGACTCGACAAGTCGGACTAGAGATTTGGCATGAATCGCGTAGTAACTCGGTGAGTCACATGGGTGTACTCGACGAGTTGGATGAAGATAGGCAGGAACTCGACGAGTTGGAAGAACAACTTGGTGAGTCTGTTGAAGATTGCCTTGGGCTCGGCGAGTCTGTTCTTGGTGTAGCACCTGGTTCCTGGTACGTACTCCTTGTGATTAATATTTTAATTTTATGCATTTTGCCTTGGACTCGGCGAGTTAAAGGACCAACTCACCGAGTAGGAGCGGGATAAGGCGCAGGGTTAGAACTTTGTACTCGGCGAGTCGGTCCCCGGACTCGGCGAGTAGACCCTGTTTGGACAAAAACCCTAATCCGGGCATTTGCACCCTATTTAAACGCTCTAACTTGGCCTCCAGAGTCCCTAACACTTCCAGAGAGCTGTAGAAAGAAACCCTAGCCCCCATATTGTTCTTGAGAGTGATTTTGGCTTTGTGGAGAAGGTTTGGAGCTTAGAGGAAGGAAGAGGAGGTTGAAATGTGCAAGGAGGGGAGGTAGATCCGGAATCTACACTGTGAGAAGCTTCCATTCAGGTAGAAAAGTTTTTACCTTGATCATTAGTTCATTAGATCCCCTTTTTGTCCCAAATTAGTGGTTTCAAGCCCTAAAACCTCAAATTCCATGTATTTATGCTTTAAGTTCTGAAAGGACTTCAGATTGGGATCTTATGGACATCCTAGAAGTATAAAGTCTCTGTGGTTGGGATTATTGAGGTCCCTATTGAGTGTATGACCCCTTAAAGAGCTTGGATTTGCCTTCTTGAGCTCATAGGGCCATGCATGCACGTAAAGTTTGCAACTTTACGTGATAAGCATACTCTAAGAGCATAGATCTATGCATTAGAAGCGTTGCATGTCTCAGTTTTGGTCTGTATGGGAAGTGGGTCGAAGGGACTCGGCGAGTCCCAAAGTGGAACTCGGCGAGTTATATGAAGATGGTCTTAGACTCGACGAGTTGTTCTTCAAACTCGGCGTGAACTTTCACTGAATAAGAGGGGTTTAAGTGTTGAAGGTCCAACCCTTCGTATCTGCACGCGGAATTAGCAGTGTAACGTAGTCTCAAAACCCCAAATCCTCTTACGGGATGTTATGGTGAGGATTGGAAGCGAGTAGGAGATCTGCTCGTGGAACTCGGCGAGTTACTCTCGGACTCGGTGAGTCGGGTCACGAGTCGGTTCCATAGTCCCGAGTAGTGAGTCAGGGGTGACTCAGTGAGTTGAAAGAGAGACTTGGCGAGTAGGACCGGGTTAGTAGGGGAAGGACTCAGCGAGTCTGTGCCACGACTCGGCGAGTCCAGTCAACTGGGAGTTGACCTTGACCAAGGAGTTGACCTTGAACAAGGAGTTGACCTTAGACCAAGGATGGGCCAGTCAATTGACCTAAGGATATTTATGAGTGGCTAATATATGTGTATGGGTTTGTAGCCGGAGGATTAGCGGTGCAACAACCATACGTCTAGTAGCCGAACTTTCGGTAGCTACTCTTTGAGGTGAGTTTCCTTCCAGTAGTAACAGGTCTAAGGCACCAAGGCCGGCCCGATTAGATAATATGCTAGTTTCGGAGTGTGGGCAGAGCCCGTATCTCATGGTCGAGTTTGATTATGATATATTCCAGTATGATAGATTTGTCTATACTCGTTGTCTGTGTGATACTTGTATGTTATGGATTAGCAGCTGAGTGTGGGAGAGGCCCGTATCTCTCAGATAGTGGAGTGTGGGCGAGGCCCGTATCTCTCAGATAGCGGAGTGTGGGCGAGGCCCGTATCTCCCAGATAGCGGATAGGCGAGGCCCGTATCTCCCAGCTAGCGGAGTGTGGGCGAGGCCCGTATCTCCCAGCTAGCGGAGTGTGGGCGAGGCCCATATCTCCTAGCTGTTCATTGTATGTTTGTATGGTATGAGGTATTATGGGGGAACTCACTAAGCTTCGTGCTTACAGTTTTCTGTTTTGGTTTCAGGTACCTCTTCTTCGAAGGGGAAGGAGCTGGCGCGGTAGCGGCCCATCACACACATGCCTCGTATTCCGCACTATGAGATCTTCCTGGGGATTTGTACTATGACATTATTATGTTTATGAAAATGTTTTCCAGACATGTGATATCTTTTATGAAATGTCATGATCGGTGACGCTTTTATTTCTAAATGCTTTACTAAGTATATGTTTTAAAAATGAAATTTTTGGCTCATATTTTTGGGATGTTACAAGTTGGTATCAGAGCCCTGGTTTGAGGGATTCGGACACACCTTCGGGGGGTGTCTGAACTCAAATCGAGGGATTAAAAGATTTTAAAGCAGAAAATATTTTCTAAAAAGCTAAGTAAAGAGTTTTAAGAAGAAGTGTATGATGTGCGCGACCGACCGAGCTCAAGTAAGTATTCCCCAAAGTACCCATACCAGCTTATGTTATGTTTATCAGTTTTAGTAGAACAACATGCTAGAATAGGACTAAGGATCTAGGACTGATGCCTTATGTGTTTCAGTGTATGAAAATTACATGCTAGAATTGAGTAGACAGCAGTAGGATAGCCTGTTAGGGTTATGCCTGATAGTATGAGTTTAGCATGGTATGCTAGTTCAGCTTTTCTCTATGAGGACATATTTTCTTGAGACTGTTCCCTTTTTGTCTGAATGCTGCTTGCTTTGTGCTTCGTGGGACTCTGAGTGATGGGAGTTAGACATTAGGTGAATACGTAACTTCACATGTGATCAGGGTTGAATAATCTTAGAGTGCTGGATTTGACCCTATTGCGCAGCTCTTGTCTGAGTCTAACTGTGGAAGGGCCAAGTCTGTTACTCGAGGGATTATTTGAGCCTCACCACATGTGATGGTATTCAGGTAATGACTAATTGACATTACAAGGAGGCCTTCAGCAGCTGAGGACCTGGTAGGGTGGAGTTAGAGATTTTCCTGGGGCAAGCCTAGGATGAGTATAGCAGTGATTAGCAGTAGTGAAAGGGACTTGGTGGAGTCAAGGTAGTCCTTGGAGAAGGTACGGATAGATGTGGAAGGTAGTATGGGCCCGTACTACTGAAAGCAGAGGATCTGTACCCGAACTAAGGAAGGTTGAGACAAGACCGGGGAACTTGAAGTAAATGTGACCCCTCTAGGGGTATCAGTATCACTAATGATTGTCTGTGTGTATTGCCGAATGGTGGTACTACGCCAGAGGCCAACTGGTGGCAGTTCTGGAGAGGGATCGGGTTTGGGATCAGGTTCCGAGCCAGTAGATGAGAGGCTACGCGAGTTCATCGCGTCAGAGATCACCAGAGACATCCTTGAGTCGACCCCCATCATCTTCGGGTCGATCAAGGAAGGGATAGTTGAGCTGATGGAGGGCCGCCTCAGGGCGTTCAGGAGTGACATGGCATCTGGCCAGTCAGGATCTCGCACACTGTCCTTTAAGGACTTTAGGGGCAGTGGTGCGCCGGATTTCCATGTGGAGAAGGACCCCATTGCTGCCAGATGATGGATTGCGGACATTGAGTCCGCACAGCTGACCAGCTTCTGCCCCGAGGGGTCGAAGGTGAGATATGCAGCAGGATGTTTACGAGACTAAGATAGGGATTGGTGGGAGTCCGTTGGTGACTCGTTGGGAGCCTCGGCTGTCGAGGCTATGACCTGGTCGGACTTCGTGACCAGGTTCAGGGCAGAGTTTGCGCTGGCTGTCGAGCTTCAGCATCTGGCCAGAGAGTTCTTAGACATGAGACAGACGACGGAGACTGTGATGGAGATCACCGCCAAGTTCCGTGAGAGAGCGTTGTTGGTGCCCCAGTATGCGGGAGATGAGGATATGAGGAGGACCCGCTATCATGACATGCTACGGGCCGACATCCGGGAGCATGTTAGCTTTTCAGCTTGCCCTACCCTGGAGTCCATGATTACCAGGGCGAGGAAAAGGGAGATTGATTTGGAGCACATTCGAAAGAGAAAGGAAGAGATGGGGCAGGTAGTTGGGGCTTCGGGGAAGAAGCCCAAGGGATCAGATGGTAGGCCGAAAGGCCAAAGGGGCCGGGCCGCTGCGGAAAATGCGGCAGGTTGCATGAAGGAGCCTGTAGGGTGGGATCATCAGGCTGCTACAAGTGCGGCAAGGCGGGGCACTTTAGCAGGGATTGTACTGCCCCTGTCTCGGTTGTTCAGACATCTGAGTTGCTGTGTTTCCACTGCAACCAGAGGGGCTACAAGAGGGCCAATTGCCCCCAGTTGACGGCAGCATCAGCGCCAGTGAAGGCGCCAGCTCCAGCGACTCTGAGGATCACAGATGGCCGGCAGGGCAAGGCAGAGGCTCCAGTGGTGAGGAGTCGGGCATTTCAGCTGACGACAGAGGAGGCATGCGCCGCACCCGATGTGGTGACGGGTATGATTCTTTCCCTCTATCTTATTTTTATGATGTTATGATATTGATATGTGCTCTGTGTATATGAGTTAGGATCGTTCCATGTGAACAGTATTCCTGTTCAGGTGTTGTTTGACTCGGGTGCCACCCGATCATTTGTTTCCCTTGCGCTTAGCAAGAGGTTTACTGAGTCTTCGGGATGTTGGATTTCCCTTTAGAGGTAGAGATTGCCGATGATCGATCGGTGCGAGCGTCGGCAGTGTTCAGGGATTGTGTCCTAAGGTTATTTGAGGAGTGCTATTTGGTGGATTTGGTTCCCATCCCTTTGCGGGGGAACAAGGTGATTATAGGCATGGATTGGTTGAGCCCTAATGGGCCGGTGATAGATTTTGCGCAGCAGTTAGTGCGGATCAGGACCCCAAGTCGGGGAGAGTTGGTGATCCACGACGAGAGGCCACAACGTGGACCCAAAGTATGTTCAGCAGCAAGGGCTAGGCGCTACCTTCAGTAGGGTTGCGCGGGATATGTCGCGTTCGTTATGGATACCCGGGAGGCGGGTAAGGCGACGGCGAGCGAGGTTCCAGTGGTGCGAGACTACGCTGATGTGTTCCCGGAGGAGCTTCCTGGAATACCTCCGGAGCGTCAGGTAGAGTTCAGGATCGACCTAGTTCCTGGTGCGGCTCCGATAGCCAAGGCACCCTATCGGTTGGCTCCTCCCGAGATGCAGGAGTTGTCTACGCAGCTGCAGGAGTTGCTAGACAAGGGATTTATTCGACCGAACAGTTCACCCTGGGGAGCCCCGATCCTGTTTGTGAAGAAGAAGGACGGGTCGTATTGGATGTGTATTGATTACCGGGAGCTGAATAAGGTAACAGTGAAGAACTGTTACCCACTCCCGAGGATTGATCACCTCTTTGATCAGTTGCAGGGAGCATCTTGGTTCTCCAAGATCGATTTGCGTTCAGGGTATCATCAGATGAGGGTCCGAGAGGAGGATGTACAGAAGACCGCGTTTCGGATGTGTTATGGCCATTATGAGTTCGTGGTGATGCCGTTTGGGCTCACCAATGGTCCTGCTGCGTTCATGGACCTCATGAACCGCGTATGTAGACCAATGTTGGATCGGTCTGTGATAGTTTTCATTGATGACATCTTGGTTTATTCCAAGACGCAGGAGGAGCACGAGGAGCATCTGAGAGAGGTTTTGGAGACCTTGAGGAGGGAGAGCTTGTACTCCAAGTTCTCAAAATGTGAGTTTTGGTTGCGCGAGGTGCAGTTTCTTGGGCACCTCGTCAATCAGAACGGGATTTCAGTAGACCCGACCAAGGTGGAGGCCGTGATGAGATGGGAGGTTCCGAAGTCTCCATCCGAGATTCGGAGTTTCCTGGGATTAGTGGGCTACTATCGGAGATTCATTCAGGACTTCTCCAAGATAGCCGTACCCCTGACGCGGCTGACTAAGAAAGTCGTGGTCTTTCGATGGGGGCCTGAACAGCAGGCATCATTCGAGGTTCTGAGACAGAGATTGTGTGAGGCGCCAATTTTAGCCTTGCCAGAGGGCGTAGAGGATTTTGTGGTATATTGTGACGCGTCCATTTCGGGGTTGGGCGCGGTACTGATGCAGAGAGGTCATGTCGTTGCCTACGCTTCGAGGCAGCTGAAGCCTCACGAGGCGAACTACCCGACGCACGATTTAGAGTTGGGGGCGGTGGTCTTCGCCCACAAGATGTGGCGACATTACCTCTATGGGGTTCGGTGTACCATTTACACGGACCACAAGAGTTTGAGGTACCTCATGGACCAGCCGGATCTGAACATGAGGCAGCGTCGGTGGCTCGATGTGGTGAAGGATTATGACTGTGAGATCCTTTACCACCCGAGGAAGGCCAATGTGGTGGCCGACGCGCTTAGCCTCAAGGTGGCGCCGATCATGGATATTTGCATGCGGATGATAGTGGTGACCCCGCTTTTGGAGCGTATTCGGGAAGCCCAACAGAAGGCCATGAAGGAGGAACATCGGAAGAGTGAGCACATAGTGGGTCAGGTTTCCTCCTTTGACTATGATAGCAGGGGATTATTGTCATTACACCGCAGGGTGTGGGTGCCGTACCTCGGAGGCGTGCGCCAGGTCTTGATGGAGGAGGCGCACAAATCTTGATTCTCCATTCATCCCGGGGCGACGAAGATGTATAGGGATCTTCGTCTGGACTATTGGTGGCCCTGCATGAAGCGGTATGTGGCTTGGTACGTCGAGCGGTGCTTGACCTGCAGGAAGGTCAAGGCCGAGCATCAGAGACCGCATGGCAAGATGCAGCCGTTGGATATCCCGTTGTGGAAATGGGAAGATATTACGATGGACTTTATCACGAAGCTGCCTAGGACCGCGCGGGGAGTGGATTCTATATGGGTCATCGTGGACCGGTTGACCAAGAGCGCCCATTTTATCCCAATTCAGGAGAGCATCTCGGCTGAGAAGTTGGCTGACATCTATATCAGGGAGGTAGTGGCGCGGCACGGGGTGCCCGTATTAGTGATTTCAGACAGAGATGTGCGATTTACTTCCAGATTTTGGAAGAAGTTCCATGACGAGTTGGGTACTCGTCTGCATTTCAGCACCGCTTTTCACCCGCAGACGGATGGTTAGAGCGAGCGGACCATCCAAACGTTAAAGGATATGCTGCGTGCATGTGTTCTGGATTTCGGAGGTAGTTGGGATACCTACCTCCCGTTGGCGGAGTTCTCATATAATAATAGCTATCATGCAAGCATCGACCGCCCTCCCTTCGAGATGTTGTATGGAAGGAGGTGCAGGACCCCGATATGTTGGGGAGAGGTTGGCCAGATGGTCATGGGAAGCACTGAAGTGGTGCTCCAGACGACAGTGAAGATCCAGCAGGTCCGGAGTAGGCTCCAGAATGCCCAGAGTTGGCAGAAAAGTTATGCCGACAAACGTCGTTCAAACTTGCAATTCCAAGTCGGGGATATGGTTCTCCTGAAGGTGTCGCCGTGGAAAGGCGTCATCCGATTCAGGAAGCGAGGCAAGTTGGGCCCAAGGTTCATCGGGTCATTCAGGACTGTAGCCCGGGTGGGCAAGGTGGCGTATAGGTTGGATCTGCCAGCCGAACTCAGCCAGATCCACAACACTTTCCACGTCTCTCAATTGCGGAAGTGTTTGGTAGACGACTCGGCAGTGGTGCCTTTGGAGGATATTCAGGTCGATGACAGCCTGAATTACATAGAGCGGCCTGTGGCGATCCTCGACAGGAAGTTGAAGGATCTAAGAAACAAGAGGGTGGAACTCGTGAAGGTGCAATGGCAGCACCGAAAGGGATCGGAGTGGACTTGGGAGCCGGTGGAAGAGATGATGGAGCATTACCCCGAGCTGTTTCAGGATCGAGCAGCAGACTTCGAGGACGAAGTCTGAAATAAGTGGGGGAGATTTGTCGCACCTGGTTCCTGGTACGTACTCCTTGTGATTAATATTTTAATTTTATGCATTTTGCCTTGCACTCGACGAGTTGAAGGACCAACTCGCCGAGTAGGAGCGGGATAAGGCGTGGGGTTTGAACTTTGTACTCGGCGAGTCCGTCCCCGAACTCGGCGAGTAGACCCTGTTTGGACAAAAACCCTAATCCGGGCATTTGCACCCTATTTAAACGCTCTAACTTGGCCTCCAGAGTCCCTAACACTTCTAGAGAGTTGTAGAAAGAAACCCTAGCCCCCATATTGTTCTTGAGAGTGATTTTGGCTTTGTGGAGAAGGTTTGGAGCTTAGAGGAAGGAAGAGGAGGTTGAAGTGTGCAAGGAGGGGAGGTAGATCCGGAATCTACACTGTGAGAAGCTTCCATTCAGGTAGAAAAGTTCTTACCTTGATCATTAGTTCATTAGATCCCCTTTTTGTCCCAAATTAGTGGTTTCAAGCCGTAAAACCTCAAATTCCATGTATTTATGCTTTAAGTTCTGAAAGGACTTCAGATTAGGATCTTATGGACATCCTAGAAGTATAAAGTCTCTGTGGTTGGGATTATTGAGGTCCCTATTGAGTGTATAACCCCTTAAAGAGCTTGGATTTGCCTTCTTGAGCTCATAGGGCCATGCATGCACGTAAAGTTTGCAACTTTACGTGATAAGCATGCTCTAAGAGCATAGATCTATGGGTTAGAAGTGTTGCATGTCTCAGTTTTGGTCTATATGGGAAGTGGGTCGAAGGGACTCGGCGAGTCCCAAAGTGGAACTCGGCGAGTTATATGAAGATGGTCTTAGACTCGGCGAGTTGTTCTTCAAACTCGGCGAGTCATATGAACTTTCACTGAATAAGAGGGGTTTAAGTGTTGAAGGTCCAACCCTTCGTATCTGCACGCGGAATTAGCAGTGTAACGTAGTCCCAAAACCCCAAATCCTCTTACGGGATGTTCTGGTGAGGATTTGAAGCGAGTAGGAGATCTAGGCGTTCAAGAGTGACATGGCATTTGGCCAGTCAGGATCTCGCACACTGTCCTTTAAGGACTTCAGGGGCAGTGGTGCGCTGGATTTCCATGGGGCGAAGGACCCCATTGCTGCCAGACGATGGATTGCGGACATTAAGTCCGCACAACTGACCAGCTTCTACCTCGAGGGGTTGAAGGTGAGATATGCAGCAGGATGTTTACGAGACCGAGCTAGGGATTGGTGGGAGTCCGTTGGTGACTCGTTGGGAGACTCGTTTGTCGAGGCTATGACCTGGTCGGACTTCGTGACCAGGTTCAGGGCAGAGTTTGCGCCGGCCGTCGAGCTTCAGCAGCTGGCCAGAGAGTTCTTAGACATGAGACAGACGACGGAGACTGTGGCGGAGATCACCGCCAAGTTCCGGGAGAGAGCGTTGTTGGTGCCCCAGTATGCGGGAGATGAGGATATGAGGAGGACCCGCTAGAGGTGAGGATGGAGTGTTTGCCATGTGTATGTTTATCGCTAGGGTGTTGTGGTAATACTTGATATAAATATGGGTAGGTGTGGAAAGTAGTATGGGGCCGTACTACTGAAAGCACAGGACCTATACGCATATCAAGGAAGTCACAACCCATAGGGTCGGGTTGGGAATTGGTTCCCGGGTTATTGGGGAAGTATCTGATTTTATGGCGGTGTATTTCCAGTATGGTGGTTACGAGGCGTGTCGGGGGTGGATCCGGGTCAGGATCGGGACCAGGAGAGGACGGTCAGGGTGGATCAGCGCCACCCGAGGTCATTGGTCAGATTAGTACGGATGAGTTGGATGCCAGGATTTGTGAGATCCTGCATGATGAGATTGGTGCTATGTTCAGGGCGGAGATGTTGGAGATGTTTGGGTCGATCAAGACCGCCATGATTGAGTACTTTGATTAGTGTTATGCAGCTCTTGCAGAGACGGCTGCCACGGCAGCTACAGCGGCTGTATCAGTGGCAGGGGGAGTAACCGGTCGTGGTTTTCAGTATCGGGACTTCGATAATAAGAAGCCTCCTACTTTTGATGGAGTTCAGGATCCGATCATTGCTATGAGGTGGTTGTTGGACGTGGATGGTTGTTTCTTCACGTGTTCATGCGCTGCGGATCAGAGGGTGAGGTGTGCTCTAAGCCTTTTAAGGCTCGGGGAAAAGGATTGGTGGAGGTTGACTACGGGATCATATTCTGATGCGCAGCGGGCTGCGGTTACATGGGAGCAATTCTGGAAGATGTTCACTACCTGTTATGTTCCACGGGTTGAGAGGGAGAGGTTGTCTCGGGAATTCTTGGAATTGGAGCAGGATTCGGAATCGGTGATGGAGATCACCAGGATGTTCACTGAGAGGGCGATGTTTTTCCCTGAGTTTGTTTCGGAGCAGCGTCAGATGTTTCGATATCTGAGTATGCTAAAAAGGGATATCAGGCAGTTTGTGTCTACGCAGAGGTGCGAGACCTTACTGGAGTTGCAGGCGGCCGCTCTGCGACGTGAGTTGGAGATTGATTAATAGTTGAGAGAGCAGAGGCAGGCTCCGGTGCAGTCGCATCCGGTGCCGAAACGGTCCAAGACCGTTGATTCCAGGTTGGACAGTTAGAGCGGTCGTACTTGTGAGAAGTGCGGGAAGGGTCATACCGGGGTTTGTAGGTCCGATGGTGCATGCCGCAAGTGCGGAAGAGTGAGGCACTATGCGAGGGATTGCCTTCAGTCAACCCCGGTTCAGGATATGAGGCTTTGTTATCAGTGCCATCAGGTTGGCCACATGAGGGCCAACTGTCCACAGCGAGTTTCCAGGCCAGTGCAGGTTCCAGCACCGGCTACTTTGAGGACTACTGGCGGGGGCCATGGTGGATCGGAGCCTCCGAGGGCTCAGGGGCGCGTTTTTCAGCTCATAGTAGAGGGGGTCAGGGCAGAGCCGGATGTGGTTGCGGGTATGTTTTCGTTTCATTGTTGTCTGGTTACCTGGTTATTTTGTGGTGTTGCATTTTATTCGCCGTTCTGCGTGTTTCATGGGTTGGTTGAAAATAATAGTAGTCAGGAGTGTAAGTGGTCAGCATCCAAGGGACTGATGGTCAGAAATTGGTTGTATGGTCTTGATGTCAGGTATAGCATTTACAATTTGAGGAGTGTTCAGCTGAGGATCGAACTCCCTTAGAGTTCGAGATGTGCGATGACGGGATGTGATTTCGCGAAGGTTGCCCGTTTTAGAGGAAATCAGTTCATGGATAAGGGGAATATGTTGAGCGAGGTTGTCTAAGTGATGCCGTTTGGGCCATCGGTGGTTGGAAGTCAGTGCTCTAAGTGGAGAGAATTGGAAAATTATCAGGGGGATCGAAAAGCGTTAGATTTTGATTAGCTGTTCAGGATCTAACAGTGTTTTAGCAGGCCAAGAGTGTGGGCTGGTATGAGTAAGTGACAGATCGATGGGGCGGAGTACAAACGAAGGATTTTAGGTAGGGTGATTGGTTGTTATGAGGCCTAGGATTAGGCCGGGATCCGGGTATATGGAATGGAGTTGGATCTCGGAACCCCTAGAGGGCTAGAACAGTATATATGGGAGAGATTCCCAGGAGGAACGGCTCGGGATGATGTATGGATAGTTTGAGTGGACCGGGGAGACTGAAGGCCGGAAGGCGTACCAGTCAGGCAGAAGGCCTGGTAAGGCGATCCAGTCATGCTGGAGACTCTGTATGCGTTATTAGATTTGTATGCGGAGGATGGGTGATTATGTCGTCATGCAATAGCAAACAATAGGTCTGGCCCCGGGTATTGATCATGCTAGTGAAAGGCGGGGTATGGACTTCGATAGTCCTTGTGATCAGATTCAGAGTATATGTGATGCATAAAATAGCGATTACTCTGCAAGGGATAGTGTAGAGTAGAGTGTGAGCACCGTGGCACTCGTCTGAAGTGGCAAGGTTGGCAAGTAGATTTCCTTGGATAAGGAGAAAGGAAAGGTAGGTAACTCCAGGAGGGAGTGTTGGGATCATGGAAATGAAAGTAGTAGTGAGAATGGATGATTGAGAGTATTTCAATTATGGTTGTTGAGCACTGGGATTGTACCAGTGGTATGGAAACACATCCGGGTTGGGTGTTTGATGAGGTTGCGGAAGGATTTCCGGTAGTGTAGAACCAAAGGAGTTCGGAAGGGATGCAAGGAGGGAGCCTTGGAATTTCTATATGGTTGTAATTAGGAGGTGATGTATGTAGTAAAAATTCATCCCAGGAATGTCTAGAGGTATCGTCAGCATGTCGGGATTTCCATCCCAAGGATGTTAGAGCAGGTTCAACATGCATATGTGATTGTAGGGGAGAGCTCATGGGAGTTGCTCGGGAGCTGAAGGATGTACCATCCTGTCAGCTCGGAAAGAAACAAGTTGGATTCGGAAAGGAAAGTGGGATAAGTCCCATAAGTGAATTGGATAAAGGATATTCTAGTCGAGGAAGGGGTAGCAGCCTGGTACCGGGTCAGGACCCGGTGGTACAGGGGGATGTCTAGCTTCGTAAGGGTCAAGTGATTGTTGTGTTTAGGAGTGATGAAAGTATCATCGGGTGATCTTTGGTTAATAAGGGTTGTTACCAGAGAAAGAAGCTGGTGGCCGGCTTGAATCACCTCTCGTAACTCTGGAAGGGAAGGGTTGGACTTTATAGAGGTTAATAGTAGTGTTCGGAGGAACCTGGGTCGTTTGACACCAGGAGGTGCATTGTGGGAGTATTATCTGGAATTGTGTGCTGCAGCAAGCTACGAGGACGAATCCTAATTTAAGTGGGGGAGAATTGTAACACCCCAAGTTCAGAAGTGCAAGTTCAGGGTTCTTCGTGTAATTAAGGAAGATCGACTCGGCGAGTCTATGGATAGACTCGGCGAGTCAAGTCGCGATTTGGCCATGTGCTAAGTGATTGACTCGGTGAGTCGGCGGCTAGACTCGGCGAGTCAGTGCTGGAATGAGAAGCCCTGATTCCTGGGATTTGCACCCTATATAAGGAACCTTAAGTCCCACCCCAGCCTCTTTAGCACTCCTTTTGATGTCCATAAACTTTCCCCATCGATTTCAAACCCTAAATTGAGAGTGAGAGAGATTTAAGTGTGTTTTGGAGCTTGGAGAAGAAGGATACTTGAAGCAAGAGTTGGTGGGATCATAGAGGAGCGAAGTGGATTTGATTTCCTTTCTTGTTGGCATCAGATTAAAGGTAAAAAGCTGTTGCCTTGACTTTATTGTGTTTAGATGGTTCATGAATGAAGTTTTAGGGCCAAATTGCCATATATGAGCCTCCTTTCGAATATTGGATTCAGATCTGTGGTTGCTACTACAGATCTAGTCTGGTCCTGAATCATGAATATGGAAAGTGATAGCTTTGGGGCTTGATTGAGAGTGTCATTGCCTTAAACCTTCACTTTATCTTGAGTAGAGCTTGTTGAGCCTTGCATGGACGTAAAGTTGAAAACTTTACGTGTGGATCTGGCCCTAGGAGTCCAGATCTATGTATTCAAAGCAATGGTTTGGCCTGTGATCGTCTGAATGAAGGTATTACGTATGGACTCGGCGAGTCTGGGAGATGAGTCGACGAGTCAGACTAGAGATTTGGCATGAATTGCGTAGTAACTCGGCGAGTCAGACGGGTGTGCTCAACGAGTTGGATGAAGATAGGCAGGAAATCGACGAGTTGGAAGAACAACTCGACGAGTCTGTTCTTGTACTCGGCGAGTCTGGTCGAGGAGTCCTAACCTTTTCTGGTTTAGTTGTGGATCGGTGAGTTGAGCATGAAGGGACTCAGAGTTTATTGGACTCGGTGAGTCATGGGGCGACTCGGTGAGTTGAGTCGTGATATGAGAGTTTTGAGTATGGGAACTCGACGAGTCAACGGGTTGACTCGGCGAGTAGGGTCAACCAGGAAGGTTGACTTTGACTGAGGACTTGGACTTTGACCAAGGGTTGAGCAGTTGACTTCCAGGGGTATTTTGGTAATTATTGGTATTTATTGATTTGGTTTTTGGTAATGATCAGTGGCGGAGTTCGTGCTAGTGGTCGGATCAGCGTGATCTCATTCTTCAGTCGGCAGTTACAGGTGAGTTATCCTTACTATACTGACAGGGTCTACGGCACCAAGGCCGGCCCTCCATCGGATGGAAATCCGGGTATTGTTGTTATGTTATTTCTTTGCTATGTTTGCATCCTGGTAGTTAGGATGGTATATGTGTGACCGGAAGGTCTTATATGCTATAAGGGTATGAGATATATGTTGATAGATGTTATGAGAGCTGTATGTGTTAAGTAACGTTATGAGCAGTATGTTATGGACCGGAAGGTCATCATGTTATATGCGGTTATATGATATCTATGTGCTTTGTATGTCATGTATGATATGGACCGGAAGGTCAACAGAGTATGGACCGGAAGGTCAACAGAGATATGGGATGGAAATCCCCTGAGACATTCGAATCGGAAGATCCCATGGAGTCATGGCCTGGAAGGGCGTATGTGATGTTATGGCCTCGAAGGGCGTATGTGTTGTTATGGCTTGGAAAGGCGTATGTGTTGTATGTAGTATTTTGGGGGTAATTCACTAAGCTTTCGGGCTTACAGTTATGGTTTAATGTTTCAGGTACTTCAGGAGACCGTGGCAAGGCAAAGGCGTGATCGTACCGCTCCTCGTGTTTTATGTTTTATGATATGGATCTGGGAAAAATACTCTGATAATAAAAGTATTGAAAACCTTTTTGTAATGAATTAATGAAATTGGGTTGTTTTTGAAAAATTTAAATTGGTTTGAATTTTTAAGGTGTTACATCGAGAGACCTCGAATCGGCGAGTAAGTCTTCCAGAATGAAACTCTAATTTCAGGGTTTTGCACCCTATTTAAGCATCTTAATCCCACCTTTTGGCCTCATTTCCAGCCTCCAAGTCCTAAACCCTGATCCACGAAACCTTAGTGCATTTTGTGAGTGTGTGAGCCATTCTTGAGTGATTTTGTGTGTTCTTGAAGCTAGAAGAAGAAGAAGGAGCTAGAAGGTTCAAGGATAAGATTATAGATCCAAGGATTTCCTTCCAACCTCATCACTTTCTGGTAATCAAGTCTCTAACTTGATCATTCATTCATTAGATCTACTTACTTTCATTTTATGAGGGTTTTGGTTCAAGAACCTTGGTCCTCGGGAGTTGGACGTCCCAAGTGACTTACATTTCAGATTTGGGATCTAGAAGGGTTTCCATGGAATAAAGGTGCAAACTTTATGACCATGGAAGCCCCCATGCAATCTTAACAACATTATTATGGCCTTTTTACCCCTAAAAGGCCATGCATGGAAGGAAAGCTAGGAACTTTACGTGCCCAACTGACATCCAAGGCCTAGATCTAATATAATGTGCTTTGGTTTAGAGTATTATGGCTTGTGGACCAAGATCTATGTCCTAGAGAGTTAGGGTTTGAACTAAACCATTTAAGAAGGACTAATAGCGGGTAAAGTTGGAAACTTTACCCTTAAAAGTGTATTCCCAGTGTGTATATGAAGTATGGAGTTTGGATCTGAAAGGTAAGAGCTTAATCCATTGAGATGGCTCAATCAGACAGAGGAACTCGACGAGTCCATAGAGGGACTCGATGAGTTGAGTTGGTTGGTTATGTTCTAGCTTAAGCTAGAACTTGACGAGTCAGTGAAGGGACTCGACGAGTTGATTTGGTAGAGCGCGACTATGAGTAGCTTGGGAACTCAACGAGTTGGGGTGACCCGACGAGTTAGATCGCAATTTCAGGTTCTAGGAATTGACGATTTGATGGAGCAACTCGACGAGTTGGGTCAACCAGAAGGTTGAATTTGACCAAAGCATTGACTTTGAATAGGGGTAAAATGGTCATTTTACATTAAGGAGAATTATTAGGTTTTGACTAAGTGTTATTATGGTAATAATAGTCGGGGAGTCGGGGGAGCAACCGTTAGAGATTCCTCACTCGAGATTTCAGCAGTCAGCTTTGCGAGGTGAGTCCTCTTCCAGTAGGAACGAGTCTAAGGCACCAAGGCCGACCCATTTATGTATGTTAGCGATGCCGGGGCAAGCCCGAGAAATGTTTGTATGCTTGATGTCTTCGTGATTCTTGCATGTGTTTGTTTATGTGTTCCGGACTTTGGTCCGATGCCGGGGCAAGCCGAGCGTCTAGCTTATATGTTATGTGTTATGTGTTCCGGACTCCGGTCCGATGCCGGGGCAAGCCCAAGGAATGTTTATATGTTTATGTGTTATATGCCTGTTGCTATGTTACATATATACCGGACTTCGGTCCGATGCCGAGCGGGGCCCGATGTAGTGGGCAAGGCCCAATGTATGTTATTATGTGATTATTTATTATTAATAAATATAAAAGTGGGCCCTCTTCTCTCTCTCTCTCTCATTCTCTCTCTCTCTCTCACACACACACACTCTCAGTAACACACACACACACAACACATCACCACCAGCCCAACCCTCCCTCTTCGATTCCATCTCGAAAACAAGAAGAAGAACTGAAGGAAAAGCCACCCTCAGAACCCCTTTCCCACCTCGTCGCCATCCACTGCCACCACCAAAAACAGCCCCTCCACCACCCTCCATTGTTGTTATGTTGCTACTTGTGAGGCCCCTCCATCCCCCTTTATCTTCGTCTTCATTAGAAAGCAACAGAAACTGGCAGCAGGAGGTTGTCGCCTACTTCCATCATCACATCACCAGCCATTGTCACCTTGTTGCTGTTGAGCCCGACCACCTCCTACTGCCTCTAATTTCACTGTAAATTCCCTTGCACCACCATTCTTTTATGATTTTGTTTTGTCAATCGTATCAGTGGTTGGCGATGGTTGGAGTCCTCACAGTGGCAGCGACCAAGGTGGGAGCGGGTGGTGACGGTAGAGTGGGCTAGCGTTGCAGGCTGGTAATGGAGCTCCGACGACCTCCTGTTGTTTCGTTCTTGCTCTAGCTCTACGGTTTGGGGATGAGAACGAGGTCGGTGAAGGTGTTTCCGACAGCAACGATTGTAGTGGGTGATGGTGGTTTGCGTTGGTAGCCCAGGGGAAAAACAAATGGTGGAGGCTGGTGGCGGTTCCTGGTGGTTCTCGATGGCACAACTACAACAACATCACCACCCCTTCTTGGTGGTGGTTGTGCTTGACAGTGTAAGAAGGAAAGGAACAGAAGAAGAAAAAAAAGAACGTGAAGGGTGGGTGATTGAGGGTGGTTCACGGTGGTCAAAGGTCACCGGTGGTGGGTCTATGGCGGGGTAATGGTGGTGCAGGGGTGATGATGTAGTGGTGGTGTTAATGATGAGAATGCAGGTGGGAAAAGAAATTTTGGTGGGTCTAAACATGGAGGTGAAGGTGGTGAATGGGTTTAAGAAGTTTGATCAGGAAGGAAAAAGAAAATTTGCAGTTTCTTTTTTTAGTCATTGACTTTCAACGAGAGAGAGAGAGAGAGAGAGAGAGAGAGAGAGAGAGAGAGAGAGAGAGAGAGAGAGAGAGAGAGGGAGGGAGGGAGGGAAGGAGGTGGGCCCAAATTAGTTATTTTTTTCTTTTTCTTTTAAATTAAATAGAAAAAATGTATAAAATATATTAGAAAGGGCATTTTAGTCTTTTCAGTTTTCCGAGGGACCAAAACTACATGCAAACATAGTTAAACGGACCACCAACCCAAAAAACTCGTGGTTTGGACCAAAACCCCAAAAAAATACATATCATAGGGACCATTTTTGCAATTTTGTCATATTATATATGATTTTAGTTTTTTAATTGCTTTTGGTTTTACTTTTAATTTATAGTTTTGAACTTTTACTTAGTTGTTGTTATTTAATTAAGATATTAGTTAATATATATTTTTAAAGTAGATTTAGTGATAAACGTTATGAATAATACTTTCAAATAAATGAGCGCTGGAATATATTTTAAGTTAGAATTATACCTAATGAAATTCATAAAATTAGTTTTATTTACTTATTTATTAATGTAGTGTGTTCTTTAAGTTTTAGCGTTATTTAATTAGGTTATTTTTTATTAATTAACGATACACTAGTTAAAAGTAAGATCCAATTAATATATATATATATATATATATATATATATATATATATATATATATATATATGGTTCAGGTTCATTTGAGACCATTCTAATTTTGTGAGACCGTGAGACCAAATCTAAAAATAATTTTAAAATGCAAAATAAATGGAAAAAATCCAAAAAAAAAAATTTTAATATTATTTTCGGAACTTGAATTAACTAAAAAAATAAAAAATTAAAAAAATTAAAAAAATTAAAAATTAAAAAGAATTCCGTTTTTTTTTTTTAAAAATACGTGAAATATTCTAAAAAATAATTTTAAAATGCAAAATAAATGGAAAAATCTAAAAAAAAAAAATTTTAATATTATTTTCGGAACTTGAATTAACTAAAAAAAAATTAAAAAAAAATCCTATTTTTTTTTAAAAATACGTGAAATATTCTAAATAGAATATTACACTATACATATTCTAAAAATAATTTTAAAATGCAAAATAAAAAAAATTCGTCTCACAGTCTCATAAAATTAGGCTGTCTCACATTAACCTAACCCTATATATATATATATATATATATATATATATATATATATATATATATATATATATATATATATATATATATATATATATATATATATATATATATATATATAATTTATTCACACGTAACTCCAACATCGATAATATTATTATCATATAGTTGTAAAAGACATCCATATAAATTTGTTAACCATAATAATAGTTAACAAATAATAAACTTATTCTTTTTTCATATACAACTATAATAGAACCACTAAGATGACATGATTTTAATATATTTTATTTTATCATATGATGAAAATATCCACAATGTTTTAAGGTAATTTAGTATAAGAATCACTATGTCATGTTTAATGACAACGATGTAGTCATTTCAACTAACATATTTTTCATATTAACACACGGATATTCGCCTGATTATAAAATATTGTAAAGTCATAATGGAAAAACAGTTTTCTATTGCAAAAAGAAAACAATAATCGTACACTCTTCAACATGTAAACAACTTTTAAGTTTTAATGCACACCCTACTGTCATATTTAAGCCATCACTATATAGTATATACACAACAACATTGATGGGAATATGTTTCTCACAATATGTGGTGGTAAATCAAATGTGTCCACATAGACACTCGTATTAAATATGAATTTGAAGGCTATTAATTATGTGGGAACTGAACAAACAATGAATTATGAATGATGAATGATGAATCTACAAATTAATGGTAACGCCTCTAGCTGTGGTATGGTTATAATTATGATCATTTGGCGTTAGCTCAGCTGCTCCAAAAATAGAGCCATGTCTATTTGGATCATATTTTTCACCATCACCCCACAATGCATACGCTTCTTCTCCATGAACAGCATCATCACCGATCATCAACTCGTTTTCAGGCATCCTTAATGGCATGAAAATTCTGATAAATAGAAGAATAATTGTTGTGGATACGAGGTTCCATCCGATCACAAATAAGGCTGCAACTAGTTGTTTTAGGAATTGTTTGCCACCGTTTTTACCATAAAATGCACCTCTTGAGCCGGTAACCGGTAAAACCATGTTGCATAGGGTCGGCTCAGCAAGTAGACCGGTCAATAGACCACCCAAGAGCCCTGCTACTGCATGTGTGTGAAACACACCTAGGGTGTCATCCACCTATAATTATTAAGACATGTACACGTTATATATATGTATTTTGTGGAAAATCCAAAATTATGTTCTTATTCTATAGCTAATTAATATATTTAATATACATGTAGCATATCTTTTTTTGAACACGTTGAGTCGATTTTAAAACGTAGGTCAAGTGTTTCATACTGTGTGAAACACCGCTAAAGTCTAAACCACGTTCATATATATGTTGCTATCTATACATGTATTACTACCATTTCTTTTTCTAGAACTACAATATATGATGACTATCTATTCAATCGATATGTTTAAAATTGTTCAAATCGATTGATATGTTATGTAAACTAAATGCTATTTAGTATTTGTAATTATGAGTAATCTATTAAATAATATTTATTATATATGTTATGTGTAATAAGAAAGAAGTATATTATAAATACCACCGTGATAACATAGTACGGTAAGGACATATGGTGGTATGGTGGTGTTTGTGATTGCTTATTTAAAAATTATGTATTTAAGTTAATAAGTATTTTTAATTTTTTTTCTATCTAAATATTTAAATTAATTTATTAACTGTGTAATAAATCAATAAAAATTTCAAATAATCAATCTCAAATACCCTTCAATTATTTTCAGAGATGTAGTGCAACTGTTACTCTTGTCTCACCCACACAAATTTGAAATAAAATATATATTATCTATAAAAACTATATTTCTTTTGAATAAAAAATAATAAGACTGAAAATTATGACATGACCAATCCCACTCAAAACTTAAATTCATAAGGAAAAAAATAATTTATCTGTTGAGCCATGTTGACTATAAAATTGAGACAATAATTTTTAAATAGATTAAATTGCATCTCAATCTTAAAAATGAATTCCTCCTTTATCAAGTATATTAATATATTAATTAATCAATTACTTTCAACTTAAACAAACAATTTATTTTAGAATCATAAATTTTGTTATCTTATCATTCGAAGTATTTTACTATTTGTTCATATTTTATAAATTATTTGACTTACGGTCAAACAAAATTTGATTACTGATTATATTTATTCAACGATAACTATTAAAATAAAAAATGTGTTGTAGTTTGGTTTAATAACAAAAAACAGTCTAGTAGTGTAGAATATACAGGTTAGAATTCAAAATCACGATTATAATTCAGTTAAATATCCTTAATAAACAAATATGTATGTACGGTAATAAGAAACAGCATACAAATAAGAAGATAATAATATTCTTTATTCTTATGGGACCCATCTAATGTGACGTATTATTCTTAAATACCTTTTCAGTTTAGAAAGTATTTTCAATGTCGTATGAGAATTTACAAACTAAAAAGTTTCTAGAAGTGAGTCTTTACCTTTTGAAGCAAAATTGATTTTTTGTGAAGGATCATCATTGTAAACCATGGAATGCTGCCGGAAAGTATCCCCATGACTATCGCCGCCCATGATTGCACCACCCCTGCTCCCGGAGTAATGCAGGCTAGGCCTGTCATCATACCCTGAACAGCCCCAATCACCGATGGTTTTCCAAAGAAAACCACATCGAGAGTCGTCCAAACCAGAAGACTTGTGGCGGCGGATATGTTTGTGTTTAACACCGCCACCGAAGCAGGAACGTTAGCTGCGTATGGAGCTCCGCCGTTGAAACCAGACCACCCCATCCATAGTAATCCGGCTCCGGCGAGCATCAGCAATACGTTGTTTGGAGGGAACCTTTCCCTATCACTTTTTAACCTTGGTCCAACCTTCAATGCCAAAAATATTATATACGGTTAATTTGAATAGCAATTTAATTTAAAAATAATTCAAGAAATCATAAATATAAATGGATTTTGAGATAGTTTATATGTTTCTTTAGTAGTTACTATTTTTTTTTTTTGACTATTTAAACGTTATGAATAATTTTTGTTTTGTTCTGTATAATAGTTTTTTTTTATCATACATAATTTATGGTTTGTAGGGTTAAAAAAAACATTATATTGTTATGTATTACGAAAAATATATTGTATACTAATCAACTCACTATCAATAAGGCATCTCAATTGTCAAATAAAGGGAATTTTATTGATTTGATTGTGATAAACATGATGGAATGAAACTACATATCCTATTGATCATTTTTTTATTAAACTATAATGATTATATTATTAAATACAAATTTATTTTTATTTTATTCTAAGAAGTTAATTTTAACTTTTAAATAGATATTGGTTCCTACTTCCTAATTGAAATAAGATATCAGAAGTACTTTAGACGGACTCTCACTATTTGCGCTCCAACTCGAAAGATGTATCAATATATAAATGAACATAAGGTTATAGAAAAGTTGAATACATGATTTGATTAAATTCAATTCCATTATGATTCTTTAATTCTTTTCAAAAAGATAATGTGAAACAAAAACCATGTAAGCTTGACTTGTGAAAAAGGTTGGTAGGCGTAATATTATTGTTTATTTATATAAGCTACATACTCTTTTTAATAAGTTTTGTAAATATAAGCATAACATATTTGATTCAAAATGGTGTTGGATTTGCAGAGAGTTGGCTCGTCAACTCTTCATCAGTTTATGACCCTATAGTATCTATCGAAGCAACCACTTGATCAAAAGAAAATGAAGTCTTTAAATAATTGGTATCATATATGGAATATCATGTGAATGTATGGTCGACAATACATATAAAAATTTGACTATATATCTATCTAAAAAGTCTCCGCGTTTACAACCCTTTTTGTTTTCCTTTTGCATCTCTATAGTATTGTGTATATTTTAGCTTGTTATAAAATTGTTTTTTAGATAAAATATACGATTATTAATTTATGATTTAATATCAAGTAAATAACACTCTATATTATAATACTTCATTTATACAAATTATATTTCATATTTGTTACAAAATGTACCACGTTATATCATTTGCATGGAAGCAAACTATATTGATCAGCTAATTAAAAAGATAAAATATTAAATATCTTAATTTTAAATTATCACACATCTTATTTAAAAACAACTTTGTTATTAAAAATGAAAAAATAAAATAAAATCTCACACAAAAATAAATATTTGGTCATTTTATAAAACTAATATTATACATTTGTATAGACTTTTTTATTTATATATTTATACATGATACTTGGTAAAACAATGTTGTCATCAAAATATCATTAATAATCATATTATATTATCGTGTATTTATTAATTTCATCGGTGGTTAACATGTTCGCACTTTGGTTATAATAATCATATTATAACCAACAACTTATTTATTTATTTAATATGTCTAAGGGATAAATAAACAGTTTTTTCCTTCAAAACACGATCAAAAAGAAAGTTAAAAAAAATCTTTCACCAACTCATGTAAAAAGTCTTGCAAGGTAAGTAAGGCGAAGTCATATTCTTAAATTCTTACTCAATTTTTTATTTTAAAAAGTATAGTATATGTAATTCATAATCCGTGTTTCGTATTTTTAAACTATTTAAAAGTTCATTTCATCAAATTTCATATCTCCTGTTATTAAAATTATATTTATGAATAAATACAATATGTATTATCTATTTTAAATAATGAAATTAATGATAGACAGTAAACGTGTACATACCCAGTAGGCAGCAGTGAAACCGGCGATCCCTGATGACAGATGAATAACATAGCCGCCGGAGTAGTCAATAACACCCCAATGATACAGAAAACCACCACCCCACAGACTAAATGCTCCGACGGTGTATGAAAACACCAACCACAGAGGAACGAAAGCCATCCAAGCCCTGATATTCATCCTCCCAAGCACAGATCCAGCCAGCAGAATCATCGTAATAGCAGCAAAAGTGAACTGAAAATACACCATCGTAGCCATCGGATAAAACGGCCTGGTCGCCGGAGATTCAACTCTGCCGTCGCTGTAATAGTGAATGGTCTCAGGCAGGACGGCTTGACGGGCGAGATACTTCTGACCCAACGCCGGTGCACCCTTCCCCCAGAAAGGAAGGAGTTCATCGCCAAAAGCCATCCGGTAGCAAAGTAAGACCCAGCAAATGAGGACGGCGGCGAAGGCGTAAAGGGCCATGAAGGCGGAGTTGACCGCCCATTTCTTTTTGACGACGGAGGCGTAGAGGATGACGAGCCCCGGCATGCTTTGGAGTCCGACGAGGGCAGATGCTGTCATTTGCCATGCGTTGTCGCCTTTGTTGAGCCAATCGGGAACTGCCGGGAGGTGTTCTTGGTATGCTCCCGGTGTCGCCATTTTTGTTCCAAGATTTGTTCTAGATTGATGACAAAGTAGGTGGAAGTTTGTGAATGGTAAAAATAGGGTCATAATGAGTTATTTATGGAATCATGTCTGCATATTTTGATACCGACAGAAATATATTTTCTTTTGCTTAAAATTATAAAATATGTAAATAAATAAATTATTAACCCAAAATAATTCTCATTTGTGAACATGTATTTTTTCTCTTGAAGAAATAACACGTACAATTCATAATCATAACTTGTTAATAAATTAAATCATCCTTTTAAATATTTGACAAAATGAGCTCCTAGTAGGAAATTAGAAACGGATGCTAAGCACACCAACCAAATAAAGAAACAATTACTCGGATTTTTTATTGTTTTGAATTTGTGTTCTAGTTCTTATGTACATGAAATGAATTGTAAGAGGAATAGTCTTCTCTATAAGACTTATAAATCATTTAGCAACGACTTCTTTCTTCCTCGTTAATTTTCGTTGAAAATGCTAATTAATAAGATGGAAAAGCTAGACGGTATTGTAGGAATTAAAATTTTGTCAATATTAACACAATTTTTGTTACTATGCTCCCCAACATTTTTTTGGTGACTTTTTGGACGATTAAAGAATGAAAATTCAGACGCTCATTCTAGAAAAATTAATGCCTAATTAGGTGTAAATTGGTTAGGCAAGTGATTTTGTATACCATGATATTTCAAAGGGGGTATTAGGAATTTTAATATAGCCTCTGAGTTTCTCTCTCTATCTATATACATAAGTATTTATTTCATAGTTTCATACATAAGTTAACAATCTACACGTAAGAAAATTTTGGAAAGTAATAGGAAAAATAATGCAAAAAGTCGTAGGTCTTTGAGGGTTGGCGCTAGTCTTTTGGTCTTTTGGTATTGTCAAATGTCAACTAATAATTGGTCAATGGGTGAACGTCTCGCGGCAGCTTTGTTCATTTAAGGGGGAAATGGAATGGGGTATCGAGACAACTAGAGATGGAAATTGGTTAATTAATAAAGTGGGGTTGAGGCTAATATTTATACCCGTCCGTACATTACATAAGGTGGGATTGGGATTGCGGATATCTGATCGTTTTAAAGATAACATATGTAACTAAAGGCTATTTTTAACTGGTTAAGGGTAACACGATCATTAGTTATATTAAGATTTAATTAACTTTATATAGATCTCTTTAAATAACCTCAAGAATGTCATTCTCATAGATGATATATCGTCTCCTCGATAAGAGTCTAATGGTTGAGATGTGAAATTTCACGTAGAAGGTATTAGGTTCAAAACATGTGACCCGTAACGAAAGCAAAGAACAAGAACTATCCACAGGGAATGGTTTATTGAAGTCAAGATGCCCATTAAGGCTTACCAAAAACCTTTTATAAAGAATGAAGCTAAATTTTACAAGAGCAAATTTATGAACATTTAAATTGACATGAAGTTTTCATGATTTACCTCCTAACTAAATAAGAGAAAATAAAAGTACGAAAAACAAATATACTGCCATAACAACATAGTAAAAGAAAATAAAGAAATAAACTAAAATTGGAAAAAAAACTAACAATGAGGACCTAAACGGAGTAATTTTCCGACGATATAGTGTAGGCCTTCAAATTCCTTACGAACCTGTTTCCAAATGTGTTGGTAGCATATAAAGTTTTGTCCATATTAATGGTTATAGTAGCTACCACGTAAAGAAATTTTTCGAAATTGAATTTATTGAAATCATATCTTCGAAGTACCATGAGTCAAGAAAGATAAACAGATTAGCAATTTGAGTATCGAAAGTCACTTTCTACAAAGTCTTGATTATTATAAAATAAAACTTGTTTTTATTTCAGAAAAAAAAAGTACGTAGGCATCAGTTTTTGTATGTTTTTGTTTGTATAACCATGATTGAGTTTGATTATAAATTTATGTTTCACCTTTGCTATATTTCTTTTACATATAAGGGCATTCATTTAGTATATCGCATTAGGCATTGAAAGTCAATGGACCGATCCTACAAGTTGGGCCTCTTTGAACTCATCTGTCTTTCTCCCATCTATCAATGAAAACATGAGCTATACCATCAATCTCCTCCACATCACCCTGACACATCCAAAAAGATTGGTAGTTTTTAAGTATAAAGAATAAAGAGAAAATGGGAATGTGAGAAGATTGTTAGTGATCATGTGATAGTTACATTGTGGAAATCTCTCTATAGCTACACATGGACTAACTATGGCTAAGTAAACAAACTAATAGACTAACAAATAGCTAAGTAATCTCAAAATAAGACATGTGTTAAATATCGACATCCTCCCCTCAAGTTGAACTTTGATGAATATCATCAAGGTTTAACTTAGAAATAAGATTTTGAAACTAAGGATTCCATTATCTTTTGTAAATATTTTTGCTACTTGTTTCTTTATGGGAATATCATAATATGCTTTGGTACTACAAATCTAAGTTTATATTGATCATAGACTAGATGGCAACCAATATAAGGTGTTTGGTTCTTTCATTAGATATTGGATTTTCAGTTATGTGGATATGAGCTTTATTATCACACCATAAGGTGACTAGAATTTTAATTTTAATTTTCAAATCTCTAAGGATGTAACTGACCCATAAGAGCTCACACACCGTAGAAGTTAAGATTTTGTATTCAGCTTCACATGATGATCTTGAGATGGCTTTTTGTTTCTTTATTGTCTAAAATAGTAAGGATGATCCTAGAAAAATACAATATCATATAAGAGACTTTCTTGTATTATGCAAGTTACTCGATCAAAATCGGTGCATGCATTAATCGTGATTGTCGATTAATGACGTGCCCCCTAGCACGGGCAAGGATTAAAGCCCCGGGTTGGAGGACCCTTCAGTTGGCTTGGCCAAGCCCAGCATGGCCGCCCCAATAGGGCTCCAACCCCCGGGTGTCCCCTCAGGGTGGGACGTCCACACAAAAGGCCCGGCACGCCAAGGGCACTCTCCGCTACACGACAAACATAACGAATCCAGGCGACAAAGAGTTTGCTCAGAGCATTATCGTCTAAGCCAATAGTTGTCACCGACACAACAAGGGACACGATTAACCAATCAGGGTAACGGATCCTGTCGGAACAATAGTCCTTATCTCTCGTACAGACCACCGAGGATCATCAATATAAAAGGATCTTTATCCCGCTTTGAGAAGTAAGTGATCTCTACAAGTTTTCACCACTCTCATCCTGATACTCCTCACCGACTTGACCGTCGGAGCGTTTTCCTAGGACCTCCTTCCGGAGAACGGCTGGCGACCTTACTTATCGTGACTTTGCAGATTCTCTCCAACGCAGGATCACATCCTCAAAGCTGGTGATCAGAGCCAAGGTCGCATTATTTGGTGTCGTCTATTTTTATGACAAGCGATTCACAAAGCCACATTCCATTTCACCCCCAAAATGGCTAACGAAATCGCCGGTGAACCCTCAGATCAAATGAATAGCCCGATACGACCAATGATATTGTTGAAAATATCTATCACCCCCATGATGCCAACGAAGCAAGTCGTCACAGCTATCTGTGATGCATCTCCATCCGGCCGCCCGACACCGACATTCATGGGCCACGACGATACAAACCCAAAACACAGCCTACAACCAACACCTAACACTTATCCTTAGTAGCACGACACCACTGGTCTCCCATACCGCCGGTGGACAAAATATATTCCCCCAAACCCCATTACCGCCGATCTTCCAAACAATCGACGGTCCACAACAGATTGCGCAAATAACACTACTAATAACATCCCAAACCGCGAGTGGACATCCACCCCTACTGCAAACACTGACAATCCATATAAACAGTGCGACCAACGGCCCACACGCAGCACCCCAGACGTCAACTTATCCGACGTTTACGGCGAGAACTATGTTGTCGTCGTCATTACAACAATATCAACAACCCTCGATAACTTAACAACTCACCATTCCGTTCCAACCACAAAACTTCTATGGCCCAACACCAACAAATCTAGAGACGTACAACAATATGTTGATACACCCATACTTGGCAATGCAGCAACCCAATTACCACTATATCCAACAAACCCCGAACCAAGACTGCCTCACGCGAAGCCTCACCTCACTATTTGTGAAAGAACTCCTAGACTACGAGATACCCAACACTGTAAAGCTACATGGCCATAAATCCTACAACGGTATCATAGACCCGGACAACCATATCGACACGTACGAGTGGACCATGACATCCCTCAAACTCGACGAACGTTTTTGGTGCACGTATTTCCCTATCACAAGACCAAGTCCATGAACCAATCCAATAACAACAAATTAGAGAATACAATAGTTATTTTCTAAGACAAACTAGATACAAACCACCGGCCAAAAGTCAATGACTAAACAACACTTGAAGGAAGAATGAGCAAACAGAGTTTCCTGATAAATAATACCTATTATGCGAACATATGCCTTTACAAAACTCTATCGAAGACACCACTGACGATCTCCCTCATCCATATTAAATAACTATTAGTCTTGAAGCTACACACCATATTTTAGGATGATATAACGATTAACGAATGCGTACTAACGATTCTCCCACACATAAAATTGGACGAAATTTTAAGAACCCTCAAATTAAGCTATGCCTCTCTTTTGGCTCTCTTTTTGCCTTCTTGCATTCCCTTTTCCACATAAGAGCAACCACAACGGACCTGCAAATTTGTGTTTTGCAGACCAATATTCCTTTAATGGACCTCTATACTTGCCGGCATTTTGTGTAGCGCTACAGTATCCCAACAAATTGATGTGAAACTGTTCATCACCTCTAATCTATATATATATATATATATATATATATATATATATTCTTTTTTATCCCCTTTTTAATAATAAAAGAAAACATTACTTTTATTCATTTGTTATGGAAGTAATTTAAAAACTATACAAAACACTCTTTTGTTGTATATTTTATGGTTTTGATGATTTAACAAAATAAAATAATTAATACAAAATGATGTTATTAGATAACAAACTCATATATATATATATATATATATATATATATATATATATATATATATATATATATATGTGTGTGTGTGTGATTCAACCTTAACAAACATAACATAGATAGTAAATGAAAAACATAAATAAAATAAAAATGTAGAGATTGTGAAGATTGTTTCCGTTCCTCAAGGTACTCAAAGTATTGGTTACAGTTTTGAGATCATTGGTCTTATCTTGAACTTGAACTCCTTCTCTATGATCTTCTCCAGATCCTTGATATGGATGTGGTTGGTTTTGAGATGCTCGATATTGAAATCTTTGTCCGTAAGATCCTTGACCTTGATCATCTTGTTGAGACTCTTTTATTATTTTCCTCATTTTGAATATACTTACGAAACTCAGGATCAGAGATATTATTCAAATTATTAAATGCCTTAATTGAATATGTTGGATAAGTATACTAACTTAGACAACTAGTTTTTATTTATACTGTATTCAAACGTTAAAATAAATGTAATGTTTTTTTTTTCTAGTTATATAATATCTTCAATTCAATTTTAAAATGTAATTTTCATCTTATTTATGTTGTAAAATCAGTTAATACTATTATTAATAATAATTAATAAATTATAATAAACTTAATTAAATAAAATCATATAATTTTATAAGAAATATTAGTTTATAATTATAATATTATGTTTATGGTGTTAATGTTTAGTGTACGATTGGAATTGAAAATGATTTTTACACAAAAATAATATGACTTTTAGTGTTAGCCTAGTGTTCGTCTAAGAAAAATTAGTTGATCCAATATTCAACAAAGCCCAAACACTTAACAGTATAAATACAAATAAGGTGGCAACCTAACTAGGAGGGAAGCCCAAACCCCAACACCTTGTGAATTTTTGACAATTTCTTTACCTTTTGAAACACCAACATTTTCCACTTAACTATATCGTTTAGCAACCGGTTAGTAAGCTATTTTGGAAACTTAGGTCTTAGAGATTATCATTATGTTGCCCATATTATCGTTTATTTCTTTGGTTCTTCCAATCCTTCCATTTCTTATTTCCTTGATTCCATGTCGACATCTCAAAGAATGTGTTTGATATGCCACATTGTGCCATAACTGCTCAACACTCCTCAAATGGCCAAAGCCAAAATCGCCTCTAAGATAAATGATATAAACTCAATAAAAAAAATAATTTGAAATATTAAAGGGGTGTTTGGGGTTGCTTTTTAGCCTAAATTTTTTTTTTCAACAAAAAGACTTTTTGTCTTATAGCTTTCTGCAAAAAAAAAGTTTTAAAATGTGTTTGAATTATCTTTTGAGAGAACAAAGATTAAAAAGCTAAAAATCACAAAAAATCATAATTTCTAGCTTTTAAAATCATTTATTTTTCTTCTTTCCAAAAAAAAACTTTTAGAATTAACAAACACCTATTCATACTTTTAATTTTTTAAAAAAACTGAAAGTTCAAAAAATCCCCAAACACTCTCTAAATAAATGTTGTAAAGAAGTATAAGAAAGAAGGGAGTTTTGCCCAAATACTTTTTAAACCCTCCTTGAAATCCACTGGATAGCTCCCTCCATGGCTTCTCTCACACGTGTCCTCCTACCAACTTTTTCACAATTTCCTCATCACCCTTCCACTTCTACCTGCACCAAAAATTATACAATTTCTTCCACAACCCGAAGGAGATTCTCAGTTTTCTCGATGTCGGAATCCAACCGCACCACCGTCCTCGTCACCGGAGCTGGTGGCAGAACTGGTATTCACTTTCATCTACCACTTTTCCTACTTATCTCCTCAATTCTGCGCCCATAAATTTGCTTTTTTCGCCAAAATATCTTATCATTTTTGACACTATATATTGAATTGCGTAATTTTTGGTAGAAGTAGACGGCTTTTCGGTTATCTGCTATGGAATTGAGTAGCCTTGCTATCGGTTTTGAGTTTTATAGGGTTCAGCGGTTTTGATAACCGCAGAGTTTCATCCTTGGTTGACTTGTGACTTCCCAAACAATTCAAACAGAAAATATCCGAGTCAAATTAGTTACTGTAGATCTGAATTAAAGTAAATCACTAGCGAACAAAAACAGTACAATCTCACTTAAGTTATCGAATCAATCTGTTCTTTGGAGTTTGTAATCTTCTTGTGCTGTAGAAAGGAAGAAGATCTTAGAGTTTCTAATTCCAAAATCCCAAACGTTTGTTTCATAATTTGAGATGGTATAAGCTTCTGTACATTCTAAATACAATTCTTTCCTGTTTGTATGTAGTTGATCAATTCATTACCAGAAGACTGGATGATTTCATACTAACTTTTGTAGTTCTCAAGTCAAAGGATACACTCACAATTTTATTCTTGAATGACTTATACATAATACATCCATTTCATCTTTGTTTGAATGAAACTCCAAGTGTTAGCTCCTTTAATGGTGTTTACATTTATTGCTTGTTTTATTTTGTAGGTCAAATAGTTTATAAAAAACTGAAGGAGAGATCAACCGAGTATATTGCAAGAGGTTTGGTTAGAACTGAAGAAAGCAAGGAAAAAATTGGTGGAGAAGATGATGTTTTCATTGGTGATATAAGAAATACCGAAACTATCCTTCCTGCTATTCAAGGCATAGATGCTCTTGTAATTCTAACAAGTGCAGTCCCTAAAATGAAACCTGGTTTTGATCCAACTAAAGGTGGAAGACCTGAATTCTTTTTTGAAGAAGGAGCAAACCCTGAACAAGTATTAATTACTTTAATACCCTTTACATTCAAATAGTTTCTTCTTAATTAGTTACTATATAAATTATTAAACTTGTTATGCTTTAGGTTGATTGGGAAGGGCAGAAAAATCAGATAGATGCTGGTAAGGGTCTTTTGGTCTTTCTACTTATTACCTGTTTTATATTTTTGGTTTGTGTTTATTTAATTTTGGTGAATCTTTATAAATTATACAGCTAAAGCTGCTGGAGTGAAGCAAATTGTTCTTGTGGGGTCCATGGGTGGAACAAATATTAACCACCCTTTAAACAGCTTGGGAAATGGGAATATTCTGGTTTGTTTAATTTTTTTTTATTTAAAGATAACAGTTGTAGTGTCTGTATATAATTAATATTAAATAAAAACTTTTTTCATCTGTGATTATTGGTTTCAGGTGTGGAAGAGAAAAGCTGAACAGTATCTAGCAGACTCTGGCCTTCCATACACCATTATAAGGTTATAATTGGAATTACAGTTAAAAGTTTTAACCAACTAAATTAACTGTCACAAATGATGATAATGATGATGATGATGATGATGTAGGGCTGGGGGATTGCAAGATAAGGAAGGTGGGGTCCGCGAGCTGCTTATTGGGAAAGATGATGAGCTTCTCCAGACTGAAACCAAAACCATTGCAAGACCAGATGTGGCTGAAGTCTGTATTCAGGTACATGTTGTGAAAAATGACGTTTTTGCCCTTTGGGATATTTGTTGTGACATTTTTGTAAATGTAGGCACTGCAATTTGAGGAGGCGAAATGTAAGGCGTTTGATCTTGCATCCAAACCTGAGGGAAGTGGGACCCCAACAAAAGATTTCAAGGCCTTATTTTCACAAGTCAATACTCGTTTTTAAGGTGAGCATGTCTTGCCATTTGTTCATTATAAGAATCAGCATATTGTGAATGATGAGTTGTAATAATTTCGGATATTTTCAAATTAGAATTATTCGAGAATTTGAATTTGAGAAAGGCTTGTATGTTTGTGTCAGAGGGAAATGAAATTTGCAGTATGCTTCTTATGAAAACCTAGTAAGGCTTGAGGGAGTGGCCTCGCCACCCCTCTCGCCAAAAGGCTCGTGATTAGATGCTACCACATCCCCACCAGCTCTTAGCAACTTGACACATAAGTTTTTTGAGTGCAACATCATTTTTTTTTCTTAGCACCTAATTCTTAGCATTTGGTAGGGATCCGAGCACTCCATTGTTTTTTTTTTTATTTTCTTTTTCAAATTTAATTAAATTGTATTTTTTTTTAAACCCAGTATAATTTAATATACAATTTGTAACAAACATCTAGACTTAAAACATTTTATTTCATAGGTTATATATGATCATTTGTTTAATACAGTAGTATTTAAGCAAACAATTGAAAGTTTGGAACTCATGATTTTTTATTCTAAACAAAATAAATACTAAATAATAATGCTTTTTCCACGGATACATGTAAATGTTATTTTTTGATGTACAAATGGCCACGTATCTCACATGAAGAGGTAGTATTTCCCATGATTAAAAAAAACAACCAATCAGGATTAGACAAAATTGCAAGAATGGTCCATGTGGTTAGGCCGAAAACGTATTTTCTTTTTTCTTTTTCTTTTAATAAAAGTATTTGAATAAATAAAAATAAACTGAAAAAGTAAAAAAGAAAGGGCAAAATGGTCATTATTAAAAAATTTAAAGTAAATTGGACCAAAGTGGCAAGAAAATGAAAACCTTTGGACCATGATTGCTAGTCCAAACCTATTTGGCCCAAAGTGGCAATTTCGCCCTAACCACAGGGACCATTCTTGCAATTTTTGTAGCACCTGGTTCCTGGTACGCAAAACTTATCTAAGTATTTTGCATTTTAGCCTTGGACTCGGCGAGTTGTAGGCCCGACTCGCCGAGTAGCGACGAGATTTTGAGCACGTTTAAGTTGGCGACTCGGCGAGTCCACATTCTGGACTCGGCGAGTCCCCGCTGTCTGATGAAACCCTAATTTCAAGGGTTTGCACCCTATTTAAACCAACCTTATGCGCCCCAAGCTCGCCCCCTTCACCCTCAGAGCCCCCTATATCGTTCTAACCTCGTTCCTTGTGAGATTGAAGTGCTTGGGTGTGATTTCTTGAAGACTTTGAGAGAGAAAGTAGAGTAGATCAAGAGGAGAAGGAGGCCAGACATCTTGGTGTTATTCCAGAGATTTCCTTGAGGTATAACTCGGTTTCCTCTATGTTTTCATGCTTATAGTCCCCTTTGAGCTCCATTAAAGTCCTTCTTGAGCTATTTCCAAGCTTGGGTATGAATTAGGGTTTGTGATAAGCTGATTAACCTTTAGATCTAGGCATGATTGAGCTCCAGGAGCTCGGATCCACTGCCTTTATGAAGCCATATTGTATGAAAGCCCTAGATCTACTCTTTTAGTGCATTTTGAACCCTAAAACCTTCATTGGTGTTTATTTACACGTAAAGTTGGAAACTTTACGTGATAATCAAGCCCTAAGAACCCAGATCTATGTATGGCATGAGCTGGATTCAAGCAAAATCGAGTATATAGTATTTGCATGTGAAAGACTCGGCGAGTCGTTCATCGGACTCGGCGAGTCGAGTCGCGAGTCCCCGAGTTTTCCCCCTTTTCGTGTTTGCTGAGTGGGGTAGTGAGTCATGGGGTGTGACTCAGTGAGTCGGAAGCCAGACTCACCCATGAAGGAACTCGGCGAGTCAATGCCCTGACTCGGCGAGTCTAAGGCAATCTTCTTGCCTCAAGAATAGACTCGGCGAGTTGTTCATACAACTCGGCGAGTCTCAGCATAGAATGTTCTTCGGATGAATACGAACTCGACGAGTTGTTCATACAACTCGGCGAGTATGATGAAGGACTATTGGACTTCGGTTTAGAAGGAAAACTCGTCGAGTCAATGCATAACTTGACGAGTAGAGACGGGATTATGGTCAATTGAATGGATAGGGACTTGACGAGTTGGCGAGCCAACTCGACGAACTGGAAGTTGACTTTGACTTTGACTCTTGGTTTGGTTAGGGGTAAATGGTCATTTTACCCTGAGGTCGGTTAGCAGTATTTGACTGAGTGTTTCGTGGGAATTATAACCAGAGGATTTCCGGGGCAGCAGCAGTAGAAGACGGTCAGTTCCCACGCAGATCAGCAACTACTTTGAGGTGAGTTACCTTCCAGTAGCGGTGGGTCTACGGCCACAATGCCGGCCCACCAGTAGGAGTTGTATGTTAGATGATTGTCTTTGTGATATCATCTAGGTTTGCTACTACCTGATATGTTATATGCTGGCATGATATGTATATGTGATAGTAGTAGAGTTCGGTTGTTAGGACCGAAGGGTAGGTCAGACACCCTAGATATGTCTGACAATATGTGATGATATGTTTATATGCTGACATGATATGTTATATGCGATAGTGGTAGTAGGAGGGGAATAGTCCCCAAGTTCGGTCGTTAGGACCGAAGGGTAGATCGGACACCCCAGATATGTCTGATAATATGTTATGTTATGATATATGTGATAGTAGCAGTAGGGGTGAAATAGACCCCGAGGATCGGTTGTTAGGACCGATGGGTAGTCAGCACCCCAGAACGGCTTGACATGGGTAGGTCGGCACCCCAGAATGGCCGTACCGGGTAGGTCGGGCACCCCAGAATTGCCCGGCAGTATGTATGATATGTGATTGTATGGTATGTGGTATGATGGGGGAACTCACTAAGCTTCGTGCTTACAGTTTACAGTTTTGGTTTCAGGTACCTCTTCTTCGAAGGGGAAGGAGCTGGCGCGGTAGCGGCACATCACATACACGCTTTGTATTCCGCACTATGAGATCTTCATGGGGAGTTGTACTCTGACATTATTATGTTTTATAAAATGGTTTCTAGACACGCGATATCTTTTATGAAATGATATAATCGGTGAATGTTTTATTTCTAATGTTTTGCAAAGTATATGTTTTTAAAATGAAATTTTTGGCTCATATTTTGGGACGTTACAAGTTGGTATCAGAGCCCTGGTTTGAGGGATTCAGACACACCTTCGGGGGTGTCTGAACTCAAATCGAGGGATTAAAAGATTTTAAAGAAGAAAATATTTTCTAAAAAGCTAAGTAAAGAGTTTTAAGAAAGGACGAAGTGTGTGATATGCGCGACCGACCGAGCTCAAGTAAGTATTCCCCAAAGTACCCATACAAGCTTATGTTATGTTATCAGTTTCAATAGAACAACATGCTAGAATAGGACTAAGGATCTAGGAGTGATGCCTTATGTGTCTGCTTTATGTGCTTCAGTGTATGAAAATTGCATGCTAGAATTGAGTAGACGGCAGTAGGATAGCCTGTTTAGGTTATGCCTGATAGTATGCTAGTTCAGCTTCTCTCTATGAGGACAGATTTGTTTGAGATTGTTCCCTTTTGTCTGCATGTTGCTTGCTTTGTGCTTCGTGGGACTCTGAGTGATGGGAGTTAGACATTAGGTGAATACGTCACGTCACATGTGATCAGGGTTGAATAATCTTAGAGTGCTGGATTTGGCCCTATTGCGCAGCTCTTGTCTGAGTCTAACCGTTGTAGAGCTGAGTCTGTTACTCGAAGGATTATCTGAGCCTCACCACATTTGATGGTATTCAGGTAATGGCTAATTGACATTACAAGGAGGCCTTCAGCAGCTGAGGACCGGATAGGGTGGAGTTAGAGATTTCCCTAGGGCAAGCCTAGGATGAGTATAGCATTGATCAGCGATAGTGAAAGGGATCTAGTGGAGTCAAGGCAGTCATTGAAGAAGGTACAGATAGATGTGGAAGGTAGTATGTGCCCGTACTACTGAAAGCAAAGGATCCATACCCGAACCGAGGTAGGCCAAGATAAGACCAGGGAACTTGTGGTTGGTGTGATCCCTTCAGAGGTATCAGTATCGCTAACGATTATTATTTATGTATTTCAGAATGGTGGTACTACGCTCGAGGCCAACAGTTGGCAGTTCAGGAGAGGGATCAGGTTCGGGATCAGGTTCCGAGCCAGTAGATGAGGGGCTATGCGACTTCATCACGTCAGAGATCACCAGAGGCATCCTTGAGTCGACCCCCATTATCTTCGGGTCGATCAAGGAAGGGATAGTTGAGTTGATGGAGGAGCGCCTCAGAGCATTCATGAGCGACATGACATCTGGACAGTCGGGATCCCGCACACTGTCCTTCAAGGACTTCAGGGGAAGTGGTGCGTCGGATTTTCACGGGGCGAAGGACCCCATAGCTGCCAGACGATGGATTGCAGACATTGAGTCTGCACAGTTGATTAGCTTCTGCCCTGAGGGGTCGAAGGTGAGGTTTGCAGCAGGGTGTTTACAAGATCGAGCTAGGGATTGGTGGGAGTCCATGGGTGACTCGTTGGGAGCCTCGGCTGTCGAGGCTATGACCTGGTCGGACTTCGCGACCAGGTTCAGGGAAGAGTTTGCGCCGGCTGTCGAGCTTCAGCAGCTGGCTAGGGATTTCTTGGATATGAGGCAGACGACGGAGACTGTGGCGGAGATCACCGCCAAGTTCCGGGAGATGGCATTGTTGGTGCCCCAGTACGCGGGTGATGAGGACATGAGGAGGACCCGCTACCATGACATGCTCCGAGCTGATATTCGAGAGCATGTCAGTTTTTTCAGCTTGCCCTACCTTGGACTCTATGGTTGCCAGGGCGAGGGAGAGGGAGATAGATCTGGAGCACATCCGGAAGAGGAAGACAGAGGAGGGACAGGCAGGAGGGGCTTCGGGGAAGAAGCCCAAGGGACCAAATGGTAGGCCGAAAGGCCAATCAGAACTGAGCCGCTGCAAGAAATGCGGTAGGCCTCATGAGGGGGCATGTAGGCTGGGATCGTCGGGCTGCTATAAGTGCGGCAAGACGGGGCATTTCAGTAGGGATTGTACCGCCCCTGCACCTGTGATACAGACGTCTGTGTTGCTGTGTTTACACTGCAACCAGAGGGGCTATAAGAAGGCCAATTGCCCCCAGTTGACAGCATCAGCGCCGGTTAAGGCGCCAGCTCCAACTACCCTGCGGATTATGGATGGTCGGCAGGGCAAGGCAGAGGCTCCAGTGGTGAGGAGCCGGGCGTTTTAGCTGACTACCGAGGAGGCACGCGCCGCACCCGATGTTGTGACGGGTATGATTCTTTCTCTCTATTTTATTTTTATGATGTTATGATATTGATATGTGCTCTGTGTATATGCTTTAGGATCGTTCCATGTGAACGGTATCCCTGTTCAGGTGTTGTTTGACTCGGGTGCCACCCGATCGTTTGTTTCTCTTACGCTTAGCAAGAAGTTTACCGAGTCTTCGGGCATGTTGGATTGCCCTTTAGAGGTAGAGATTGCCGATGATCAATCGGTGCGGGCATCATCGGTGTTCAGAGATTGTGTCCTGAGGTTATTTGAGGAGCGTTACTTGGTGGATTTGGTTCCCATTCTGTTGCGTGGGAACAAAGTGATTATAGGCATGGATTGATTGAGCCCTAATGGGGCGGTGATAGATTGCACACAGCAGCTAGTGCGGACCAGGACCTCGAGTGGGAGAGAGTTGGTGATCCACGGCGAGAGGCCACAGCGTGGACCCACAGTATGTTCAGCAGCAAGGGCTAGGCGCTACCTTCAGCAGGGTTGCGCGGGATATGTCGCGTACGTTATGGATACCCGAGAGGCGGGTAAGGCGACGACGAGCGAGGTTCCAGTGGTGCGAGACTACGCTGATGTGTTCCCGGAGGAGCTTCCTGGAATACCTCCGGAGCGTCAGGTAGAGTTCAGGATCGACCTAGTTCCTGGTGCGGCTCCGATAACCAAGGCACCTTATCGATTGGCTCCTCCCGAGATGCAGGAGTTGTCTACGCAGCTGCAGGAGCTGCTGGACAAGGGATTTATTCGACCGAGCAGTTCACCCTGGGGATCCCCGATCCTGTTTGTGAAGAAGAAGGACGAGTCGCATCGGATGTGTATAGATTACCGGGAGCTGAATAAGGTAACGGTGAAGAACCGTTACCAACTCCCGAGGATTGATGACCTCTTTGATCAGTTACAGGGAGCATCTTGGTTCTCCAAGATCGATTTGCGTTCAGTTTATCATCAGATGAGGATCAGAGAGGAGGATATATAGAAGACCGCTTTTCGGACGCGTTATGGCCATTATGAGTTCGTGGTGATGCCGTTTGGGCTCACCAATGCTCCTGCCGCGTTCATGGACCTCATGAACCGCTTGTGTAGACCGATGCTGGATCGGTCTGTGATAGTTTTTATTGATGACATCTTGGTTTATTCCAAGACGCAGGAGGAGCACGAGGAGCATCTGAGAGAGGTTTTGGAGACCTTGAGGAGAGAGAGCTTGTACGCCAAGTTCTCTAAATGTGAGTTTTGGTTGCGCGAGGTGCAGTTTCTTGGGCACCTCGTCAACCAGAACGGGATTTCAGTAAACCCGGCCAAGGTGGAGGCCGTGATGAGATGGGAGGTTCCGAAGTCTCCATCCGAGATTCGGAGTTTCCTAGGATTAGCAGCTAAAGCCTCATGAGGCAAACTACCCAACGCATGATTTAGAGTTGGGGGGTGGTCTTCGCCCTCAAGATTTGGTGGCATTACCTCTACGGTGTTCGGTGTACCATTTACACGGACCACAAGAGTTTGAGGTACCTCATGGATCAGCCGAATCTGAACATGAGGCAGCATCGGTGGTTGGACGTGGTGAAGGATTATGATTGCGAAATCCTTTAACACCCGGGGAAGGCCAATGTGGTGGCCGATGCGCTTATCCGTAAGGCAGCACCGATCAAGGATGTGTGTATGAGGATGACTGTGGTGACTCCCCTGTTAGAGCATATTCGAGAAGCTCAGCAGGAGGCTATGAAGGAGGAGCATCGGAAGAGCGAGCGAATAGTGGATCAAGTCACCTCCTTCGATTATGATAGCCGAGGATTATTGACACTACACTGTAGGGTGTGGGTGCCGTATCACGGAGGTGTGCGCCAGATCTTGATGGAGGAGGCGCACAAATCCCGATTCTCTATTCATCAAGGGGCGACGAAGATGTATAAGGATCTTCGTCTAGACTATTGGTGGCCCTGCATGAAGCGGGATGTGGCTTGGTATGTCGAGCGATGTTTGACCTGCAGGAAGGTCAAGGCCGAGCATCAGAGACCGCACGGCAAGATGCAGTCGTTTGATATCCCGTTGTGGAAATGGGAAGATATTACGATGGATTTTATCACAAAACTTCCCAGGACTGCGCGTGGAGTAGATTCGATTTGGGTTATCGTGGATCGATTGACCAAGAGCGCCCATTTTATTCCGATCCAGGAGAGTATCTTGGCTGAAAAGTTGGCCGATATCTATATCAGGGAGATAGTAGCGCGGCACGGAGTGCCGGTGTCGATGATTTCAGATAGGGATGTGCATTTCACTTCCAAGTTTTGGAGGAAGTTTCATGACAAGTTGGGCACTCGTCTGCATTTTAGCACCGCCTTTCACCCGCAGACGGATGGTCAGAGCGAGCGAACCATTCAGACTTTGGAGGATATGCTGCGGGCGTGCGTGCTAGACTTCGGTGGTAGCTGGGATACCTATCTTCCCTTCGTTGAGTTCTCATACAACAACAGCTACCACACGAGTATTGACCGTCCCCCATTCGAGATGTGCGGGCGGAGGTGCAGGACCCCGATATGTTAGGGTGAAGTTGGCCAGAGGGTCATGGGGAGCACAAAAGTGGTGCTCAAGACGACCGAGAGAATCCAGCAGGTTCGAAGCAGGCTTCAGACTGCGCAGAGTCGGCAGAAAAGTTACGTCGACAAGCGCCGATCAGACCTAGAGTTCCAGGTCGGGGATATGGTTCTCTTGAAGGTGTCGCCTTAGAAGGGCGTCATTCGATTCAGGAAGCGGGGCAAGTTGGGCCCGAGATACATTAGCCCGTTCAGGGTTGTAGCCCGGGTGGGAAAGGTGGCATACAGGCTGGACCTGCCAGCCGAACTCAGTCAGATCCACAGCACCTTCCATGTCTCCCAGCTGCGGAAGTGCCTAGTGGATGATTCAGCAGTGGTTCCGTTAGAAGATATTCAGGTTGATGACAGCCTGAATTACATTGAGCGCCCAGTCGCAATCCTCGACCGGAAGTCGAAGGATCTGAGAAACAAGAGGATGGAGATAGTGAAGGTGCAATGGCAGCACCAAAAGGGTCGGAGTGGACCTGGGAGCCGGTGGAAGAAATGATGGAGCATTACCCCAAGCTGTTCCAGGATCAAGCAGCAGACTTCGAGGACGAATTCTAAAATAAGTGGGGGAGATTTGTAGCACCTGGTTCCTGGTACGCAAAACTTATCTAAGTATTTTGCATTTTAGCCTTGGACTCGGCGAGTTGTAGGCCCGACTCGCCGAGTAGCGACGAGATTTTGAGCACGTTTAAGTTGGCGACTCGGCGAGTCCACATTCTGGACTCGGCGAGTCCCCGCTGTCTGATGAAACCCTAATTTCAAGGGTTTGCACCCTATTTAAACCAACCTTATGCGCCCCAAGCTCGCCCCCTTCACCCTCAGAGCCCCCTATATCGTTCTAACCTCGTTCCTTGTGAGATTGAAGTGCTTGGGTGTGATTTCTTGAAGACTTTGAGAGAGAAAGTAGAGTAGATCAAGAGGAGAAGGAGGCCAGACATCTTGGTGTTATTCCAGAGATTTCCTTGAGGTATAACTCGGTTTCCTCTATGTTTTCATGCTTATAGTCCCCTTTGAGCTCCATTAAAGTCCTTCTTGAGCCATTTCCAAGCTTGGGTATGAATTAAGGTTTGTGATAAGCTGATTAACCTTTAGATCTAGGCATGATTGAGCTCCAGGAGCTCGGATCCACTGCCTTTATGAAGCCATATTGTATGAAAGCCCTAGATCTACTCTTTTAGTGCATCTTGAACCCTAAAACCTTCATTGGTGTTTATTTACACGTAAAGTTGGAAACTTTACGTGATAATCAAGCCTTAAGAACCCAGATCTATGTATGGCATGAGCTGGATTCAAGCAAAATCGAGTATATAGTATTTGCATGTGAAAGACTCGGCGAGTCGTTCATCGGACTCGGCGAGTCGAGTCGCGAGTCCCCGAGTTTTCCCCCTTTTCGTGTTTGCTGAGTGGGGTAGTGAGTCATGGGGTGTGACTCAGTGAGTCGGAAGCCAGACTCACCCATGAAGGAACTCGGCGAGTCAATGCCCCGACTCGGCGAGTCCAAGGCAATCTTCTTTCCTCAACAACATACTCGGCGAGTTGTTTATACAACTCGGCGAGTTGTTCATACAACTCGGCGAGTCTCAGCATAGAATGTTCTTCGGATGAAGAGGAACTCGACGAGTTGTTCATACAACTCGGCGAGTATGATGAAGGACTATTGGACTTCGGTTTAGAAGGAAAACTCGTCGAGTCAATGCCTAAATCGACGAGTAGAGACGGAATTATGGTCAATTGAATGGATAGGGACTCGACGAGTTGGCGAGCCAACTCGGCGAGTCGGGTCAACTGGAAGTTGACTTTGACTTTGACTCTTGGTTTGGTTTGGGGTAAATGGTCATTTTACCCTGAGGTCAGTTAGCAGTATTTGACTGAGTGTTTCGTGGGAATTATAGCCGGAGGATTTCCGGGGCAGCAGCAACAGAAGACAGTCAGTTCCCATGTAGATCAGCAACTATTTTGAGGTGAGTTACCTTCCAGTAGCGGTGGGTCTACGGCCACAATGCCGGCCCACTAGTAGGAGTTGTATGTTAGATGATTGTCTTTGTGATATCATCTAGGTTTGCTACTACCTGATATGTTATATGCTGGCATGAGATGTATATGTGATAGTAGTAGAGTTCGGTTGTTAGGACCGAAGGGTAGGTCAGACACCCCAGATATGTCTGACAGTATGTGATGATATGTTTATATGTTGGCATGATATGTTATATGCGATAATGGTAGTAGGAGGGGAATAGTCCCCAAGTTCGGTCGTTAGGACCGAAGGGTAGATCGGACACCCAAGATATGTCTGATAATATGTTATGTTATGATATATGTGATAGTAGCAGTAGGTGGTGAAATAGTCCCCGAGGATCGGTTGTTAGGACCGATGGGTAGTCAGCACCCCAGAATGGCTTGACATGGGTAGTCAGCACCCCATAACGGCTTGACACGGGTAGGTCGGCACCCCAGAATGGTCGTACCGTGTAGATTGGGCACCCCAGAATTGCCCGGCAGTATGTATGATATGTGATTGTATGGTATGTGGTATGATAGGGGAACTCACTAAGCTTTGTGCTTACGGTTTTCAGTTTTGGTTTCAAGTACCTCTTCTTCGAAGGGGAAGGAGCTAGCGCGGTAGCGGCACATCACATACACGCTTTGTATTTCGCACTATGAGATCTTCTTGGGGAGTTGTACTCTGACATTATTATGTTTTATAAAATGGTTTCTAGACACGCGACATCTTTTATGAAATGATATGATTGGTGAATGTTTTATTTCTAATGTTTTGCAAAGTATATGTTTTTAAAATGAAATTTTTGGCTCGTATTTTGGGACGTTACAATTTTGTCTCGGGATTAATCAAACCATCATTCCTTTCTTTATGTACTCTTTTTCTTCTCGTTGTGTCGAGTCTTCTTTGGCGTACCCCCTAGCTAGAGCCTAGGGGTGGTGTATAGTGAAGCCTTAGCGAGAGTCTTTAACATGCCCACTCCCTATAGCCTAAGGGATGCGCCAAGAACATCTCGTTAAGAAGCTAGCGACATGAAAGAGAATGAAGAGATGAAATCTGATTGGCTCTTTCCTTTTTCTATTTTTTTTAGTGATTCACCTTTGTTGTTGTCTTCCCCAATCTCCTCTCCACACACTTTTAGTTATTCACTTGCTTCCGGAAAAAAATGTGATATATAATAAGCTTGAAAATGGAAAATGGGAGTCTATCGCTGCAATCAATTGATGGGAGGAAGAAGACACGACAATCTGAATTTGACAGAAATGGACCTCCAAAAATCCTAGACTTACACATCATACCCCCATTTTAATTTCCTCTCACAAACAGAGTTTCTGAAATTACCAAAAGGACCCTGCACTTAAATATTACACTTATTTTCACGTAATTGATTTATATTATATTAATTGTTGGTAGTTTAAAAAAATAAAATTTGATTAATATTTATGTATAAAAAATATTTGTGTATTAAAATAAAGTAAATTAATTAAATTAGAAAAAAAAATTAAAAAAATTCCTATATAATTTGATGTCATTTGGTTATCCTAGTTGTTTGCGAGAAAGTTTGCTCTTAAGAGAATTAAAGGTAGAATTTCTTCGAGTGTTCTCAAAATGGTGTAATAAAACAAGAGAAAAGTTATATAGCGAGTTCTCAAAGTAAATTAATTTCTCAAAGACCCGTTTTGTAGAATGAGTGATTATTTCCTGATAAATATCAAAAAGTTGTGATTTGGTGAATAAGACATGCCTTTTTATTGTTATTGTCATTTTTGTGATTAACCCAAATTTTATGGGAAAATACTGGATATAGACATTATTTGGGGTTGAATTCCAAAATATAGACACAAAAAATTGAATTTCCGGGTATAGACATGGATTCCACGGAGGGAGCTCCGCGGAATCCACTATAGCTCCGCGGAATGACAAAATCGTAAACAAATGAGGGAATTAAAAAAAATCAAGATCCGTTCCGCGGAGCTACCTCCGAGGAATGAACTCATTCTGCGGAGATAGCTCCGAGGAATGGATCTTCAGAAAAAAAAAAAAAAAAAAAATTAACCTCCAATGATTCTTTTATGTAAATGTCTCCAATTAAAAGACTAATTTTTTTTCCACCTCACATTCATTCCAAACATTGTCAAGAAAAATTCATACTATCATAATCTTTTTTTGAAAATAATTAGTTGGGAAATTAATATAAACCTCAAAGAATCGATTTTAAAAAAAATCTGAAGATCCATTCCTCGGAGTTACCTCCGCTGAATGAGTTCATTCCTCGAATGTAGCTTCGCGGAATGGATCTTGAGTTTTTTTTTTAATTCCCTCATTTATTTACGATTTTGTCATTCCGCGGAGCTACAATGGATTCCGCAGAGCTACCTCCACGGAATACATATCTATACCTAGAAATTCAATTTTTTGTGTCTATATTTTGGAATTCAACCCCATATAATGTATATACCCGGTATTTTTCCTAATTGTATTATGATTTATGTGTATTTTTAATCAGAAGAATGACCAAAATATGAGATGTGATTACACAAAATTGACTAATTTTTTAATATTTAATAGTGTTAATTTCAAAAACTCCTAAGACATTTAGGAGTTTTCCTGTTTAGATCATAAGTTCTTTGACCAATTAAAAAGCAAGTTTGCAAGTTACATGCAAGTTTTTTTTAACTAGTTCTTTCAACATTGATACAAGAATTTTAGAGAGAGAAAGTAATATGAGAGTAAATTGTTCGTCATGATCTTATTACAGATCACCTCCAATGAGTTTATACAAAGATGAACATAACGGAAATAACTAACTCTAACTATTTACACATAGCTACCTCTAACTATACATATTTACAAATATACCCCTCTAGTAACTTTAACTTTATAATTTCACATCCTCCCCTCTTGAACACTGATGAATATCATTGAGGCTCATCTTGGAAAGAAGATATTGAAATTGCTGACTACAAAGCCCTTTTGTAAAGACATCAACGAGTTGTTGATTAGTTGGTATGTGTCGAGGCATAACAAAACCAAGTTTGAATTGATCTCGAACTAAATGACAATCAATGTCAAGATGCTTAGTTCTTTCATGGAAGATTGGATTTTTAGTGATATGTATAGTTGAATTATCACACCAAAGAGATACAGGAATCTTCAATTTTACTTTCAAATCTCTTAGGATGTAACTTATCCTTAGAAGCTCACAAACAGTTGTAGCTAAGCGTCTATACTCAGCTTCACAAGATGATCTCGAAACTGTCTTCTGCTTCTTTGTCTTCCAAGATACAAGTGAAGACCCAAGAAATATGCAATAACTAGATAATGATCTTCTAGTATCAGTACATGATGCCCAATCTGAATCACTATAAGCAATAATGGTCAGAGGTGATGAATCCTTTGGAAAAAATAACCCCTTTGAAGTACAACCTTTAAGGTATTTTAACACATATAAAGTAGCTTTCTAATGGATATCAGTTGGTGAATGAAGAAATTGACTCAGTTGTTGTACTGCATAACTGATGTCTGGTCTTGTAAAATTGATATAATAATCTTCCAATTAACCTTCTATATTTCTCAGGTTCTTGTAGTATTTTCCTTTTATCTGAACACAATTGCAAGTTTTTCATAACATGTGTTTTTGTAGGTTTGACTCCAGTCATACCAATATCATTCAATATATCCATTATATATTTTCTTTGATTAACATAGAGCCCTTCTTCTGTTTTTAACAATTCTACTCCAAGGAAATAACTTGCTTCTCCTAAATCCTTTATTGTAAAAGCTGCATGTAGTTGATCTTTAACTTTTTGTATTTTACTTGCATTTGGTCTAGTTATTAAAACATGGAAAAATGCCACCGTAGCCCCCACGAACTTTCACATTTTGGTTTAAAAGGTCCCTATTGTTATTTTTTGGCTTTATAAGGGCATGAATTTTCTTTTTACCGGCTAATTAGGGATTCTACCCAAATTCAACCGGTTTCTTTGCCTAGTCATCACCTAACTTAGAGTCAACTCACCCAACTCAGATGACACATCAATGACTCACTAACGAGTTGCCTTGCTTGGGCCCTAAGGGTATAGTGGTCACCCAATTCATCACCCATTTCCGTTGCCAAATTTGTGAGATTCACCAAAATGTCAGGTTGTCAGCTATGTCATTGTATCTTAACATGAAATCGAATTAGGGATATTTGGATGATGCAAAAGCGTATGGATGAAGTCCTTGACCTAGCTCTTGCCATCGAAATGGTGGAAAGGGCATCCAGGGCCGGGGGCAGAAGCTGTAGCCAACGAACAACAATTGACGATTCTTATCCATGATTGTTAAATCTTTTGCTCATCTGTTCTGGAATCGATCTTTGTGAGTAATGGCATTATCGACATCAATTTTTATTTTATCAATTGATTCTTTGTTTAAAAAATTTTATCTACTCAGTCTCGTTTCAACATCAATTTAGTTTCTTGTTTATGTCATTCGATGAAATTAATGATGATATGAAGATTCGATGTTTTAAAGTTTTGAAAATACAGATAATTGTGGTAATGAACTCGACTGATAAGCTGTTTGATCTTAAAATCGATTTGAAGAAGTGGGATTTGGTGTTTATGATGTTCTGGGTTCCGAATGGTTAATTTAACTCATAGGTTGTGTCATACGAGCGAATGAAATCGTGACAAGAACTCAATGGAATGAAATCGCGTTTGTAAGGGTGTTCTTGTGAGTCAAACTAAAAAGGTCAAAATTGGAATTATTGATATGTGAACGGTGTAATCGGATTTGAAGTACAGATATCAGAAGCGCAACTTTCATCTGTCATCAAAAATTGAATAGATGTTCTTATGGGTCAATGGGAAAGTCAAAATTATGTTACCTACGGACATTTGACTCGGAATTAGCATTGTGTTTGATCGATTTTGACGAATGGGTTCGTTGTTGGATACTTGACTTATCTCAGATTCTCAATTGGGGGTCGACGGATGCAGCCTGCTGAGGTGTGCCAAGGAGTGTGAGTATGTCTCCAACCGTGGCAGTGGTCGTTGATGGAATGATAACGGGGGTTGGGGGTTGGGGGAGAGTAAGACGAAGAAGAAGCAATGAGAAAGAAAGAAAGAAATGATGAATGTTATTTTGAGGAGAAGTGATGATAATGGCGATGGATTTCACATGGTTGTTCTCCCTCAATTTCGTGTTCTCCTGTTCGTATACATTAGGTGGCATCTGATCTGGCAAATGAGTTGGCTTTTTTTAATGATGTGTACAAGATAACTGGCTGATTGTGAAAGGGGTGACCGGGTGACCCCTTCACTTTCTAGAAAATGGCCTTAAAAGCCGGTAAAAAGAGAATTCATGCCCTTATAAAGCCAAAAAATAACAATAAGGACCTTTTAAACCAAAATGTGAAAGTTCGTGGGGCTACAGTGACATTTTCCCTTAAAACATCATGCACATGTACAACTAGTGCAAGAAAATCAATCTCTTCTCCTTTTGTGAATAAACAATGATCATGAGATGATTGTTTAAACCCAAAATTGATCAATTTATTACAGAACTCTATATGCCATTGTCTACTTGCTAGCTTTAGCCCGTATAGAGACTTATTCAGCTTACATACTTCTCCTTTCTTAGCTTTTGAATAACCTTGTGGAGGAGTTAGATAGACCTCTTCATCCAAAAATTCATGCAAAAAAGCATTATTTATATCAAGTTGGTGTAGAAACCAACCATTTGACGTAGATAATGACAGTAACACCCTTACTGTTACAACTTTTGCCACAGGGGAAAAATTATCCAAATAATCAATTCCATAAGTTTGATTGTATCCCTTTGCAACCAATCTTGCTTTAAACCTTTCCACAGTTCCATCAGGTTTCAATTTTATTTTGTATACCCACTTTGAACCAATGGGTTTTCTATCAGGTGGTAAGGGCATAATCGTCCAAGTATTATTTTCTTCCAAAGCATCAAGATCTTTATTCATTGTCTTTACCCATTCATGTTCAGTTGATGCTTCTTGATAGCTTTTGGGTTCAGTAATTTTTTAAACTGAACATAGAAAGCTTTTGTGAGTTGTGGTTAAAATTGGTGACTCAACATATGGGTAAGTAGGTGATGTATGAGGAGAAGTGTATGTGGATTTTTGTAGAGGAGCTGAAGAATTACTACAATGCATTATGTAATCATCATACCATGATGATCTTTTTGAAATTCTTGTGGATGTTCATAAAGGAACATTATGCTTATCAGCTTCTTCTTCTGAATTATTTTCATCATTGGAAGAAGATTGCTCCTGAGAATTAGCTGATTGATGATTGTATGGTATTTCAACTTCATTTGTAACATCAAAATTATCTGGATCATAATCATCAATAGGAATGAAATCTTGATGATTTATTTCAAAGGGTATTTCCGGAATATCATCATTTGAACTGCAAGTACCCACTCCTTTAAAATTTCACAAGTGTTGAACATCTAATGAATAAAAATACATTACCCAGTTTGAAAATAATGCATGTACAAAAATATAACATATAACAACCTACAAATACATACCTTGTCAATTTGAAAATTTGTTGCCTTTAAATTTATACCATCATATTGGTGTTCTTTCCATTGTATCAACTATTGTTTATTTCATCATATTCAATGTAAACGCTTTATGGTTTGTTTATGCATATGCTCAATCGCTCATGTGAGTCGCTGATGGGTTTATAGTGATTTGCCAAATTTTCCCTAAATATCTATACGATGGATCATGAGATTAAATCTCTCTGGCATATTCTCAAGAAAAAAAATGCTAGTCTTTATGATTTGGAAGTCTAAAAGACCATTAGGAATTTGGTTGTCAAAAAATTGTGGATTCGCTTTATGATTTGGAGGTCTGAAATCATTCATATGGTTTGGGATAAATTGTTACAGTTTCATCCTGTCAAAAATATCCAATGTCCATCAGGTGAACTTTTAGGTAGGCAAGCATTAATATTCGCGGAGCATTGAGGGATGTCATGTTAGAGAGAGACACAGAGAAAGGGACCGCATTGGTGTTTTTTCAAATAAAATAATTAATTAAAAAATAAATACAAAAGGGCATTATAGTTATTTTATTAACAATGACGAGTTGCATGCTTTAATAGATAGACGAACACTTTGTGGAAACAAGGAGACTTACATAGGGAGCAGTTCCAGAAATTGATGGCAGTGGGCCATCCATAAATAAAAATAAAAGCAAAAGGTAAGGGCAAAACTGTAATTTCAAAGTATTTATGGGTACTTCTTGTTTCAAGAGCTAATGAAAAGGAATTTTGAACCGGTTTCCATGTTATCTTTCGAGTCATTTTCATCACCAACTTCTTCGTGAGTTTAAGTCAGCTTGTATTACTTGAAATTCCCCAAGAGGAACAATGCACTTTGAGCGTTCATAGCCCTGAAAACCTTCATCTTTGTCATGCACATCCACGCACCATCTTTTCTATTAAATTTTGTAAAAAGCCAGTAAATAAAAGGGCTATTTATGAAAATCTAAAAAAAAAAAAAAATAGAATAGGGTTGTAGATGGTCTTGTGCCAATATTAAATAACAAAAATATGTCTATTTAAAGTTTGAGTAAAGAAAATATACCAGAGAATAACTGAAACATTGAGGCCAACAAAATTCTTCACTTGCAACAACCGATGAAAACCTTTCAACATTCATCAAAAGACTATTTTCAATAACGAGGACGATGAGGGCATTCACGTCTTTTCCACAGATGACATATCGACATCGAGTCTTTGTAATTGTACCACATTGTTCCACCTTTTTGGACGGGACAAAAGGTTACAACTTTTTGTCTTACATGTCAAACACAGTACAACCTGTTGTGTTCTGTGTTCTATTAAATCTGTCATGCCTCGCCACCTTTAACCTTTTTTACCCACCATAGAAAGGAACACCTCTTTTTCCTTGCAAAGATAAACAAGCTCATGTGTGGGCCCACCATGCCCTCTAAAACCATCAACCTCCTCCTCACACAAACATTCCATGCCTACACATACCCTCAACACAAAACAATTCACTTTCGGGGTTCTATGGAACGGGGGCATAAACGTAAATTCTCTCACCTTCTCACAACCTTCAAATTGTTTCAAATCAACATACACATACTCCCTCAACTTCTCATACATTGTCATTTTTACCCATAACTTAGTCTCAATTGGTACATTATGTAACCTAATCTTTAATGGTATTCCAACAGGTAGTCCAGCCACAAAGGGAATCGGATTTAACCAATCATTGTATTTGTATTTGTATTTGTATTTGTCCCCAACATCAACTTCTGCATCCATGTATTTTATGTTTTCATGGAATATAATTTCTTTTAAGGAAAAAAACTCTAGTTTTTTTATGGCAGATTCATCGAATATAGACGATTTTAGTGTAGAGGCGACATGTGTCAGCTCCTGGATATGTAGCTCCTCTTCTTTACTCAACCTGATGAACCTGTGTTGTAATTCTCGGAGTTTATTTTCCAGTTTTTGCAAAATGTACCCCAAGTTTCCTGATTCTTTACATATTAAGTCCATTGGGCACATAACATGCCACCATGCTTTTGAAAGTAGTTTCACCACATCAAGATATTGTGAAGTAAATGTTAAATGAGAATTGGATTGACATGATGGATCAGTGATAAATGTTGCTAGTTCTTCCTTCCAACTCCTGCATGAATTGGATATAATTAAAATGGGTATCGTAGTATAGTAATTTACATTTTTGGTCCCTGGGCTATATCGATTTTTTTAATATGGTCCAAAAAGGAATCTTTTTGTCTTTTTCGTCATTGATTTACCGTTTCATAACACTTTTAGTCCAAAAAAGAATCATTTAGTTCATCAAATGTCAAGTTAACAGCCCAGCTTTATAAATTAATGAAAACAGAGAAGATGAAGGCAATGGCAAAATGGTCATTTTCATATGTTTTAGTCCAAAAAAGAATCCTTTAGTCTTTTTATACCTACTTCCCAGTTCAGACTCCTGGAAAACTTTTAGTCCATGTTTCGTCTAATAAGTTAGCAAACCAGCTGTTCCTTTAATGAAAACAGAGAGGTCAAGGGTAAAATGGTCATTTTCAGTTTTCATAAACTTAACCTTGGCTGTGAGCCAGGGACTAAATGTGTTATGAAACAGTGAATTAGGGATGAAAAAGGAAAAAAGATTCTTTCTGGGACAATATCCAAAATAATTGATATAGCATAGGAACCAAAAGTGAAAATAGTGCAGCTTACAAATTATGGAAATTATAATAAATAAACTAACCTTAGTGTTGTAAGCACTTCATGTATGCATCCAAACTTCATCAAAGGCCATATTTGTACAACATTAGCAAGGATAAACTTTATATAATTATCTGCATTATCATGCACTTCAAAATCACCATCATTATTATTATGCACCATGTCTAATCTGACACTGATAGGACATGTTATTTGAGTATCGATCTTAGTTGCCACATCATCTTCAACCATCTTGTCTTCCCCTTTCATGAACTCTATAGGGTGGAGTCCACTTGATCTACTACAATGTGACAAATAAGCCAAAAGTGTGTCCTGATTCATCACTCCAGTCAAGCTTCTAGAAATTCTTCCAAGAATTGTAACAGCATAAGAATATATTATTGATGGAATGCTATCCAATTGTTGTTGCTTTCCATGGGAAAGTGGAATAGATATAGCCAATACAAGGTGTGCAGCAGTTTTTGAATTATTAAAGTCCCAATTGCATTCAGAAGAAGGGTCCACCTAAAGATTTATACTTTATATCAGTTTTGAGATAAACATATATAACAAATAGGTTGTAAAAAAACTAAATTCTCAACCTCTGGAAAGAATTCTTTAATGATGCTGATAGCAAAACTTCCATGATTTCTGCCAATATCAAATATAAGAGAAAGAACATCCATCTCATCCTGAGTCAAAATCATTGTCAACATCACACATTCTTTACCAATATCATTAAAAAAAATAAAATGAAAAACTTTACACGAAACTCACTTGTGGATATTTCTCTAGACTCTGTATGAGGCTATCAACAACTAGTTTAAACAAAATCAGATCATGGAGTTTGGTTAATCGAAGTACTTTTCTTGCTGTTAATCTTATTGATGAGTTCATGTCGATTAGAGCACCAAGGAACTGTAAAATTAAACAATTAATAGTTTAATTCAATGTAATTAAAAAGTTAAAACATGTTTAATTGGATTAATAAGAAACTTACCATGTGCATGTGCATTTCTTGCACTTTTAAATGGCCATAAACTGCCATATGATGCATTGTTTCAAGAGCTTGTAATCTTACAACAACTGAATCATCATTCAGCACATCCATTAACAAACCTAAGGCTCCAGTAGCAAAGCCAGCAGAAAGAATAGCAGGCATCCTCATGGAATAACATGCACAGCTTCTTACCTTCAAACAAGGCAGACTCATTTAATGCAAAAAATAGCAATGCACTTTCATTTCTTCCTATTGCAATTACCTCATGAAAGAGATAAAATGAAAGTAGGATGCTTTAATACACAAATAAACGAATGTAAATGTTGGTATATTTTGGAGTTACCTCATGGAATTCATCCTCTAATCCATGTATAAAAGCTCCAGCAGCACTTGAAGCTGGTAAATTGGAATGCTTTCTGGAGAGTTGACCATGTAATGTCTTTTCTTTGGTGATTGGCAAGACTTTCTTGGAGAGGGTTTGCATCAGAATATACTCAGATGTCATTCCTAGCTTCCCAAGAGCATTAAAAGCTTCAATTTTCACATTCATACTCATGTCCCTCACCATTGAACAGAGCTGCAGATACATTTGATGTAAAAGATGATGAGAAAATGGGATAAGATCATAAGAATGTAAGTAACTCCAGAAAGTTCAACAATAGCTCATTCAAGTTAGGCTTAAATGCAAGAAACAGTAATGTACTTGCATTTGATTGTTTATTAAAGCATCCTGCTTCCATTTCTTGTTATTACAACACTGTTACTTTGAATTTTTTTATCCAATTATAGCAATTACTTTCACTGCTATAACTGGGTGACTTTTGTAAAGTATAATGTGCTAATGAGAAGAAAAAAAATTGGAAGTGTAATGCTTTAACAAGAAAAAGATTGAAAGTAGAATGTTGTTATAGAAATAAATGGAAGTAGGTTGCTAAAATGCACAAATAAATCAAATGTATGTTGCTATTTCTTGCATTTAGCCCTTCAAGTTATTGTTTTTTTTTGTGGTTCTTGTAGACATAAAGCATTTGTATAGAGCTAGAAAAGCTCATATGCTATCTCACATGTCAAAAAGGTTGAAAAGAATAAGTGTTCAAAATCAATATTGGTTCTACAGATCAGATTGCAAGTAAATATAGTGAGCCCCCTAAGTTCATAAAAATATATAGATAAACAAGAAGATTAATTTCTCTAGGTCATATATGCTTTTTAAATTCAATTTGTAAATAGAACTTGAAGTCTTTTTCAAGATTAGAAAGAAGCTAAATCATACACTCTGGAAAAGTAACACCCTCTGTTTTCAGAATAATAATAGAATATCTTGAATTAAGCTTCTTGATGTTATATCCTAACTGAAAGGCATGCTTTGTGAGTAAATTTATTGGTTGTATTTTAATTATTATGAGCTTTAGAAGACAAAAGAAGGTGGAAGGTTAGAAATGTAATTGTTATCATCCAACATAGAGTATTGGTGATTCATCACCTTCATATATGCATGTGGCAACCATTACATCCAATTCAGAGTGAAAACATGGCTAGCCAAAAAGGCGATCAGATGCCTTTAAACATCTTTTAACATAAAAGAGTCAGTTAAATAGGAGAACATCTATGAGTTCAAGAATGAAAACCAGTGATGTGTTTATGGTTTCAGCTAAAGCTAAGGACATAAAATGAGTCAAGCCTTTAAAGTAAGTTTTCATGAGTGATTTTTATGTTTCTAATATATGATAATCTTAATTCTTAATATGAAAATGTATGATGTCAAGAATCGAAACTTGGGAATGATGTATCCCTCTTGGGATTATATCTAAATTATAAATGATAAGATTTGATTGATACCTGAACATACAATGCATCTGACCAATCTCTTTTGCTTTTGCCCTCACTATTTGCCACTAGAAATTTCCCCCATTCACTTACCTGCCACACCAAAATGATTAAAATCCATTTGCAAAATCAATTCAATAAACAGAAACTGTCAATACATTACCATATGAACAGCTGAGCATCTCACGCATTCCTCAATATCAAACAGAAGCTCAACAGCACGAAGGTAACATCCTTCAATCATACCACGATCTTCAACGACAATGCACTTGCACAAACCAATCAAACCATCCAAAGCAGCCTTCCTCACGTAAGGATACGGATCCTTAGTGAACCCTGTCAACACCGTGAGCAGAAGCGAAGGCCGGACATTAAATATCTCCACATCCGATAGCAGCCTTTGACGCACAGGCACACACGAACCGAAGCAGAGAGATAAAAACAATCCCTCGGTCCCCTCTGAAAACGCGGAAACCAAGTTGGACGCGGAAGCGGGATATATGGAAACAGAGGTAGAGAGTGCAAGTCCGGCGGCACGTGGGGTAATGTTGGGGCAGTGTAGGGAGAGAGAGTGGAGTATGGTGGTGATGCGGGGAGAGAAATGGCGGCGGACGATGGAGATTTCACAGAGGAGGGTGATGACATGGAGATGGTAAAATTGAGGGTTTGATGCTGATACTGCTGTTGATAGAGTTTCTAGGTTTTGGAGGATGGAAGAGATTGTCTGATCGGAGGTTGAGGGGTTTACAAGGAGAGTTCTAGCGATAGAGAAGGATTTTAAAGATATTTTTGTTTGGTTTTTGCAAATTTGTTCGAAATTCGAGAGAAGCTTTTGCTCCATGTCGATGGAGTCTTGGTTGAGCCCCAAGTGCACAGGGTATTGATTCATATTTGGTTTGATATAAGAAATTTAGAAAATTACACAGATGCCCCGATGGGCAGAAAAATAAGTAAGTCCTCACCAAAACTCCAAAAGCCTTGGGCAGAAAAACACCTAGGTGCTCACCTAGGGCTTCCTTAGGCTGCTGAGAGTCGAGGCTGGAACATGCTTGGAGGCCGATGTGTCAGCCTCTAAGACGTGTGAACATCGCCCCCAACTCCGGTGGGTTGGGCTTAAGGCATCTCCAACCCACCCTCAAACTCTATTTTTTTTCTCATTTTTCTCCAACCCTACCTCATTTTCACCTCCATTTTTGGAGATATGAATAGTATTCCCCCATCTCCAAAAATGAAGGTGAAGTTTGGTTGTCAATTTTAATCCATCTCATTTTTATTTTATACATTTCTAGTTTATTTTATCTACTAATTATAGTTTAAATGCAATATTTAATATTTATAATATCATGTTATATACTAATTTATATTAATTAATCATAAATATAGAGTTTAATTAGTAGAGGAATGTATTTGACAATATATATAAGTTATAAAAATGGAATATTCTAGGAATATACTTTTTGGGGTAGAAAATGGAGTAGGGTTGGAGATGAAATACTATTTACTCCATTTATGGAGGAAAAAATGGAGATGGGTTGGAGATGGTCTTAGCGTCTTCACGGAGACGAGAGAAGACACGTGATTTGATTGACTACTCTACTTTTTTGACCGTTTATAAAAAAAAAAAAAAATTAATTAATTATTTACCATACATTCTCTATATATATCACCATTTTTTCTCATTTCAAACACACACACCACAACTTTTGAACACAAACATATACACTACCAAAAAATTATTCTTTCATCCATGGATCCAAACCAAAATACTCCACCAACCCGAACACTCCAAATGATCCGCTAGCAAATATTGGCTGCATGCAATTGTTATCACCCCCCGTTGCACAACAACCTCTATTCACCAATCTTTCATACCGTCCACACTACTACCAGCAACAACCACCACCAAAATTTGTTCAATCCCAATTTCAACCATTTCAACAACAACCTCCTCCACAATTTCAGCCCCAAACTTCCCAACGTCAACAAACTTCACAACCATCTCAAGTTCCATTATCTAAATCTCAACCCGTAAACCTCAACATTGTAGACGACGACGAACGGGTTCAAGAAACACAACCAAGTCGTAGAAGGCAAAAAAAATCAAAAGATTCAACAAAAAAAGAAAAATACCCAATGGACCGAGGAGGGGGAGGCAACTTTAGCTAAAACTTGGATTTTCATATCACAAGACGAGGGTATCGGCAACGCGCAATTGAGACAAAGCTTTTGGAATCGTGTTTTAAACCACTTTCACTCGTTATTAGGAAGACAAACGAGTCGGACATACGACTCAGTCAATGCTAAATGGCGTGACCTTAGAGAGGCTTATACCAAATTTAACGACGTATTTGACAATCTAAAAAATATGCATCGAAGTGGTAGTAATGATTTCAACATTTTATCAACGGCGTTGCACCAATACAAAATTACCAACAATGGTAAACCTTTTGGCAACCAAAAGCGTGGGAAGTTTGTCACAATGGCCCAAAATGGGTCCTTTATCCGGAAATGACACATCCGGGATCTACCATCGGTTCCAACAAAAGGCCGAGAACGTCCGAGTCGGACATCGGTGCTAACCTCAACCTCAATGATGAGTTCGACGCCACCGAGGGGGAGTGTCCATCGAACGTCCATCTTCATCGACCACCGGGAAGGGACAAAGCGAGAAATGGGGCTTCGTCTAGCAGGAAATCAACCAACAATGACGTATTAGCTGAGAATATCGAGAAAATTCTACATTTTTTAGAAAAAAAAAATGATTCAACGGAGGAGCAACGCCGGCGACAATTGGCACTCACCGATCTTCAAATCATAAACACGGTGTCGCAACCAAATCTCGACCCGAAAAATTTAAGGGTGTTTTTGAAAATTCAACAAGAAGTTCTCGGCCAATATCGCAACTAGATTTGATGTTTTTTAGTAATTTAGGTTTAATTTTCTAAGTTATTTTTATGTTTTTTAGTATTTTAGTTTTATTTTTCTATGTGTTTTTATGTTTTTCTAGTAATTTAGGTTTAATTTTCTATGTTTTAAATTATGTAACGTGGTTTTAATTAATATAAAATATTTTATTATACTATAAATTATGTTTTTATCTAATTTAGTCATAAAAGATAAAAAAAAAGTTGTGTATTTTATAAATTATGTTATTTATTTAATATAATGTTAAAAAATAAAAAAAATAAAAAAGTGAATGTTGTTAGTGGTGACCATTTCCTATGTGGAATGGGTTGGTGATGAAGGTGACATGGCGCAAAGGTGGCACCACTTTTCCGGTGGGTTGGTGGTGACCACTCCACATAGCCTTACGTGCAAAGCCGACGTGACGAATATTCTCATGCGTGAACACCGGCCCAAAGGGCGTAAATGTATTGTGTTTGGCTAGCTTTACAGACGATTACGAAGAATGTGATTGGCGGGCTCAAAAAACAGTCACAAAACCGACCGTTGCTATATACCCTTTGGTATATCAAAAAAAAATTATTTATTTTTATATTTAAACCATACCATCTTGCCTATAAATATCAACCATTTTATATATATTTAACACTACAAACACATCAATTTCTTTCTATATCCTCATATTTTCTTCAAATTATGGATCCAAATCGAAATACTTCAAATGCTGCAAATAATCCATACTCATATGTTGGTACTTACATGCATATGTTAATATCCTTAATTCAACAACAATCTCTATTCACCAACCATCCATACCCTCAAACTACTTCCACACAAGAGTTCAGCTCTAGCGCCGACCAGCCAAATCTCCTATCCACATAAACATAAGTAACAAAACATACATTAAATAATGGGTTTGATCCAACCCCGGGTGAATGCTATGGGCCAAATCATAGTCTTATATCTTGTCATGGGCCAAATCATGGTCTTTCCTTGCAATGTCGAGGCCCAAATCTCGATCTTACATACAGCTGCCAGAGGGCCAAATCATGGTCTTCCATACAACTGTCAGGGGCCACATCTTGGTCTTTCATATAATTTCCAAGTGTTATATCTTGGTCTTACTTATAGCTGGCAGGGGCCAGATCCTAGTCTTTAATATAATTGTCAAGGGTCTGTCCTAGTCTTTCATATAATTGACAGGGGCCAGATTTTAGTCTTTCATATAATACATAAAGTCATATGTAGTCAGGGATCAGATAGACAGTGGAACAGATAACCCACCCGAGAGAAAACAATCAGAAAAGAATATCACAATCATGCATTAGACCAAGATTTCTCAGGCTATCCAACTTAAACCACATAAAACCCAAGTTATCATTACCATTTAACCGTGTAACATAGTCACTTAACAAATACTAGCATATACATACCCTTGGTAACTAGCCTTCCCTAGTTACCATGTCATTGACCACTTCTCAAATAAGTCCTTCGTTGGTTAGCCATAGATAATCCTGATAATTGGCCTACTCCAGTTACCCTAACCAATCATAACTCTTAACAGTACCATACGATCAACAGGCAAGACTATACCAGTATAGCATACCAAGACACTAAGTGTCCTAAACTGCACAAATATACAAAGGGGTTATCCTAGCCACTAACATAATTGTACTCTAACAATACCTTTATACTAACATTAAAAGGATATACAATAGGATACGTGGGATGGTGAGAAACTCACCTGAATCGCAAAACTGGACAAGCGCAACAACACTTTAACTCCTTGTACTAATCCATCCCTCAAACCGACTAACACCAAGACAGAAAAATCCTCAATCAGCAATCTAAATCCTTCAAGTTTGACCCTAAGTCAAACTAGTCAAAAGTCAACGGTCAAAGGTACACAAAGTCAACGGTTAACTTAGTCAAATTCAATGCCACATTGTGACAATTCCTTGGTCACGTCGTAGGGATGCAGAGACAAAACAGTTACGATGCTAGGTTTTGCCACGTTGTGACCCTTCCTTGGATACGTTGTGAAGACTGCCATAAGCCATATTTTCATATTAAGGACTTAATGTGTTAAGCCCTTTACTCTAACTTTCCAGAAGGCCTCCTTGTCTTCTAAAGGACCATAAAAATCATTACTTTATGGACATGCATGTCCAATGCACATCCTTCTTAAAACTAGGTCAAAAGGGTAAGAAATGGATTCAAAACTCCATACATTGCACCAAACAACATGAGAATCTAGATCTGGAACATATGATGACCAAGAGACCTCAATGAGTGATAAAGTTGCCAAATTTATCCAAACCAACCAATCATAACCACAAATCATGAAGGAAAAGGGCTCAAAAAGTAGATCCACAAGAGCTGAACCAAAAAGATGGAAACTTTGGGACTTAAAAAAGTCTAGAAGGTGCACCAAGAGATGTAGACAAGCTTACTAGACGATCTTTTGCTCAACAAAGTCTTCCTTCAACCTTTAAGTGACCAAAACACCATAAAAGAGCAAAAAGGAAAGACGAGAGGCTAGGGTTTCGTTTATAGGGAATGGAGGTTGAAGGGAATGGCCTAACCCTAGAAGTAAGGCTCTTAAATACGAAGGAAACCCTAAAAAAACATGGGATCGGGTTGTAGTTGTTGTCACGTCATGACCTTCCTTTCATGTTATCATACTCAGCCTACATACATCCCTCATGACAATATCTAATGAACTTATCACCATACACACCTTCAAGAGAATCCCATAACCACCCCTGGATCTACTGCATTTATGCCTCCTCATAACCTTACCCAAAGGTAAAGTATTAGTAGATCTAATGAAATGACGACCATCAATCATGAACAGAAACGTCCTCATGAATGAACGAAACAGATCCCATCAATACATAACTAGCTCGATAAAACTTTTAAAGTTAATCAGAACTGTTGCTAAAACCATGGACATCTTCCAAACTCTAGCTGAACTTGACGATAGGCAGATGAATCCATTGAACGTCAACTGATACAGCTAAAAAATTCCGAAGAATCATCGCTTTTATGATGAATGAAATATCCAATTTATTGATAATTCATTGACATCTAATCTAACGAACCAATACATTGTTGAATCAAAACCCACACAGAGCTGGCCAAACCAATCTTTGAAATTGATTTACCGATCGAAAACTGCCCAATCTAGACTATAAATAGCAATCCATACAACGAGCTGACAAATCCCTCAACAACCGATACTCAACCTAAGTTATCCAAGTGCCTCCTCATTTATTCATTGGCATCCCAAAAGGAACCAATGGCTACAACGAGCTCTCCTATAACAACTTCTTGCCACAAAGACAAATCTTGCATTCCTGAATACATACTATTGATGGCAACTTGCTTTGCACCCCCGTCTTGACCATTCCTAAACCAAAGTCTCGCATACCCAAACCATGGATCCCTATGGACCATTCTTCCGAAACCAAAAAAAAACTTGAATAGATCGATGATCCTCCAAGCAGAATACCCAGTTCTTCCCCACTTAGGGTTCAAACTACCACCAATTGACATTGCAAACTGAACAAATACTCAAACCGGCTAACCCTAACCAATAGTATCCCTAGCCCATTGGAATGTATAACATAACGCAAGTTGATCTTCTAGATAAAGACCAAGCAAACTCAAAGAGATTCCAATTCTCGGATGGAAACCTCAAAAACTTTTAATCATAACTGCCTTTAAGATCCAGAATTCCGCAAAGATACACAAGCAATAATTGACAATCCATTCATGAAACCAACTTCCTATTTAGAAACGAATTAGCTACTACACTCCTCACCTCCAATGGGGTCTATGGATCGATATGATGATTGGTTTAGGTAGGACGGCATGCCTGCTATGAGCGCCTGTAAGGATTAGTGTGTGAGACCGCGATCCACAAACTGACGTATGGGACTCACCCTTTACTTTGGAATATAGAGGGGAAACATAACGCGTCACAAAAGTGAGGCAAGGTTTGGAACTCTACTTCACCGTCAATTCGTGGCGAGGACCATTCATAAATATAAGAGGCATCATTCTCCTAATTGGGATACACCAAAGACAACAAAAGTTATCGTTCCCAATTCACTTCCTTGATCACCTAAAACAGTCATCTAGCACCTTTCCTAACTATATTCAAAGAATACCCTTGATCTCATCTTAAGGCAATCATACCACAAGGATCCTCTTGTGTATTCCCACACTGCGATACATGCTGCCAAAAACAACTATCTAGCCCTGTGTTGGGTCTACACCCCAACTCTGAACATCACATGTTTGCTATGTCTTTCCTTCGGGCATAACAAGCTGGAAGAACGTAACCCCGCCGTAGATAACGACATTCCAATCCATCTATCAACCACTCAGCTTCCAACTGTAATCCTCGAGCCAATCATAACAATCACTTCCTTATTGAGTATCGCGACTCAACTGACACTGCCTCGAGCAAGGCCCTCGAGACCTCAAAACCAACTAACTCACCTAGGTCTGCAACATTCAAACCCAAACTAACATGACCACTGTCACGATCAAAATCCAGGTATTTACCTTTCTTTCCCTTATAATGAAGTTTCATTGCATAATTGGTACCTTCGTATGTTTGGCGTACTTATGGGTACGCTTAGTGTGACATCCCCAAAATCTCGGCCAGAAAAGACCGATTTTCATTTATGCTTTTAAATATTTTCAGAGTAAATCCTTTTGATTTGAAAGAGTTGCGGAATTTGTTCCCAAAACAAAACATGATAAAATAATATTTATCAAAGCATTTCATCAAGAGATGCATTTCATTATATAATCAAAACTCGGGATGTCATGTTCCGATACAGACCATAAAGCATAAACGATAAACATTACAAGTCATTCAACAAATATATACATATACAGACTTGTAAACAAAACAACAAGATGATCCATCCATCTTACGCCCTTGTGCCACTTCCTGTAATACAAATAAAACTGAGTGGGTCAGGCTTGGGAGCCTGGTGAGCATATAGGGTTTTCAACCCACAATAAATAAGTTATATTTAATTTCACCAACCAAACACTATCCCGATTACCCATTCCCGTTATCCTCACTTTATGTCCCTAAAACAACTATCTCAAGGGACCTAATCTAGGATTTTCATCGGGACGGACATCACTGCGAAGGGGTTTCCTCAACAATAGATATCCTAAAGGCAACCATGAGGGGGATAGAGTACACCGGTGAACACATCGTTCACAACACCTACAGGTTATGAACCTGCTAGCGTTCCACTGGACTGTCTAGAAAGAGTCCGTGGTCGTTATCCATACTCCGCTGAATAACTAGATCAACAACAACAACAACATCGAGGCCTCTCATCTGTTTATTACACACCAACTATCTACCCATGTTCTACCCAACATATTAGTAGATAAAATATATATTTTCATACGTAGTTTAAAGAAAACCTGTATAGCATGCTTTAATCAACACATATATCACATAACAGATGAGGCACACACACATAACACATATCTCATAAAGAAATAAGCAGATCTATAAGATAGAAGAGAGTGAATACTCATTCACACATAACACAACCAAATATATACACATAGCACGTATTTTTATATAAAATACTTCGTATTATTGTATTAGAAGAAATAACTACACACTCACTTGATCAGAAGACGATCCGACAGCACTACGGCTTATAGAAGTAGTAATCCACAGCAGATCTGGAAGATCTCCTCGAAAATCGAACTTCTCGCGGGCAGAGCTTCGACTCGGGAACCGCGCTTCTCGGGATCTTCGGGATCTCGGGACTTGCCTCGGGGCTAGAGTATGATACCGGGGCTTCGGGGTAGCTTCGGGGGTAAAAATGCAGAGCTTCGACACGAAAATGAGAGGGAATTGGCAAAAATACCCGGAACCCTCGCATCCTATTTATAGGAGGCTGGAGCCTCGGAGTACGCGGGGCGTACTGCGTTACGCGGGGCGTACTGCCCAAAACGTCATTGCTTACGTATCCGAAGTGCTCGAGTGCGAGTGTCGACATCCCTCGGAGTACGCTGGGCGTACTCGAGTACGCGGGGCGTACCTCGGATCAGATCGGTGACTCCTTCGGATAATGCTTCCGAATTTTTGATTTAAATTTAAATACAAAATGATTAATAAACTTCGGAAATTCATAACTTCTTCATACGAACTCCGTTTTCGACGTTCTTTATATCCACGGAAAGGTGAGACCATGCTCTACGACTTTCGTTTAGACTCCGTCGGCTAATTTTGACTTTATTTTTATTAATTATTTTTAATAGGCCGCGACAGAAACTTTCGTTATAAATTCATAACTTCTTCGTTTGACGTCCGTTCTCGCCTAACTTTTTATCGCTTCGATACCAACAACGAGATCTTTGATTCTCATTTAGATTGCTTCGGCTAACAACCGCTCGATCTCAATTCGAGTATTTCAGGCTGTATACCGCTAAGCCGGAACTTCGATAAATCATAACTTCCTCATACGAAGTCAGATTTGGGCGTTCTATATATATTCGGAAACCTCGTTTCGACTACTACAACATTAACCAAGGATATTAAGTTTATTTTACACTTAAATTTTGACGCTTATTTTTTTTTATTCTTAATTAATCATACCACATAATTAAGCAATTAAGCACAAAATACATAATACTCAAATAATACATTCTTATTATTTCAAAACGGGTTACAAAGGTTAACCTAGACTATTATATTGCTAAAAACGGCAAGCCCGGAAACACAGGCGTTACAATTCTCTCCACCTTAGAATGATTCCGTCCCCGGAATCACACATCAACAAACAAATGCGGATAGCGACCCATCATGTCACTCTCCGTCTCCCAGGTGAGATTCGGCCCATTCGTGTGTTTCCATCGGACAAGCACTAACCCAACCATCTTGCGTCGCAACTTCTTAGTCTTTCGGTCAACAATTGCCTCTGGTTCTTCAATCAACCTTTTGCTCTCATCAATCCTCAATTCAGAAATTGGAATTATATCGGGAACTTCTCCCGTGAACTTCCTCAAATAACACACATGAAAAGTGTTATGAATTCCATTCAGTTCTTCGGGTAATTCGAGCTTGTAAGCTTGGTTCCCAATCCTCTGAAGAACTTTAAACGGTCCAATAAACCTTGGACTTAACTTTCCCCTTTTACCAAATCTTATAAGTCCCTTCCACGGCGAGACTTTAAGCAAAACCGAATCTCCAACTTCAAAGGTCATCGGTCTTCGCTTTTTGTCAGCATAGCTCTTTTGACGATCCTGAGCCGCTAACATTCTTTCCCTAATTATTTTCAACTTTTCAGCAGTTTGATGAACCAACTCCGGTCCCATAAACTGCTTTTCCCCAGCCTCAAGCCAACAAGACGGCGTACGACACTTCTGTCCATACAAAGCTTGGTAAGGTGCCATCTTAATGCTCGAGTGGAAACTATTATTATAGGAAAATTCTACCAACGGTAAATGTTCATCCCAATTACCTAGGAATTCTAGAGTACATGCTCTCAGCATATCTTCAAGTGTTTGTATCGTTCGTTCGCTCTGACCATCAGTCTGCGGATGGTAAGCTGTACTTAAACACAACTTGGTACCCAATTCCTCTTGTAGACTTTTCCAAAACCTCGATGTGAAACGGCTATCACGATCCGACACAATCGTTAACGGAACACCGTGAAGCCTCACAATTTCCTTCACGTAAGAATTCGCAAGCTTCTCCATAGACCATTTCTCCCTGGCCGCTATGAAATGCGCACTCTTAGTGAATCGATCAACGACCACCCAAATCATGTCGTGACCATTCTTTGTTCTGGGCAGTTTAGTGACAAAATCCATAGCAATGTCTTCCCACTTACCCATAGGCACAGGCAAAGGTTCTAAACTCCCGTACGGTTTCTGATGTTGTGTCTTGACTCTCGCACAAGTCACACACTCGGCCACATACTTTGCAACATCAAGCTTCATCGTCGGCCACCAGTAGTAGGGTTTCATGTCCCTATACATTTTAGTGCTACCCGGATGAATCGAGTACATGGTCTTGTGAGCTTCTTCCATCAGAAGATCTCTGACTCCTCCTGTCTTAGGTATCCAAATCCGATCTTGGAACACCTTCAGTCCATGACTGTTTACACCGAACACCAACGTTTTGCCCAAACGTTCCTCCTTTCTGTCATTCTTCTCAGAAGCTTCGCTCTGAGCTTTCTTTATACTTTCCAAAATAGTTGATACAACTTCAATTCTCAACGCTCTTGGCCTCTTCCTTTCGGGATTGACTTTCCGACTGAGAGCATCAGCAACAACATTAGCTTTACCGGGGTGGTAAAGTATCTCGCAGTCATAGTCTTTAAGTAATTCTAGCCAGCGTCGTTGCCTCATATTCAATTCTTTCTGATTAAAGAGGTATTGGAGACTCTTATGATCAGTGAAAAGTTTGCACTTCGTGCCATAGAGGTAATGCCTCCATATTTTCAGAGCGAAAACTACCGCTGCCAACTCCAAATCATGAGTCGGGTAGTTCTTTTCATGCTCTTTCAGCTGTCGAGACGCATATGCTATCACCTTTTCTCTTTGGGTCAAAACACAACCCAAACCAACACCAGACGCATCACTATAAACAGCGAAGTCTTCAACTCCATCGGGTAGAGAAAGTATCGGTGCCTCGCATAGCTTCTTCTTTAGCTTCTCAAATGCTTCCTGATGCTTCTCACCCCAAGCATAAGTAGCTCCTTTGTGGGTCAAAGCTGACAATGGACTAGCGATCGAAGAAAAGCCTTGGATAAACCTTCGGTAATATCCGGCTAATCCTAAAAAGCTTCGAATCTCCATGGGACTTTTCGGTTGTTCCCACTTCGTCACAGCTTCGATCTTCGTTGGATCAACCATTATCCCTTCTTGGTTGACCACGTGACCCAAGAATTGGACTTCACGAATCCAAAAATCACATTTGAGGAACTTAGCATACAGCTTCTCCTTCTTCAAGACTTCTAACACTTCTCGCAAGTGTCTGCCATGCTTCTCCTGGCTTTTCGAGTAAATCAGAATGTCGTCTATAAACACTATCACGGATTTATCAAGGAACGGGTTACAAACCCTATTCATCAAATCCATGAACGCTGCTGGAGCATTGGTTAGTCCAAACGACATAACCAAGAACTCGTAGTGTCCATATCTAGTTCTGAATGCAGTCTTCTCGATATCTTGCTCTCTTACTTTTAGCTGATGATATCCTGACCTAAGATCGATCTTCGAGAAATAGCTCGAACCTTGCAATTGATCAAACAGGTCATCAATCCTCGGCAACGGATATCTATTCTTTATTGTTGCCTTGTTCAGCTCTCTGTAATCGATGCACATTCTCATACTTCCATCTTTCTTCTTTACAAATAACACCGGAGCTCCCCAGGGCGATGAACTAGGTCTAATGAAACCGTTGTCCAATAACTCCTGAAGTTGCATCATTAGTTCCTTCATCTCCGTCGGTGCTAATCGATAAGGTGCTTTCGCAATTGGCGTTGTTCCTGGCAACAAGTCAATACGAAATTCCACTTGTCGATCAGGCGGTAATCCAGGAAGATCTTCGGGAAATACTTCCGGATAATCACACACCACTGGAATATTCTGCATCACCTTCTTTTCCTTCTTAGCATCAATCACGAATGCTAAAAACGATGTACACCCCTTGGTCAAACATTTTCTGGCTTTCATCAATGAAATGATTCCAGAATTCACTCTGCGTTTATCTCCATACACCATAAACGAATCTTTCCCAGGCGGGTTTACTTTGACTATTTTCTTCTTGCATAAAATTTCGGCGTCGTTGGCGCTTAGCCAATCCATTCCCAATACGATGTCGAAACCATTAAGTTCGATAGGCAATAATTCCTCGTGGAACTTATTCCCATTCAGATCAATTAAGATGTTTTTCATGCGATAGCTAACAGGTACAAACTTGCCACTAGCAACTTCGACTAATAAGGCATTATCTAGTCTATCAACAGGCAAAGCTAGCTTTCTACCAAATTCATGCGATATAAAGGAGTAGTTGGCTCCAGAATCAAATAAAATTTGGGCAGGCAATTCGTTAACGAGAAAGGTACCTGAAGCGACATCAGCTTCATCTTTAGCAGCTTCCAGTGTCATCTGGAATGCTCTCGCCTTTGGCTTTGGCGGAATGTTGGGTCTAGCTGCCTCCTTCTTCTTCGGGCAGTCTCTCGACATATGACCCTCCTCACCACAACCATAGCAAACTTTCTTTGTGAGGGTACACTCATTGGCATAGTGCCCTGGCTTTCCACACTTGTAGCATGTGTTCGCCACCTCACATTTTCCATGATGCTTCTTCTTACATTTGTCGCACCATTTCGCTTCACCTCCACCTCCCCTCGAACCAGACTTCGAGAACTTGTTTTTCTTGTTGGACCCTGAAGTTCCATCGAACTTCCTCTTTTCTCCAACATCTATTCTTTCCAGACCCTTTTCCTTCTGCTGGGCCTCCACATTCTTAGCTGCACGAACAGCCGTTTTCAGAGTGGTTGCCATTTTGACTGTCGGACCAAAGTCAGCAGGCAATCCGTTAGCAAACCTCTCAATCTTGGAGAGTTCCGTCGGCACTAGGTACGGAAACAACTTCATCTTCTCAGTAAATGCAGTAGCATAGTCATCTATGCTCATCTTCCCTTTCTTCAAGTTTTGGAACTCATTGTTCAGATCAATCAGATCTATCTCCGAACAATACTGCACCCTTAACTGTTCCAAGAACTCCTCCCATGACATTTTCAGGGCTTCTCCTCGTGGCATAGTATCTGCCAACAACTTCCACCAACTCAAGACTCCAGTCTTCAGTTGTCTAACCGCAAATATGGTCTTCTGTTTGTTGCTACAGTCGCAACTTTCAAATACCATCTCCATTTCGGAGATCCAATCCATTATCTCAACAGGCTTTGGGCTCCCAGAAAGACTTGGCGGTTTGGCGCCCAAGAAATTCTTGTACATACGCCCATCCTTGTTGTTTCTCCTTTCCGGATCGTTCCTTCGTTCCTCTTGAGTCCCAACTTGACTCATCATGCGACTATTGTTCCCTTCCTCCGATTGCTCGGGAATTAATTCGGGTTCCTCAATAGGTATGATAGGTTCATCCCTATTATTATGCAACATTTGTCGCATCTCCTCCCTTTGTTCGGCTAGCATAGCCCGAATCATGGCTTGCACCGCAGCCATTGTTATTGGTTCTGGTGCTGCTGCTACAACAGGTATTTGCTCAATCACTGGCGGTTGATTCCTGTTTTCATCTGCGTTTCCAACGCCACTCCTTGTTCTCACCATTTTTGATCTACACACCGAATAAGGTGAAATTAGATCCTCATTCACGATAGATATTCAAATCATCCTTATCACTCCGAAACGTTTACATGCTAGTTCTAATAACGTAGGCATACGCTTAGAATCCTACACACATAAGGTTTCCAGATCCGGTCGGCAACAGACCGTAGATCCGAACAAATAATATCATATATGGCAACATATAACATTTAGCACATAAAGCATTTTAGGCAACTTTCCTAAAATAAACTAGTGCTCGTGTCTAAAATCCAACAGACACACATCTCATCATTCCATTTAGCATTCTAAGTTTAAGTCTAGAAATCCTACAAATTCCTAGTTCGCTTAAACTAATGCTCTGATACCAACTGTGACATCCCCAAAATCTCGGCCAGAAAAGACCGATTTTCATTTATGCTTTTAAATATTTTCAGAGTAAATCCTTTTGATTTGAAAGAGTTGCGGAATTTGTTCCCAAAACAAAACATGATAAAATAATATTTATCAAAGCATTTCATCAAGAGATGCATTTCATTATATAATCAAAACTCGGGATGTCATGTTCCGATACAGACCATAAAGCATAAACGATAAACATTACAAGTCATTCAACAAATATATACATATACAGACTTGTAAACAAAACAACAAGATGATCCATCCATCTTACGCCCTTGTGCCACTTCCTGTAATACAAATAAAACTGAGTGGGTCAGGCTTGGGAGCCTGGTGAGCATATAGGGTTTTCAACCCACAATAAATAAGTTATATTTAATTTCACCAACCAAACACTATCCCGATTACCCATTCCCGTTATCCTCACTTTATGTCCCTAAAACAACTATCTCAAGGGACCTAATCTAGGATTTTCATCGGGACGGACATCACTGCGAAGGGGTTTCCTCAACAATAGATATCCTAAAGGCAACCATGAGGGGGATAGAGTACACCGGTGAACACATCGTTCACAACACCTACAGGTTATGAACCTGCTAGCGTTCCACTGGACTGTCTAGAAAGAGTCCGTGGTCGTTATCCATACTCCGCTGAATAACTAGATCAACAACAACAACAACATCGAGGCCTCTCATCTGTTTATTACACACCAACTATCTACCCATGTTCTACCCAACATATTAGTAGATAAAATATATATTTTCATACGTAGTTTAAAGAAAACCTGTATAGCATGCTTTAATCAACACATATATCACATAACAGATGAGGCACACACACATAACACATATCTCATAAAGAAATAAGCAGATCTATAAGATAGAAGAGAGTGAATACTCATTCACACATAACACAACCAAATATATACACATAGCACGTATTTTTATATAAAATACTTCGTATTATTGTATTAGAAGAAATAACTACACACTCACTTGATCAGAAGACGATCCGACAGCACTACGGCTTATAGAAGTAGTAATCCACAGCAGATCTGGAAGATCTCCTCGAAAATCGAACTTCTCGCGGGCAGAGCTTCGACTCGGGAACCGCGCTTCTCGGGATCTTCGGGATCTCGGGACTTGCCTCGGGGCTAGAGTATGATACCGGGGCTTCGGGGTAGCTTCGGGGGTAAAAATGCAGAGCTTCGACACGAAAATGAGAGGGAATTGGCAAAAATACCCGGAACCCTCGCATCCTATTTATAGGAGGCTGGAGCCTCGGAGTACGCGGGGCGTACTGCGTTACGCGGGGCGTACTGCCCAAAACGTCATTGCTTACGTATCCGAAGTGCTCGAGTGCGAGTGTCGACATCCCTCGGAGTACGCTGGGCGTACTCGAGTACGCGGGGCGTACCTCGGATCAGATCGGTGACTCCTTCGGATAATGCTTCCGAATTTTTGATTTAAATTTAAATACAAAATGATTAATAAACTTCGGAAATTCATAACTTCTTCATACGAACTCCGTTTTCGACGTTCTTTATATCCACGGAAAGGTGAGACCATGCTCTACGACTTTCGTTTAGACTCCGTCGGCTAATTTTGACTTTATTTTTATTAATTATTTTTAATAGGCCGCGACAGAAACTTTCGTTATAAATTCATAACTTCTTCGTTTGACGTCCGTTCTCGCCTAACTTTTTATCGCTTCGATACCAACAACGAGATCTTTGATTCTCATTTAGATTGCTTCGGCTAACAACCGCTCGATCTCAATTCGAGTATTTCAGGCTGTATACCGCTAAGCCGGAACTTCGATAAATCATAACTTCCTCATACGAAGTCAGATTTGGGCGTTCTATATATATTCGGAAACCTCGTTTCGACTACTACAACATTAACCAAGGATATTAAGTTTATTTTACACTTAAATTTTGACGCTTATTTTTTTTTATTCTTAATTAATCATACCACATAATTAAGCAATTAAGCACAAAATACATAATACTCAAATAATACATTCTTATTATTTCAAAACGGGTTACAAAGGTTAACCTAGACTATTATATTGCTAAAAACGGCAAGCCCGGAAACACAGGCGTTACACTTAGCGTGTTGGGAGGAATGATCACAAAGGTGTATCACGTACGCGGGGCGTACCAAGGGGTACGTGGGGTGTACATGGCTGAAGACCAAAACCCTAATATTCCGATTTATGACCTATATAAACGTCCTTAAGTCATTTGGAACTTACCCTAACCAGCCTCCATTACTTTCAAACGTCCCTAAAACCCTAAAATCCTTTGTGTGTGTGTGTCTTTAGCTTGTGAGTGCCTCAAACACTTACTTTTTGGTGTTCTAGCAAGGAGAGGGGAGTGGAAAGCAAGCCTTGGACGTGGAAAAGCTTTTGGATCCTGCATTTGGAGCTAATTGGGAAGCGTGTGGCGGTAAAAAGCTCAAACCTTGCCATTTTTTTGCTAGTTTGAGTTCGGGTTTTGTTATGAAGTCAATTTTTGGTTCTTAGACCTTCTTTTGGGAGTTGTTCAGCTCCAGAGACTACGATTGTTAGATCTAAGCTCCTTGAGCATGCTTGATGCATAAAGTTGCCATCTGAAAGGTTATATTGAGACATGCATGCGTCTAAGGTTTAAAATGTGGTCTTAGTGGGAGAAATGAAGTATTGGGGACCCATGTGGCATGCAAGGGCACAAAGTTGCCAACTTTATGCTCTATGACATCTTAATAGACTCAGATCTGAAGTTGGGCGTTGAAATCTTAAGCATTAAGCACTTGATAGACTTTTGTGCATGGGATAGTTGTACGTTGGGCGTAAGGTCGCGTACGTAGCACGTACGGCCAAAGGGTCGAGTACGTTAAGCGTACTGATGTGGTACGCTGGGCGTATGCACCATAGGAGAGTTGGGCTTCATTGGGATTGCAAGCTTATTAGGTACTATTCAACCTTGGGCGTGGTCCCATTCAAAGTTATTGGACTTTTGTTTTAGTTGGGGCATTGATGTCATGATTGGGCCTTATTGGGCCATGTGGCCCATTGTAGTTGGGACTTTGATCTTGGTCCCATTAATGTAGGTTTGACATTTGGGATTTAATGGCAGGCCTTAGATTAAAATGTTGGGCCTTTTTCTAAGTTGTGACTTAATTCTAATTAGGGTGTTTTGTATATTTGTGTAGTGTGAGATTTTGGGCTAGTAGTTGAGTAGCTTTTGTGTTCGGCAGACTGAGGTGAGTCTTTTCACTATACCAATGGGTCGAAGGCTCCAATATCGGCCCATTACTTGATGTGAAATCTCTATAACTGATTATGCAATGGTCTGTTATTTTGTGTGTATTGATTTACGTGAAGAGCATGGGGGGAGCCCATGGCACCTGGTAAGATCATGAGGGGGAGCCCAACACATACTACATTCCACACCTACCCATATTTGTCACAAGGATCATCACAACCTCCCAACACAAACATGACTAGGATATGCATACATCTTATCCTCACTCTCTCAAAATTGGCTAAACATTCCTCATCTAGCCGGCTGCTCACACATATACTCATCCATGAAATTTCCACCAACCCTGCAGCTAATCGTGCATGATAATCATACATAACATTGGATCATATAAACATTTGAATGCTTGATTCTAACCTAAGCCTTTCATTAGACAAGAACATGAAATAAGGCTAAGTCAAACATTATCATGCTATAAGATCTTAGTTATGCACACCATTGATGCACACACTAAGAAACTACAATAATGATGTCAATTTCATCTAACATACAAGAAGTCTTCCTAGGTTATCAAGCATCACATATCACACAATTCTATCAAGCAGATCCTAAAGATCCCTAGCCTATCATTAGCATGTTATTCTACCATAAAATATCATGTCAAATAACAGTGTGGTAATTTGGGGTATACTTTCTTGCTCCGGGTGATCCTACACATCGCATCCTTCCTTGGTTACTTTTGAAAACCATTTTTAAAACTTTTTCAGTTCCCTAGTTTGAGTATGGATTCACACGAATCTTCACCCAATTCTCTTAAACCAAGGCTCTGATACCAACTTGTAGCATCCCAAAAATCAGAATAAAATTTTCATTTTTCCAAAACAACCACAATATAATAATTGTTTACAAAAACATTGTTTCAAAAGTATAGTTCATAAATCATAGTATCCCAAAATCAAATAACATAAAATCCAAAGGATGTTCACGATCACGCCTTTTCCTTGCCACGATTATCTGAAGTTCCTGAATCAATAAACTAAAAATGTAAGCACGAAGCTTAGTGATTTTCCCCCAAAATACCACCACACAAACATATAACAGCATGCATACTGGGTCTATATCTAACAGACTGGATTACCCTCGAGCCCACATTATGAGTCTAGCTTGCCTTTCGGCCTACAGATCATGTCTGACTTGCTCCCAAGCACACAACATAAGTCTGGCTTGCCTTAATGGCCTACAGCTTGTGTCTGGATTACTCCCGAGCCCACAACATAAGTATGGCTTGCCTTACTGGCCCACAACTTATGTCTGGCTTGCTCCCATGTTTGTTGGCTTCCGAACATAGCAGGATTACCTCAACCCAACCATACCATGTCAACATATAAACAATCAAGGATCAAGCAGACACATAATACAAGCAAGCATCAATCACACTACTCACTACCCATTACTAGTCCTCTTATAACACATTGTCCCGCTACCAACTAACCTCCATGAAAATACGTAACTATAAGTAACTAGAGGTGAGATAGCCACCTGACAGATGATCATATTCTAGAGCCACAACCAAACAAGGAATGTGCAAGAAAGACTTGATCAAGAGTTCTCACGCTATCCTATGTGACTACATATAGTCCATAGGGCACTCCACTATATGATAACCAACAAGTACATGTAGACATACAGATCTAAAAGATCACTACTACATAACTACACTTGATATACCAGAGTACATAATCCAGTGGGCTGACATTGGTGCCTTCGACCCACAAGTATAGTGGGGAAAACTCACCTCTCAGTTCGAACAAGTAACTGAATAGGTCTCTACTTTGAATATCAGGTCTAACCGTTACCTATTCATCAAGTAGTGACCAATCTCAAATACAACTCAAAATACCCAAAATATCTTTAGGTCAAACTTGTTAAAATCTTGGTCAAAGTCAAAAAGTCAAACCTGGTCAACACAGCTAAGTACGTTCCACATACTCAGCTTGTAACCTTGGCGTACACAAGTTTGACCAGAAACGCGATGGCTAACCACGAACGCCTAACGTTCCTAAGGGAACGACCAACATTTGCGACTAAGTCTTTTTCCTTCTTATTAAGAGCTTAATCCTTAAGCTCTGTTGCCCATATTCTAGATCTAGCCTGTAACAACCAAAAATTTGAGCCAATTTAAAACATTTTATTTCATTCAAAAACCATTAAGTTCATACATCTTATTTTCAAAATAGTTTAAACATCAGAGTATCCCCCAGAACAATATCACACAAATAATAAAACATGAGGAGCGGTATGATCACGCCTTCGCCTTACCACAATCTCCTGAAGTACATGAAACAATACCTTGAACTGTAAGCCCGAAAGCTTAGTGAGTTACCCCCAAAATACCAACCACATACAACCATAATCATAACATATTATATCACAATACAGAACAACCATGCCTCTCAAGACTGCAGCGTGACTGGTCCGCCCTCAACAGGCATTCAGTTCACCTGGTCTACTCTCTGAGTCTACAATATGACTGGACCGCCCGCACCGGGCCTTCAGTCTATCTGGATCTATCCGAGCCTTCGGTATGATTGGACCGCCATACGGGCCTACAATCTATCCGAACCACTCGTAGGGTATGTTGGCCTTCAGCACAAAGCAGGACCGCCTCAACCCAAACATCAAGCAAATAACCATGTGTACATATAACAGGAAATCACATAACAGTCCATAGGCAAACAAATCGATCTAGCAGATCATAAAGCATAGCATCATCCTTACCAGGATATCGACCTAACCGGTCACTAACATAGCATCATCCTATATACCAGGATACCGACCTAAACCAGGTCACTAACATAATACTATCCTAATTACCAGGACGCCGATCTAACATATCAATAAGCAGATCAACAGTACAAGTATAGATATCAGATATAACTATCTTAGAGATCATCGATCATCGCAATCTCTCATGACCAAGGCATTAACCTAACCAGGTCACTAACATACCAATCCTAACAGATCACATGAGCATAACAACATACTGTCTATTTTGATACCAATCTAACAGATCATAACCACACGTAGCATATTGTAACCAAGATAACAACTAAAAGGGCCGGCCTTGGTGCCTTAGACCCTATTGATATAGTGAGGATAACTCACCTGAAATTGCTGGCTGAGAAGATAAGACCAAGCTACTCCGACCTCTGACACGATTGCCGCCACTGAACACTACCAAAGAACCAATTCCATAAATACCAATATTACCAAAGTACCCTTGGAAGTCAAACTGGTCAACTCTTGGTCAAGGTCAAAGTCCTCAGTCAAAGTCAACCTTCCTGATTGACTCTACTCGTCGAGTCACCCCGTCGACTCGCTGAGTTCCCTTACCCAAAAAACTCTCATGACACAACTTAACACGCCGAGTCGCCCCAATACTCGCCGAGCCCAATGATCTCTGAGTCCCATCCTGTCCAACTCACTGAGTCACCAACCGACTCACTAATCCAAGGCTTTAACCAAAAAGAGGTTGGGGTTCTGCGACCTGACTTGCCGAGTCCAAGGCAATCTTCAACAGACTCGCCGTGTTGTTCTTCCAACTCGTCGAGTCTATGCAGGGGTTCATACAACTCGTCAAGTACATCCATGTGACTCGCCGAGTCTCTCTAATTCTCAATCCATTTAGAGGCTTTTCGAGCCATGCTGAGGCTCCAATCCGTAGATCCACCCTTTTACAATCTATCCCTCACATAAAGTTGCAAACTTTACGTGAAACCAAATAGATATAGGCCCAAAACACACTAGGGCTTGGGTTTTAGACAAAAGGGCTTCACCAACAATTCAATAACTGATGCTTTATGACTTTCTGGACCAATACAAGTCTAGATCTGAAGTAACAACCTCAGATCTGGACTCCAAACCCGAATTGGATCTCAATCATACCAAAAATGGCCCCAAATCTCATTCAAGAATAAATCTAGAAGCAACAAAGGAAAGGTAACAACTCATTACCTCCAAGATGTTCCCAAAACTGCAGTAGATTCTGGATCTACACTACTTTCTTGATGCAAACCCTTTTGATCTTCAAGTTTCTTCCACTAGAACACCTCTTCAAAGCTTCAATCTCCCTCCAATGGCCTTATACACACGAGCTAGGGTTTACTGGATCTCAAAGGGGGCTAAGGGAGCTGAGGGGAGGACATTAAGTCCTTTAAATATGGTGCAAACCCTAATATTAGGGTTTTTCTCATCCCAACACCAACTCGTCGAGTCCAGCTTCCGACTCGGCGAGTTGGTCACTTAATTCGCGACCCAAACCCGCTCCGACTTGGCGAGTAAGCGTACCTACTCGTCGAGTCCCTTCTTCGAAATTACACTTTAAACTCTTAAATCCTACTTCTGAAATTAATTTGGGATGTTACATAGCCTTAAAATAGCATCCTTAACTATAAATTTTCCATTGTGCATGGCCATTAAGTGCCCAAACACACAAACTCTAACTACTTAACCAATTAAGGCCTTGTAACTCATGCATGGAAGAAAACTAACAACCAAGATCACATTTTTATGCTTCTAGATGTTCCAAAACGTCTGAACGGACAACTTATATGGATTAGAGTAATTCATAATCATAATACCAAGCTTATGGGACCAAAAGAACACAATTTCATAGCTAAACAAGATATAATCAATGCTTCATCAAGTTCATAGCTTTTTACCTTTAAAAGGTGTTAAATAATGTTGTTATTTTGGATCCAAAGTGCTCCACTCTTCCAAGATGATCCTCTCTTCTTTCTCCCTCCTTCAAGATTACCAAAACATGCTCTAAGGCTCAAAATGCTCTCAAATGAATTAGGTTTTGCAAAGGTCAAAGTTGGGTCTGGAGGCTGATGAAAGAAGGGATGATTGGGACTTAAGGAATTTTAAATAGGGTCCAAACCCTAAATATTAGTTTTGGGATTCTATCACAAATGCCCAACGTTCCTGGGGGAATGCCCAACATTCGCGGGCTTTGCCCAATAATTACGAAAATACCATTATGGACCAATTTGCAACTAATTCTCATATTGAGGGTGAAAACATAATTAATTCTCATGCTAGGGGGTTAAAGGTAAATGCCTACATATCCGAATGTTACATTGATAGTTTGAAACTTGTAACAAAATAAATATAATTGATTTTGGTGATTAAATAATAGAGATTATTTATGAGTATGGTTACTGTCTTTTTCGATTGTTTATTCTTGTGTTTCGCTTTGCATGTTTTACTTCCTGAATGATTTGATTATTCGAAACTCCACATTCGTTCATCCTTATGGAAGTAAGTAGTGAATCAAGACTGTCATGAATTTAATTATAGATTGTCTATGGGGATTAGACATTGCCTAAGATTGTTACAATGCTCACGAGTACTTAGAAAATGGGGATTTCGAGTATTGGATAAACTCACGCTCATAAAATTACTTTATGTATTATATCAAAAGTAATTCTGAGACGATAATATCTTTTATTCTTAAAGCAGGGATATGTGAGTTGTAATTTACAAGTCGGTTGTGTATTGGTATTGTGAAAACTCATTAGTAATGTGATGCTATAAAACGTGGTGACATGCATGATTTGGTGAGTAAAAGATACAAAAATATAAGTCAATGTTTATCTGTTCCTTTTGACCCAACATAACAAGTGATATCTTTGGTCCCCTTGGTGATTTGGTGTTCACATTGTAGTGTTGGGCATAGCCAGGACTAAATTGATGAATTCAATTAGTAGTCTTATGAGGTCATCACAAATCAGGAAACCAGGAAACATAATTTTGGACAATAGATTGATTGTAATCCATGTCTCATGTTCATACAATATCTTGTAGAACGGAGGAATATTTGATCACTTATCTTAGGGTCTATGTCTGATCAGATCAGAGTTTGGCACTTGCTTTGGAAATCATAATTTTCTGTTTAATTTAGAAGTTATAATTACAATTGTAGTTACAAATTTATCCAAGCAGGATACTATTCGACTAGGTGTCCAATCCAATAACTAAATTGGTATATACTTTAATTAAAAACAAAGTCCTTTTTGGGTTGCCCTCAAAACTAGTAATTGATGGAATGACTTTTGGAGAGAGATGTTGATTTATTGATTTATATATTATGATTAAAAAATATGAATAAATAGTTTGTTAATATATTATGAGATTAATATATTAATTAGAAATAATATTATTTAATTAATAATTAATAAGAAATTAATTGGAATTAACTGGATTAATTAAAAGTGCAAGGACTAAAGTTGTAAATGTTTAATAGTTGAACAAAAGAAGAATTCTAGAAGGTTCCTAGGGTTGAACGAAGTTTGGAGCCTCCTTAGGGTTTCTAAATTATTCCATATGGATAATATGGATAATGAGGAAACTAGATAATTACAGATTTGAAATAATATTATTTTATTTCAAATTAGGGTTTCTAGGGTTTTCCTATCAGCTATAAATATGGGTCCTTAGACTCCTCATTTTTGTCCATGCATTCTAAGAGTTAGAAGATCTGAAATTCTACCTCCATCTCCTCTTTCCTCTCAAGTCTTCCATTGCTAGGGTTTGGGTACAAACCGTTAGAGACTTCAAGCTTTTAGTTTTAGCTTCCAAGGATTCAGAAGAAAGGAATTACTTTGGTTATTTGCTATAAAATCAAGAGGCATGTAAACCCTAATCCTTTGTTATTTTTGATAATAGTAGGATATTCTTAGGGTTCTTGATATTCAATAGTTTATTGCTTTCAATAGAGAAAACTTAGATCCAAATAGGTTGCATGTGAACTTAAGGGTTAAGTTTTTCTGCCACATGTTTTAATTTTAACCTATAAAACTCATCAAACCTCTCATTTGTTATTTCGCACAACCCTTCACTATCTAATCATATTATTAAGTATAATAAATATACAATTAAATCAAGTAACAATCATATTGTACAATTACATTAAACACAACAAGTACAACATACATATCAATGAAGCATTTAGGATATTTGTATCTATGTGTAAGTTTGAAAGTAACTATGCACTCACCTGACTTAGGTGGGTGACTGGAGAATACGGCAGTGCTCCGCCAAACTCCATGACTTCTCCTCTGACGTGACCTAATTACAAATGTCACTTAGCTTAATATTCTTGACGACTAATGATAGTCTAGATTCCTCACTAATCCCAATGTCTACATCAAGATCTATCAAGTAAGGAACAACCAGGTAGAAGCATATCGAAGATAGGGTCTGTTTAGTATACATACTATACTGTTTGGAAATTCCACTTTAAATACCTCACCAAATCCAACCTAGACATCACTCCATAAGTAGATCAATCAGTATAATGACTTGGAATCACTACAAGAAAAAGGGGCATTAGAGACTGACATAATCAGTCTTTGATGGTTAATAATCAGTCTCTAATGAGAATTGGGGACTAATTTTGCTAGTCCCAAGCTAGTCCTAGAAACCTAGTCCTAGATAGTGGATTTTTTTATCTGGGACTAAAAATCAATCCCTAATATGTAAAAGTATCAACGACATATAATCAGTCCCTGATACTATCTCATTCACTCTTTAATGTGTTATCTTTAAATCCAAGATTTCATGTAATATTAGTCCATGATAATAACTTTTGGGGACTAAAAATCAGTCCTACATAGTATATCATTTAGTCTCCAATATGGTTCGTTCAAATCCTTATTCAAGTCATATCAGTCCCTGATAGCATCTTTTAGGGACTGAATATCAGTCTTAAATACTATCATCTTCAGTGTCTAACCTGATTTTTCAATGACTAAATATCAGTCTAGAATACACTTTTCTTCAGTCCCTAACCTGATTTTCAAACTAAAGTTTAATCTTTAACTAACATTTATAATGAATAATATAAACAATGCATTTGTTGTTAATACACCAAATGAACTAGTACTAGATAAATAAACCGTAATTTAGACATCATATCCAAATTTTAAACAACAAACAAAAATCTCTATGAAACTAGTTTATAACTAAACCATACGTGAAAGAAGTTCCAAACTTTACCGAAAGCTCATGGATATTACGTTTGCTCTGATAGGTCTGTTATGTCATCGTAGGCATGGACTTCCTCTTTATCAGGTGCGCATAATATTTTTTGAGAATCCCGAAACTTCGAGATAATAAATTGGAACATTCTTTCACAATTTTCCTCACTTTATTTGACTTTCTGTTTGTTTACTCGAACCTCCTCCTCGAGTGCAACAATCTCACTTTCATATCTTCTTCGTCTTTTGAGGTTGATTGAGATATTTCTTCGGTTGATAAGACATGTATATCTTTTTTCCTCATAACAAGTCCACTTGAAGCCTCCCATCCAAATAATAATGTTTTATGTTTGGCACAAACAATTTTAATGACTTTTATCTCTATGTCATATTCCATTTCTACAGTAATGTTTGTTCCCAGCGAACTAATTTTGCACATTCTTTCTCTTTGAGTTGGACAATATTTTCTAATACAACATAAAAACATATTATAATAACTTATAACACCAATATCAATATATTATAACTAAAAATCAATATTAGTCAAGAAATCATTCTTACGTATTGAATATGTGACTCATCATTTATCCATTTCTTTATAGGGTGAAAATGCAATTTATGATATAGCTTGATTGGGCTCGAGGGCAATCGAGTCTTTTTATCTGTCTGTAATAATAAAGATTAATATAAGAAAATGTACATATAGTTTTTCATGAATATATTAATACAAATATATATTAATTTGATAGTTTACCATGGCGAATTTGTGATTTGTTATCGATCGTGTGCGTCTCCATTGCCTCCACATTTGTTCATCAACATACTCCATCAGAACTTTATCTTCATGTGGTAATTCAAAATTTTCCTACATTTAATACATAATTTTAAATTAAACATTGTTAATAGTTTTTTTTTTTATAATAAATTAGTTGCAATTATAAAGTTTAAATTTTACCAAAAAGAATAGATTGAGGAAGACGATATATAACTTACATGTAATCTATTAATAATTTATTCTTTATTTTCTTTTGCTACTTTCTCCCATGTATGGAATTCCATTGACAAAAGCTCTGCATCACAAATCCAACCTCCGTTGCAAAACATGTTGCTGAATCCCCAATGAATTTCTTTGTATATGTATCTCTTGTCAATTTAATTCGAGCATCAGGTTGATTTTCCACAATCTGTGAAGCCATTTTATTAATATTAGGACCTCGCCTCCGCCAATCTAGTTGATGATACACCTGTTCCCCCACCAACTGACATGTTACATACATTGTGTTTTTTTATAAATTAAAGTACACCCATGATACATGATTATGATGATTTGTTGTTAGTTGTTTTATTACAATGTGAATGTGATGACATGACATTGCAGCTTAAAGAACCTAATGTCGTAAATTAGTGCATTGTGCCTGCCATATTTGAGTGCGGGAGTTCTATCCAGGGGTATTTTGCAGTTAAAATAAACTTTTTTTTTTCTGTTTGGTAATTAGCTGTTAAAAAAAACATTTTTTTTCAATAAAAAAGAATAAAACGAAAGCAGCCAAGCTATTTTATAAACCAATGGATAATTGGTGCTACTCTCATACCAAGCCAAAAGAAATGTTCGTGCAAGAGAAATGTTCGATGTCCAAATCTAATTAAGATAAAATTTCTAACTTCTGAGTATAAAGTGTTGTAAACACAATACTTTTCACAATATATGACAATATTGCTTTTGTAAATGAATACGTTTGGTGCTTAGGAACTTAAGTATTAGAGTTACTTTTAGGGCCATATTTAAATCATTATTGATTGCAATTTTGTATGTCAAACCGGAATTACAAGTGCTAGTTCTGCTTAAATTACAAGCAAAACAGAAAACATTGGTTCTTCACTACCAAAAATTTAATCAATAACTAGATGTAACAAGGCACTACACTTTACTTTGTGCACAAGGTGTGGGTATCTCATCAGAATGCTATCAACAATAAAAAAAATGTTATTTATGAAATTGTTGCTGGAAGAAAATCTATCTAATCCTAGTACCCTTTGTTTATTTTATGTAAATATCTTACATATAGCATTAAACATTTACCACAAAATAAAGAATATAATTTAAAATGAATTCACAGTTTGGTTTTTGACAATAAGTTAACTATTATTATTGATTATGTAATGGGTTTGGAATTGTTTTTACAGTTGGATTGTTTTTATTGAAAAGAAGTCATATAGTTGCTAATCTTTTCTGTAATTTATTTAATAATCTTTGCCATGAACCAATTCCAATTATACGACCTGTGTTTGTTCACAACTAATAAAATTTAAATGTACAGGAGAAAAGATTTATGGGAAAACTTGATTGTACTCCAAGCTTTATTGAGAAAAACATGAATAAATGGTCAATTAGAATTGTATACATTGCTTTCACCTAGAATCGTATACATTGATTTCACTATATTTTTCACACACAAAAGTAGATTTTAAACAGTAGACATTGTAGTTAGATTAGGCATTGAACTTACATTTTAGGCATTGCATTTAGAATTTAGGCATTTTAATTAGATATTCATTGTAGTTATATGATAAGCATCGTACATAGTTTAGAAGGCAATGCGCATAACCAATCAAAATTTTTATGTTAAAACAAATATTTGTTACTCCAATATCTAGCAGCAAAAAGTTTCATCTTCAAAAAAATCACTCATAATCATTTATTGGTTTATCTTTTGCTTTATTGTTTTATCTGGTGCACAATTAATCAGTCAGTGTAATAAACAATAGAAAGAAAACAAGAGGCACAAATACTCAATCAATCGATATAAAAAAAATAGTCGATATCACACATTTTGGAATTGACTTTTCACAAAGCCCTTGACTCTTTGCAGTCGCTAGCCTTCCTTCAATTTTGGTAAGGTAATGATAAGGTTTTGAGTGGCCGAATGTGATTGAATAACCGTTCCATTAATCTATATCCATCCTCGACAATTCTGGAAAAGATCGTGTTGATCTCGTATCCCGTCCAAACCATAGGCGCGTTCCTCCTTATTTGCAATATTAATATTTTATTTGTTACATTTTTTTAATAAATCTAAGGACTAGTACTTTTCCATTAAGAATTAAATGTTTTTATATTTTTTTTTATTGAATTTCAATGTTTTTTATTTCAATTTATACAAATTGCTATAAAGTTTTGTTTTTTACCATGTTTTTAAAACCGGACCGGATCGGCTAGCTCAACCGATTCAATCAGGAACCGGTCCTCAATCCAGTTCTTACAGGCCAAACAACCATTCGTCATGTGCACCGGTAAGAACCGGTTAAACTTGTAAGAACCGTTAGAACCGGTCCAGTTGAACAGGTAAAAATCGGAAATTTAAAAAAAAGTATTTATTTTTTTATTTTTTGTATTTTTTATATAATTAATATTAATAATAATGTAATTATGACATCATCCGGTTTTTCTGTTTTTTGAGACCAGTCCAACCAGTTGAACCATAGAACATATAAGACAACTGGTTTGGTCTCCGGTCCGGTTTTCAAAACCTTCTTTCTTAAGAGTAAATCACATAAATAGTCCATATGGCTTGAATTAATTTACGAGTGGTGGTTATCGGAAGTGAATGGAATAGATGTGATGAGGTGGAGTGGAGGGCATGGGTGTCTCAAGGACTAAAATTCAGTCCCTAATGATTTCTCTCTGAAGCCAAATGTGTTTAGATTATCCAAGACTGAAGTTCAGTCCCTTATAAGTTCCTTCGAATTAGTATTCGTGACTGATTCATCAGTCTCTGATATATGGCATCTATGACTAAATAATCAGTCGTAAATACAAAGATCTAGTCAATTATAAGTGTTCATTCGAATGTCAAATAGTGCATGTCTATTAGGGACTGAAATTCAGTCTTTAAAAAGCTTCTCGTCTGTAGGATAAATTAGTGTAATTGTATCAATGACTGAACTTCAGTCCCTAATAAGTTCCTTACATAATCAAAAGTGACACAAGTCTATCAGTGGCTGAAACTCAGCCCCTTATAACTCCCCCACCCCCACCCACCCCAAGTCAATGTTCGCGCTAAACTATTCGAGAGACAAAAATTCAATCCCTAATGTGTTTCCCACCAAACCTAAACCGACGCTAACATAATAGGGATTGAATTTTAGTTTCGAATAAGTTTGGCCAGACTCTAATGATTCACACGTTAAAATCAGTCCTAGATAGTATCTAAGACTAATTCATCAGTCCTAGATACATTGTATCCAAGACTGATTAATCAGTCTTTGATATTTTAGTCACAGAAGCCCTTTTTTCTTGTAGTGTCACATAATAACGACTATGACTATAATTAAAAGTTACATTGTAATATCCATAAAAATCACAAGAAATTTAAACTTTTTAAAACAACCCAAAACCATAGAATGTTTACAAAATCATTGTTTTCAAAGTATTGTTCCATATTAGAGTATCCTATAGATCAAAAGTACATAAAACAGAGGATGTGTATGGTCACGCCTTCCCCTTCCCGAGATCATCCAAAGTACCTGAAACCATAACTAAAAACCGTAAGTCAAAGCTTAGTGAGTTCCCTCAAAGTACCAACATATAAACAGATAACATATACTGGGTCCACAGCTAAAAGACTGGATTACCCATGAGCCCACAATATAAGTCTAGCTTGACCTCGGGGCCCACATCTTATGACTGGCTTACTCCCTGACCCAATCAGTCAATGGACTGAAATACCCTTAAGCCTTCAGTACGAGTCCGACATACCACCCGGTCCCCAGCTCGTATCTGGAATGCTCTTGAGCCCTAAGTATGAGTCTAGCATGTCCTACACGGCGCTCAAATCATATCTAGAATGCTCCAGGGTTTGTTGGCTACAGCACGAAGCAGTACAACCTCAACCCAACACAATATGTTGACATATAATAGATAACAAACATATACAAATAATCATGCAGACAGAATCACAGGTAGTCCTACAGATCTACCAGACTAACATATCGACAACTAGCATAATCATGCATATCTATTCCATACTCCACATATTAGTGAATAAAAGGATATCAAACCAATGGATCGGGCTTGGTGCCTTCGACCCATAAGTACAGTGAGGAAAACTCACGTCACAAACTGGAAAAAAGCTAATGAGGTCTCGATTCCAAATCTCAGCTCTAACCGTCACCTATCTAACCAAATGACCAATCTGAATCAAAATCCCAAAATACCCTTAATTCAAACTTGGTCAAAGTTAAAGTCCAACCGGCCAAATCAACTAAGTTAATTGAGTCAACCTAGCCGAGTCAACTCAACCGAGTCAACCCAGAGTGAGTACGTGGGGCGTACTCCAAATATACGTTGGGCGTACTTGAGTGTTGACCACCATCAAGGTGGTTGACCTTGTATGCGATGTGTACTCCAGGTACGTGAGGCGTACTCCCAGACCTCCAAAATCCTATTAAGAGCTTAATGGCTTAAGCTCTCACATCTATATTTCAGATCCATGCTATAATTCACTCAAGAGTCATAAAATTTCCAACTTTATGACTTTTCATGCCAATTAAGTGCTTAACTCAACTTCTTAATCCATTAAGACCTTCTAAATGATGTTTGGAGCAAAACCAACCATTTGGAACCTATTTTTATGACTCAAGACCCATGAAAAGGTCTGAAAGGAAAACTTAATGGGTCAAGAACATGATATGTTCATGAATCTCCATATTTGGGACAAAAAGGACCAAAAATCATTCCAAAACAATATCTAAATGAAACTTCACCAAGTTCAGAACTTGACACCTCAAAATGGTGCAAAAAGATGGGGTGATCCTGGATATAAAGAGTTTCACTCCTCCAAGATGGTCTCTTCTTCCTTACTTCTTATTCAAAGGCACAAAACACACAAACTCAAGCTTAGAAATGCTTCACAAGATGGATTAGGGTTGCAAAAACGTATCAAGAGGATGGAGGCTAAGGAAGTGAGGAGAAATGAGGCTATAATGGGGTTTAAATACGAGCCAAACCCTAAAAATTAGGGTTTGCATGCGTAGTACATATGCCCTATGTACATGTATATGCCTTGCGTACTAGGGCGCGCCCTAGTACGCTCAACATACACCCGTACACATGGCGTACTCCCCAACATCCAATATTACGAGAATGCCACTAGGGCCTTCGATGCACACTTTCTTTTACTTAGGGTCCAAAATGCAATATAATTCAATTATAAGGTCAAAATTAGAAGTACCTTATCATCGGGATGTTACATACACTTGAATAAAATAAGTATAGATTAACTTACAGAGTACACTAATGAAAACTAGGAATTAAGCGGGCAGAACTCCGACTCGAGAGCTCCTAATTGTTTGTTATCTGACACCGTAGGGCTTTTCTAAAGGGTTTGGGAAATCAAGAGTATTGGGACTAAGGGGTGGAAAGAACTCTAGAGGATTCGGGTGGAGTTGGGATGAGGAAATGGGTGGAACTCAAGGGTTTATATAGGATGGAAAGTGGTGCGTGCCACACACTATATCCCATATGCATCGAGTATCTGGTCGGCCAGGGTGACATGTCGTTCTCTGTGTGGTGCCACGTGTCGAGCATCTGATAGAGTGACAGTGTGCGTCGCGCATGTTGTCTGTGCGCGCGAGTGAAAATTCATAACTAATTCATAGGAGATCTGTTTTCGATGGGTTGTATATCCACATGTAGCTATCGGCGAGATCTACAACTTTCATTTAAACTTCGTCGGCTAATTTTGACTTTATTATTAAAGTTATATTTTTAACAGACTTAAACTATTAAAGTATGTTAAAAATTCATAAATCTCTCATATGATATGCGTTCTCGACTTTCTTTATATCGATAGATAGGTGTTGACGATATCTACAACTCTCATTTAGATTATTTTTCCTAACAATCGACCGATTTCAATTTCGGTTTCTGAGTCATATATTGCTACACTGAAATATTATAAAAATCATAACTTCCTCTCACAAAGTCAGATTTGAGTGTTCTTTATATGTACAAAATCCTTGTCACATATACTATAACTTCGGTTAAGATGATTTATCCTAAATAATCTTTTGCCAAAATGTCATTTTATCACTTATTTGATTAGCCCATATCTACAGGTGTTACATTCGACGAAACCGAAAGGATGACTCCACAATTAATCCACCTTCGTCGACCACCGGGAAAGGACAAAGGGAAACAGGCGACATCATCATCCGGAAAAACGAGTACCGAAGAAGTACTTTCGGAAAAAATAGACAAACATCTACTTTTTCTCGAAAAAAGTATGAAAATCAAAGGAAACTCTTAACCAAAAAAATAGCACTTAACGATCTAAAAATTTTGAACGCACAACCTTAATCGTGTATCGTACCGAAAAACCTAGCAACATTTTTAAAAATGCAACGCAAGATCATCCAAAAATACGACGATTAATTTTTATGTTTTGATTTCTATGTGTTTTTTTTATTAGTAATGAATGTTTAAATTTATAGCTTTTAATTTTTATGTATTTTGAATTGGTAATGTAGGTTTAAATTTCTAATTTTTAATTTTAATGTAGTTTTTTTAATAGTAATATGTTTATTTGTGTTTAAAAACTAGGTTTTTTTTTTTTTGTAGAATCTAACGTAAAAAAATAGTATAAATAATGTGGAGTGGTAACCATTTCCAATAATTAGTGATGTGGTAGTAAGGATGTAGTGAATTTGATGTAGAGTTGATGTGGTGTTATTTTTTTAGTAAACACATTATGACCATAACCTTTTGCCTAAACGGTTGAGAGTTCAAGTTTCAACAAAATATATAGATTTAGGAGTAATATTATATGGGTGTATGCATTAGCCATTCTAAAAAATTAAAAATAATATAAAATTGGGTCTTTCTCTTCAAAATATAAAAACACCATGACGTCCCCACCTTCATTCTCAAGTTTTAAGGAAGGAATCGAGGAAAATGAAAGGATAAATATGTTGAAAGGATAAATATGTTTTTGAGTTTTTTTAAGGATGAAATAAAGAATAAAACATGTTCTTAAATTTCATTTGAGAAATATGAAGGGAAAATTAAGCTTTTTTCCCCTTAAAATATAAATGTGGGATGATTGGGAGGGAAATGATTCCTCTATGTTCTCCTCAACTTTAAACTCAAAAAAATGCCTTGAGAGAATCGGTTTTAGAGGTGTGGGGACTCTTTTTTTCCCTTTACCGTTCATTTCATTTCCTAAATGAAACTGGAGAACACACTTTGTTTTTCTTTACATCCATTACCCTCCTTAAAAATTCAAATAAGACATTTTCCCTTTTATCTACCATAAAAAAACTCTAAGAATATGTGCAAACATTCCCTCTCTTATTGATTCTTAATCGGCACAATCAATTAGGGGGTCTAAAGAAAATTTGGGGTTTTTGGAAATTATGGTTTCCCATTAAACCATAAATTGTAACCCTCAGTCTTTCACGAGTCCTCCTCAAAAACTAACAAAACTTATGATAATGTGTATTTCTTTTCAGATAAAATCAATTACACATCATTGAAAACATTTGTTAACACCAAACAAATGAGATATTAATTGAGAAAGGGACGAAATGGGGACTCGACAAAAGGGATGCATGAAGTATGGTACCCGCAGGAACACCCCTAAGTGATGTGGTATTGCTCCCATAGAACTTCCCTTACTCATGCTTGCTTCTTGAAAAGGTTGTCATGTGTGTGGGAAATATGACTATTTCCATGTGTTTTGAAAAATTTGGAAAGGAATGAAAAAGAGAAAATAGTATTTACTGTGGATTTGATGTTGCATGTGGAAAGTGTGACTTGTATAACCACCACCCCTAAAGGTAGACAAAGTAGACAATCGATGAGTGTGGTACCCGAGGAACCGACGCCTCCAAGACCATGATTCCTAGCATTGTGGGTTGGCACTAAATGAGGGTTGAAAGGGTTCACCGCATCCTTAAACCTACTTGTCTCTTTCTCTCTAGGCATACCGTCACCTTGTATCATATTATTAAGTATTTGTATATTGGGAGTGTGTTGGGGCAGGTGTATTATTTGCATTAGGAATTGGCTAAAAAGACACCTCATATTAGAGAGAGAAGCTAATGTAGCACCTAAACAACAAGTAAAGTAGGAATGTTAAGGGTGGCGAACTCCTTTCATCCCAAATGTTAATCACGTGTACAAGGTAAAAAGTAATTAAAATTAAATATTAAGACAAATGATACATGACATGTTAAGATTTTTCGCAACTAAAAAAACTAGTAAGCGAAAAGAAAAAATACATATTAATTAATTTGGTTTAAATATAAGTAAGTTGCTTTTTGGATAAAAACAAAATACGTCATTGGTTATTAAATAAATCAGTTGGTTGTTATAGATAAAAAATCAAATATGTTACGGGTTTTTAGTAAGCCTAATGCTATAAGTATCTCTCATTTTTTTCATATTCCACTTTTTTCGTCTTTTGTTGTTTTTTTTTTGTTTTTTCCCTATTTTGTTTTTTTTGTTGTTTTTATTATTTTTTTAATTATTATTATTATTATTATTATTTTAAATTTCGATAATCATATAAAACTCAGACAACATTTTAAAATTCGGATGAAATTTTAAAATTCAGACGACATAATAAAATTCGAACGACAATATAAAACGGACAAAAACAAAGTTTGTCTTTATTTATAATTGATATATTAATTGGTTCAGTTTTACACTTGTGTGGTGCGTTATGTGGATTGAGAACAAACTTACTTTTGTTTCATTTTATATTGTCGTTCGGATTTTATAATATCGTCTGAATTTATAATGTTGTGCGGATTTTAAAATGTTGTCCGAATTTTATATCGATATCGAAATTAATAATAATAATAATAATAATAAACAAAAAAAAGGGAAAAAATGATGTCAAATCGAAAGTAAAGGTTGATTAGATTGATGTTATAGGGGTAAAATTGGTTAAGGGGGTACTTATAGCACAACCCTTTTGGTAAAGCATATGTTGCCAAATGACATATTTTTCACAAGTCAACAAAAAATAAATATTAAATGTTCAAAAATGGTTAGATATTTATTAAATGTGATGGCTATTTGTATCTAATTCTATATCGGCCGAGAATGAGAACTAAACATTGCTTATCATAGGTGTGAATACATTTCCTGTCACAACGCATTTTAAAGGTCGTGAGAGCAGCAAATCTGTAAGAACTTTGTAGTTAAACATGCTCATGCAAGATCAATGCCATGATGCGTGACTCACTAGAAAGTTTCGTGCAATGAACAATATTATGATATGTGATAGAAGGAAATGTTACACATATAAAAAAATAACTAGTGAATAGTAACGAAACAAAAACACCTTTTTATAGAGTTTTTTTTTTGAAAGAGCACCTTGTTTATAGAGTTGTTTGAGTAGATGTTCATTTCTTTATTTGTTCCTAGAAACTTAAAAAACCATTATGACAACAAGTAGACATTTAAATAGCAACAAAACTAAAAAAAATACATGCAAATTGGAAACGACTAACCTTGATTGTCACATTGTCATAACTAACAAAATCATAGGCAATTTACATATCACTTAATCTCAAACTATGAAATAATACAAACAAGTCAATATAGCATGCACTATTTGTAGAGTTGCAACTGTGTTACAACTTACAACGGTTGATCCATTTGCCTAGTACAGCCATTAGAGAAACCATTTCACAATTCACAATACTACATTTCCACTTATGTAATGAGTTATTCCATAATTCAGCAACTAAAAAGAAAACAAATTTTAGATAAACATTAAAGCCAATTCATATTTTCAATAATAATAATAAATCATAAGTTCATAACCCAACACTAGTTAGGTTGCCATTTACATTAAATGAAATTAATTAAAATGTTCAAATTTGATATGTCCAAAGACACATTCTAATTTCAAAACCCAAATTGAGTCTTATTAAAAAAAATCTTTCCATTACCACCATGGGGGGTGGACAACCCTTTGAAACAAAAATAATTTATTTTTTAGGATTTATAACACGAGTGGGGTTCTCAAATGAAACCAAGAAGTAAGGATTGTGCATGATTTAACCCTTAGAAACAAAAGTAAATCATTTATTTTCTTGGAACCTTATGGATGGACAAGCTTCAAAGAGGTAGACCATTGCTTCCATAGAATGATAAGAAAACTTAACTTCCTATTTCATATCGTTCCCCTCTTCTGATTGCTCCCAGTTTTATTTTATTTTATTTTAATTATTTTTTCAAATTTTAACTTGAGATTTCCGATGTGAGGCATTTCTTATGGTTCTTGATTTTCGTGTTGACGATCCAATTCTCCAAAGTGGAAAAATCCATGTCATACAATATAATATATGATATTTTAGGGCCCATGAATTTATTTTCTTAATCGAATAACATTGATCAATAAATACCAATATGTAACACTAACTAAAAAATTTAGTCCCCTATGAAAGATGGGCCATATACGGTCGACTATGTTCCCATTTTCTGGGTCGGTCTTGTCAGGGCCGGTCCTGACGGTGGGCGACATGGGCGACCGCCCAAGGCCCACGACTCGAGGGGGCCCCAAAATTCTAGAATATATATATATATATATATATATATATATATATATATATATATATATATATATATATATATTAATTAGGGCTCAAATTAGTCCAAAATCACATTAACCTAATTAGGAACGAGACTAAGGATGGTAGTGGGGAACGTGGGAAATCGAGATTAGGGCGCCATATGAATCAGTAGCTAATTGAATCGACGCCTTCCCTTGATACTGAATCGTCGATTTTCTCTCACAATCTTTAATCTCTAACGGCTAATTGTCTCTCGAATCTAGATATAATACATCTCGTTTCCAGTTTCGTAATACTCAAATCTCGATTCTCACTTTGTCTCTCATAGTCTCACGCATCTCTCTACTCTCTTGCCTCTCTCGGATAATCGTAAACTGATTGGTATTCGGGTGAATTTCTCATCTTCGAATGCTACAATGAAACTTGCGAGTTCATTGCAGAAGGCTGAAATCGACTATTAGATTCAATTTCTTATAGATTTCAGTTGTAGAAGGTTGAAAATAAACTGATATTGACACGCCTACACAGGGACAAGGACACCAGGTAATTGTCTAATCAATTTCAGTCTCTTAATTCTCATTCAATTCGTTGGTTTCATTAGATTCATGTAAAGAGGAATATGAAGAATTAGGGAAACAGATATTTGTTTCACTAATTTACGAAAATTTTGTTTATGTATCAAATTGATTCAATTCAATTGAATATCTAGTTTTTCATTTTAATTTCTAGCCTTCTGTTTAGTAATTCAGTTTCAATTCTCAAATCTGAAAAAAAAAATGGATGCTTTAGCATTTTACCAGATTTTGATATTGAGTAGTGGCAGTGCCTTGATTTCCCATATTATGTTATGTATTTTTATTGTTGATTTATCATAAGACTAACAAACCTCTATATGAAATCCATAATATTATTATTTGCTTTGGATATTTTGTATATTCTGCTTAGTAATATGAAAGATATTTTGAATTTCAGGTTACCCATTTGACAATTTGTTCTATTTTTTTTACTATATCAGATTTCAGTCTTCAAAATTTCTAATGTTTTGCTTCTGACTTTATTCTTTTAGAATTTTAGCTTCAAAGTTCAAACATTCAAAGTATTACTACACTACTAGATATATGACATTCCTAATGATATAAGTTATGTTGTTGAAATTTTGGAGTTTGTTAAAGCTGTTGATTGTTACCCAAATACTTTTATTGCATATAGCATTATGTTAACCATTCCTGTCACGGTTGCATCTGCAGAGAGACGTTTTTCAAAGCTAAAGTTATTGTAGAATTATCTAAGATCGTCAATGTCGCAAGAAAGATTGAACAGATTGGCAATGTTATGTATAGAGAAAGACATGTTAGATAAAATTGATTTGGATAGTATTATTAATGATTTTGCATCAAGAAAAGCTAGGAGAAATATTCTCCTTTAAATTAGTTGTTTTTGTAATGTTGTGACAACATTTGTGATTTTTTAATATTAATAGTGAATTTTATAGTGTTTTATTTTGAACTAATTTTTATTATGTTTATGAATTTGGGGGCCCACTTTTTCTTTTCGCCCTGGGCCCACAATAGCTTTGGACCGGCCCTGGGTCCTGTTTATATTTATGAATAAATAAAAAATAAGTTGCCAAAATTTGATAAACCAATAACTACATTGCTATTTTAATTTAACCCAATTATCATGCATTTTAGTCCACGGGTTTAACCAATATATCACTATCATATTTTAAGGGAGTTTTCTCGTGTATTCTGTTTAAAATGCAAAACATTGCCATCAAGTCTGAGTTGTTGAAAGATGAAACACATAAAACATCACATGATCGATGAGACACCTAAAACATCCCATGATCCCAACGTACTTTACACCAAAGCTTTTCATATAATAATAGATGCCTCATCAAATATGGGCCCATCTCCTACTATTACCAAATATAGACATAGAGAGAAAGGGGCGAAGCAAACATCTATAAACACACATGACACAACACTACTTTTGGCAACTTTAGGCCCATTTCTCTTGTATCATTAGATACCACAAGCACAACTTTGTAATGCATTTGATATTGTATTAGACTTAAATTAATGACAATAAGACAAAAAATAATAATTTTTTCCTCCCCTAAATATATGGAAACATGAGAATCATTGAGTGGGTTTGGTATGTAGAATATTTGGACTGAGATTAAAGACAAAAGTTTTTTCAAACCAAAAACCTTTTGAAAATTGAAAATACTATTAGAGAAGTTTTTCCAATGAGTTTGTTAATTAAAAAAAAATTGTTCAATGATACAATGAGTCCTAGGGATGAGCAGTGGAACAATGTACCCACTTTCGGAACCAAAACCGTATCGAAACCGTTGGTTCTAGAATGACGGTCCCGACTCCTAAAGTGTTGGAATTGCCTCAAACGGTTCTGGTTCCGATCCTCATTTTTCAGAACCGCTATCTGACATCAACATTTGTGTTGTGTATTTTGACTTTAGTATATTAACCTTGTCTACGTGATTAAATACTTTATTTTGTGGTAAAAATTATTTGTCGTTAGAACATAATCTTAATTATTTATTATTTATCGATATTTTAACGAAATGAAGCTACTACAATCCAAATAGTTCATCTTCCAACTTGTATATGATGTCGATGTAACCTTCTTTAAAACTTGTGCAGCAATAAATTAGACACTTTATATATGATGTTAATGTAACATTTGTGGGTGTGTTCATAGAGCGGATTTAAATTAGTTTAGCTTAAAAAAGTGGTTTTAAACCATTTTTATTCAATTTTTTTATTGACTGAGTGAGTATCCCGAACAAACTGAAACCGTTTCAATTCCAAAATAATGGGAATAGATATAACCGGTTTTTGTTCCGGTTCCAACAATTTATAAACTGCCGGTTTTTGTTTCTATCAAATTTAGTTGGGTATTCGTATATGTTCATCCCTAGGGAGTTCTATATGTTTTCAACCAATTATAAATAGACAAAACTATTATGAGGTCTATAAAAAACAAACTAAAAAAACTCTTATAATGTAAATAGACAAAACTATTATGAGGTCGAAAAAGCTCTTATAATGTGAAGACACAAATAAGTTTTTTCATTTTAAAAAGTTTCATAAAATACTATCATGCTGTGGATGCTCTCAAGTTAACAAGGATTCACATGATCTTAAGATGACAAATCTTCTTTTTCCATACACATCTTGCAGGTTGTAGTTACTAGACAAACATTTTAGGTTTATTTTTTGATCGACTGAGGGCATTCATTTCTTTTATACATACCAAATACCAAATATCAAAAAACAAATCTCTATCTATATTGCTCAACCTTTTTGCGGATTGAAACAAAAGTTTTCAATTTTTGGCTTATTGACATCGATTTTAGACCTATCAAGACACATCAAACATAGTCTAAAAGTCTTTGTTCTTCCTTGTCATATACATAACAAAAAGGACTAAATCAAACAATTTACTAATCAAGATTAGCACCATGTTAAATTCCTAATAAACTAAGCAACAAAAGGAACATACATAAGAAACTAATTAAACGACTTAGCCGTGTATACCATTTCATTTCTTAAGTGTAATCCAATCAGAAATCATAAGAGTACAATGTGTAAACAAATTACTTTAACTGAGTACACAAACAAAAACATATTATAACAACTACAACATTTTCAAGTAATAATACAAAAGGGCTTCAAACACCAATCACCACCATTGATGAACAAGAACACCACGTTGTCTCAAAGATTTAAACAGATCTAAACACTGCCCATACGTCTTCTGATACTTTGGACTCCTCACACCTGGGCAACATTTCTGCCACCGATTGTAATGGCATTCAAGAAACACTTCATCAATCAAACAAATCGCACCTGTTTCAATCAATTTTGGGATCAAATCGAATTCAGTCCCTTCAACGTCCATCTTCATCACCACAAAATCTTTCTCTGTCACTGTGTTCTTCAACCAATTTGCAAAATCAAACCCTTGAATAACATCAACAGAGCCCACAATCCCACCACCAGATTTCACAGGCTGAATCCTACCCATTCCTCTTCCTTTCTCAACGTTTTCATCACCTGGGGTTTGATTAATCTCAAAAACCAAGCTCTCGTTCTTCACCCAGGCAGCATAGGGTAGTAATTTGACGCCTTTTTTGGATTGGTATTGATCGTGGAAATGCTTATCTGCTTCAATGGCGTATATGTCGAAGGTTTTGTTTTGTTTTGGGTACTGTTTTTTGAACCAGCTAACGATACTGGAGCCATAGCTACGAGCTCCCACGTCTACATACACGTACCTTTGCTTGAAATTGATGTCCGCCATTGATGGAAGGTATTTGACGTTTTCGATGTTTCTCTTCAGGGTAATCCATGGTTTCAGTGGTTCTGTTTCAATCAGATGTTCGGCTTTCTTTAACAGATCTTGTTTATACCCAGGAACTGAGCACCGATTGCTAAGACTACTGTCGGTTTTTTCTCTAATTTTGATGTCGACTATCTTCTTCATTACGATTTCATGAATGTGGGGCATGTCAGGATCGAATCCATCCATATGACGAGAATGTACGAACTTGCAACAATTGAATAAACGAATGAAAGAATTGAAACTATATGTATCTATGGAAGAAGTGTGGATGACGGCATACCCTTCGGGTTTAAGCGTCCGTCCAACCTCCGCCGCGAACTCCGCCGCCTTGTCAGATCTGTCCAAAGCTCCGTTACCGGAAAATATAAAATCGAATGTGTTGTCCTTAAAAGGATGCTTATGCCCTAACCCATTGATTACTAAAGGTTTCGATGCTTTTTTGTAGATTCCGACGGAATCATCGACGCCGATCTCTTTCAGAGCATACACGTCTTCACCGACGGGTGTTTCGACACATAGAGATTTCGATTTCGTCGAAAGGAACCCATCGACGATCAGATCCTGAAACACGGTGATATAAAACATCACACGTTTGTGGACCTCTGGCGTGGCGGCGGCGATAGGGTTGAGGGTCACGGAAGAGGAAGAGTCAAGGTGTCCTCCGGCTGCGGTGACCAGGTTTTGATTTTCCGGCGAGGTCGAAGAGAAGAAACAGAAATCATCACCGAAGCTGCATGATTCGCCTCTGATGGTAATGACATAAGCAAATCGGACGCCAACGACGAGAAGGGAAAATAACAAAAAGCGAACCACAACGTTTCGGAGGAAGCCGGGTTTACCGGCGGCGAGTTCCATCACAAACTCCTGTGAGTGATTTTGATTATATTAAATTAAAATCGAATGAGGGATTGGAAGTGGAAATTACTAGCGGGAGCAGAATCTGGCGGAGGTGTGGTTAGCTCCGACGAGGGTTGAGTGAGGAGTGTTGAAGGAAAGAAGCAAATACAGAACGAATTGAATGTAAATTTGGCGATAGAAATGGTTCATTTCAGATGGATTTTTGCATAAAATTCATGGGGAATCGTTGTTCTTCGGTGAAATTGATTTTGTTGAGTTCCTGTGATGTGAGGATTTGGGTTTGGACTTTGGAGATGCTCTGGATGAAGATACAGATGATGGAGATGGAAGAGGAGTAGAAGAGGACCAGAGGGTATTGGAGAGAGAGAAAATAATGAGTGGGACCGAGGAAACGGTGTCAACGCGTATTATTATTACGCCGAGTTTTATTAATTATTTTTCGAATTATTTGTTTCTCATTTATAAAAGGAATCTACCGAAAAATCCCTATAGTTTTGATCAGAGTAACCGTTTCGGAAATAGATTATTAAGGTAACTGGGAAATTAAATATTGTTTTATTTTTTTTATTACTACATGTCATCCTATCAAATTAAATGGTTACATGTGTAACATTTAATACTTACGTGTGAAACTCGTGTATTACATGAATTTTTTTTTTTAAATAAAAGTTAATATAAATATATAAACATTAAATATTTTATAAAATAATGTTTTTCCATAACAAAATGTAATACTCCTTTTGGAGCATTTATGAAAAAAATCAAATTGGTTGGAGCATTTATTAGAATTTATTATCAAATTAATAGAATGATATATATATATATATATATATATATATATATATATATGTTAGACTTTTTTGGAAATTTATTTTTAGAAAATTAAAATTCTCAAAAAATAACAAGTGAAAAATAACAATTTTAAAAATCTTAGAAAATGACATTTGTCAAAATAAAGGAGAATAAGACATATGGTAAAAGTATTTTTATTTATTAAGGAAGATTTAATGATATTTTAGGATACTAATATGACACATGTGATCATTTAAATAACTATGAAGACTGGTAGGAAGAATAGGTAGGAGAATATTTAATTTGGGATGTGTAAAAACTATGTATTTTACGGGTTAAAATATTAAAATATAAATAATAAGTATTTTTTAAAATAAAATTTTGAAAATAAGGAATGAAATAACATATTAATTACAATTTATTATAATATTTATTACATTTGATATTTTACGTATAGAAATATAACATATTATGTGACTTTTTAATTTTAAATTTTTTTAAAAAAAACCATAAATTGACATGTAGACAAATATAAAATATGTGGGGTCTATTAATTTTTTTAAATATACAAAAAATAAATACATAAATAAGAAAAATAATTAAAAAAATCAATTTAAAAGGGCACGATAGTCTTTTGAGGTAACATAGAGACCAGACGCATAACAAAAATAATCAGTAGGTATCATCCGAGTTAAAAATAAGTTAGGGACCAAACATACAAATTACCCAAACCACATGGACCATTCATGTAACTTACTCTTACATTTTCGGTTTGTTCACATCTAGGTAACTATCTTTTTTTGTGCACATCTAGATAACGAACTTTTTGGAAGTGTTCACATATGACCATTATGACCGGATGTAACCTGCTACAACCGGTCATAAATGGTCATATATAAACACTTTTAAAAAGTTCGTTACCTAGATGTGTACAAAAAAAAAGACAGTTAACAAACCGAAAAGTTAATTACCTTAATAAGTCTATTTCCCATAACTGTTTAGTCTTCATCTTTATTTTTTTAATCAAATTAAATCTCAATTTTTTTAGTCAAATTAAATCTCAAAAACCAATAATTTTTATATTTTAATTCTTTTATTCGATAAATCGGTCACCAATAAAATATAAAAACTTAATAAACCAAAAAATATAAGGAATATATATATATATATATATATATATATATATATATATATATATATATATATATATAACGGATTATATTTTCTTACACTAATTTTATAGTATTTTCTTTGCCTGACAGTAAAATATATATTATGAAAATAGTTTTTACTTATAAAATAACCGTTTTTACAATATTTCTGTTTAACATATTGTATTATCTTTGTAACGTCCCGAAAATTACAAAAATATTTTTTAGTTGGAAACAGATTAACCGATTTAAACCTTTAACTTATAAACAATATGTGACATTTATTTGTTTGAAACCATAATGTTATCATAGTTAAGTTACATAACAACGAAAATCATTATTTTCGATGCGTATGTATAGTCTCGTCCAGTTGTTCTCACGAACAACCTGCAAAACATTTTAGCCACAATTGTAAGCATAAAGGTTAGTGAGTTCCTCATTATACCATATATTCCATCATATATACAACACATCCACACAAAAGTCCTCGACTTTAACGTTGAGCTACATGATCTCCTAATCACAAGCATAAATCATACATAATGGGCCCAGTCTAACCATATATAGTTGGTCCCGCCCAGATAGTATAACAGGCCAATATACATAATGGGTCCCGCCCAAAGAGTATAACGTGCCCAACCATAACTCATATAACGGGCCCAACCCAACGTAGATAACGAGTCAATGATAAGGGCCATATCATGGTCTTTTATACAATACATAAAGTCATATGTGGTCAGAGACCTGATAGACAGTCGAACAAGTGGTTCACTCAAACAATAAATCAAACAAGAACCATGCAATTAGGCTTTAGAACAAGAGTTTTTAGGCTATCCAACTTAACTACCTACAACCATTACAAGCATTACCCTGACCAACAATGACACATAACAATATCATATGGTCCACAGGCAAGACCCTACCAGTTTAGCATACCATGACACTAAATGACATACGCTGCTCAACCAACAGTAATATACAATCAATAGGTAAGACCCTACTGGTCTAACATACCAAGACACCAAGTGTCCTAAACTGCACATGCATAATAAGGCGTTATCATAGTCAACTAGCATACTTGTACTCTAGCAGTACCTCTATTCTACCATGAAAAAGATATATAATGGGATACGTAGCATCGTGAGAAACTCACTGAAATCATAGACATGTCAGGACAAAACAGTCGATATGCAGGATGTCACCACGTTGTGGTCCTTCCCTGGCCACATCGTGGTTATTGGAATATTACTCTTTTCTTCATTAAGAGTTTATCCCTTACAGATCTAAGCCCATAACTTCATATCTAGTCATTTTCAATGACTTAATGGATAAAGTTTCCAAATTTATCCATTAGGACCTCACCACTAAGAAAGATCTATAACCCTAAGTCCATTAAGTCCTTAATATGACCAAAACTTGTGCATGGAATAAAAGGAATCATCACCTAACACTTTTTCCACCAAGTTGAGTCTACAAATGGTCACCAAGCAAGTCAAAGGTTCTGGAGTTACCCAAAACTCCAAGAACATCCCATCAAAGGACTTCAAAACATGAAATGAAAAGCAAAAATGATAAAGGTGGAAGCTTTTTACCTTCCAAAGCTCCACAAGATGCAGGAGAAGCAAGATCTGAAGTAGATACACCCCTTTAACCCACAAGTACACCACCTTTTTCTCCCAAGATGTATTTCAAGGCTTATAACTTCAAGAACACCACATACACATCAAGAACACTCAAATGGGCTAGGATTTTTGAGTTATGGAGGTGGAGGCTAAAGAGAATGACCAAGACCATGAGTTAGAGCCTTTAAATATGGGAGAAACTGTAAAAATCATGGGTTTGGGATGCAATAACTGCCACGTCGTGGCAACCAAGCCAGACATGATCTTCATTAAATGACGTGAACACGTCGTGGCATAAGGTTTTTCCCAAAACCTTATCTTTGAAATCCTTGAGTCCTCGTCTGATTAATTTCAAGAAAAGGGTGTTACAATCTTACATTAATCTTATGATATTTTTCTTTGTCCGATAGGTAATATTTATTATGAAAAAAAAAATTTCTTCTAAGAATAACAATTTTTATAATATTTTTGTCTAATAAATTGTTATCTTACATTTATCATATGATATTTTCCGTGTCTGACAGAGAATATCTATTATGAAAATAGTTTTTTCTTCTAAAATAACCATTTTTATATTATTTATGTCTAACGGATTGTATTATGTACATTAATCTTATGGTAGTTTATTTGTTTGATATATAATATCTATCATGAAAAATGTTTTTTTTTTCTTCTAAAAATAACCGTTTTTATAATATTTATGTTTACCAGATTGTTTTCCTACATTAATCTCATAAAAATGCATATTAAAAAAAACTAATTTAATAATAGATATTTTATTTATACAAAGAAAATACCATAAGATTAATATGAAATAACAACCCGTCAAACAAAAATATTATAAAAACGGTTATTTTTAAAGGGAAAAAAACTATTTTTATAACATATATTATCTATTAGACAAAAAAATATTATAATATTAATGTAAGATAATACAATCTATTAGACGAAAATATTATAAAAACGATTGTTTTAAAAAGAAACAAATATTTTGATAATAAATATACACGGTCAAACAAAAAATACCATAAAATTAAATATAAGATAATACAAACCCGTTAGACAGAAAAATATACTAATTTTCCATAAGTTGTGATTATCCTCTATTGTGATTGCTATTTACGCAAACCTATAGCGACATCCACTAACTATTTACGACACATGAAAATAAGTATGGGTTTCCTGGTATACTTGGTAGTATTGATTGTATGCATTGGGTTGGTCAATGTGTCATACTGAGCAGCGTGGTCAATTTATGCGAGGTGATCAAAAGTAACCAACAATAATTTTAGAAACAGTGGTGTCGTATGATATTTGGATATGACATGCATTTTTTGGTCCATCGGGTTCCAACAACGACATCAATGTTCTAGACCAATCGTCGATATTCAACAACATCTACCTTGAGAAATCTTATGATACGTCGTTTCAAGCAAATGAGACATGATACAAGTGTATAGATTACCTTACTAATGGGATATATCCTGAGTTAACTGTATTTGTGAAGTCATTCTCATGTCTAAACGATGAAAAGTGAATAAAGTCTAAGTCAGCCCAAGAATCTGCTAGGAAGGATATTGTATGAGCTTTTGGTGTTCTAGAGAGACAATGGAAGATACTCTATGTACCGACACGATCATTGGAGCGAAAAAGAAAAAGTAGTATGATGTGTACATGCATCATATTTCATAATATGATTATAGGAGATTAGGGGAATATGATTTGCCGCTACAATGAAAATGAGGATTCACCAAATGTCGAAGGATTAGGTATTGATATGTCGGCGTACATGGCGAACAAATGAGAAGTATATGACTAAGGTGGACACCATAACCTTCACACTGATTTGGTGGAACACATCTTCAATGCTCAAGTGAATATCGTTATTGACGATTTTGAAGACGACTTCGAAGATATAGATGATGAATCGGACATGTTTGTAGATGATTGGGGCGATGATTATGATGACGTGCCAAATGACGATGATTATGATTATAAGGCATCACATACTATTCTATTATGTTTCGATTATGTTTTTTTATTTATGTTTTTAATTTAGTATGTATTTTTTTAATTAATAAAGTACTTTCTTTTTTATTAATTTTATATAATTACATTATATAAATTACATTTTACTCAGTTAAAAAAATAAAAATAAATAGAAGTGTGTATGACTTCCACCGATTTTATGGTGTGAGTGGAAAACTCCCCTTATTTTTTGTGGGTCACAACACCTTTTTCTTCATTTTCCTTTCATTCATCTAAACCCAAGGAATGAGTGGAAAACTTCCCTAACTATTGTTTTATATATATATATATATATATATATATATATATATATATATATATATATATATATATATATATATATATATATATATATGCCTACAAATATTTTACTCATTTTGTAGGGAATTAAAAACCATGAGTTTTGATATATTTTTTTTATAATTTTTAGTAGGTATATAATTTAATAAATATTAAAAAAAATAAAAAAAAATTGGCCAATAGAAATAGGAGAGAGAGTGCGGCAATGAGCTCCCTCGCCATCTTTCCCTCTAGGGATGAGCAGTTTGTCCCAAATTCCGATCCCATACCGGTACCATACCGGAACCGGTACCGAACCGTACTGAATTTAAAAACATGAGACGGTACTTGGTACTCAAAATACATGAAATTCGAGAATCGGTACCGTTGGTACCGGTACTAGTACCGAAAACCGGTACCATTCCCGGTACCGGTACCGATGATGTTAATTCGGTTCGGTACTCGAGATTGATTTTTGACCAAATTCGATTTTCGGAAAATCGGGAACGGTACGGGTCGGTACCGGTTCCGTCCCACTCTCATCTCTATTTCTTTCGGTCAAGGAACGATGTTCATGTGAGAGGGAAAGTTTCCCACACCCTTTCCCTCATACACACCGTCCTTTCAACATGATAGACCAATAGTGCCGTAGGACACACTATTCTTAAAAAGTTCATGTTACCAAAATAATTTTTTTAATATTTATCTTAAAAGCTAAAAAGATAAAAAAAAAATAAAAAAATAAAAAGATAAACTCTCAAAAATAGCATACTAAACACGTCGTAAATGTGAATTTTGATTCGGAATAATACTTTAATTAACAATAAGATTGTTTTCAATCTAAAAAATCTAATGATGTATCAATATTATGAATACTTTTTAGTAATTATAAAAAGTAACACACCAACTTTTTTCAATCAATTTTTGTTGTGAAGTCATTACCATATCAACAAGTTTTTTTGAATACGATGGAGTTTATATTTGTTGGCATACTTAGAAACGTTTGACTAAATCCAAGAACTCTGGCAGCCCGAAATCACTGTCTTTTCCCCACACTTATTTTCACCATTTTGATTAAAAAAAGACTTAGGTGTTGTTTTTTTTTTGTAAAAAACCATTTCAGACCTCTTATTGATGCGCGACGCAGCACACGCAGAACATTTTTCATCTCACAGCTGTTTTTCAGAAGTCTTCGGATTAAAAAACCTCTGCGCATTATCTTCTTGGCGCAATACTTGTATTATCTCTTCCTACCTCTTCTTCATCTTTTATATATATATATATATATATATATATATATATATATATATATATATAAACTAATTTGTATGATCTTTTTTTTCCAAAAAAAAGTGACAATAAAGCACCAAAACGGTCCTATATAAGTATATTAAAAAAATCTCGAAAAAATGTGCATATACGATAGTTGCATATGTGCATATTTTATGAACTTGTAAATTTTCTAACGTTGTGCATATATGCACCTGTCGTATATACAAATTTTTTTCGAGATTTTTTTTGGGAATATACTTTTATAGGACCGATTTGTTGCTTTATGTCGCTTTTTTTTTAAATGTTACACAAAACAATTCGTATTTTAAGAGTGGTTCGCGGGAAAATATGGGTTCGCAAAAGATTCACAAACAACAAACAAGCACTTCGATTCTTCTCCGACCTTGCAATCTTCAGCCGACAAACGGTAAATGGTCTTCAGTTTTTACGACGATGTTCATCCTGCAACTCCTTCCCGAGTTGCTCACGTTGTTGGTCGTCCCCTCGAATCACAGTATTCGACTGAGTCATGTTTTTCTTCTCTCCTTCCATTTGCTCAACATGTCTTTTGCACCACTTTGATGAATCATTGTTAGGAATCTATAGTTTCAAAGGAGTAATTGGTAAGATTAGTTAAATCGATGATAACCTTGGGTTTAACATATTGTTTAATGAGGGCTAAAGACCTAGAGATGAAGAATTGACCCAAGGAAGTGTAATAATTGGCACTAGAATAACCAATGACGACGTCTTTAAGCACATACAGAGTGTGTTGAACGACACCGATGTAGGGTGTTACATCATTTTCTCCCTTCTATTTACAACATCGGTATGGGGTTTACACACACGTTCCATCTTCTCACTTGTTGCCATCATGTCTTCCGTCGTCCCCAAGAAACACTCCCATCTTCTCCTGATAAAAGCCACAAGAATCACTAGAACTTTTAAAGAAACACCCATGTCCAATCGATTCCATTATGAGATTAATCTCACCCCAAAGGTCTTCCTACTGTCACCCCTCTGTTGTCTTTAAGAAACCCTCCCACCCCATGCGATAGAGAGCACTAAAACAAAAGCCTTACTCGTCATTAACAATGAAACCTCAAAGAACTCTTGAACTAATCAAATTTTGAAATCTTTTGCATCGAATCTGGAAACCTTAAAACCCCATGGACCAACAAATCTGATTTTGAAAGGTGGTTTTGATTTTGGTACTTACATGTGGTTTTCTTGAAGACTACATTGTCGAATTTGGTTTTGGTTTTGGTTTTGAAATGCTTTTGCTGGTGATTTTGGTACCTACATATGGGTTTCTCTAATGGTTGTCTAATTTGCATGTGACGAAAAAAGGAGTGGTTTCTGATGAGGGTGTGGGTTGAAGGTCTCTCGTGTGGGTGTTAATGAAAGGTTAGGGGGAGTGTATCTGGTGGAGACAAATGGGCTAAATTTTTATTTATTACAAAAGGATTACTATGATGGGCATAATTGGCCATTGCCTTTATAAGTATGTGGATGTATAAAAAAAATAACCGTGGAAGTATCACTTCCCAAATCCGAAACTCAAAAAAAGTTGAAAAAACCACATAAACTGAAACTGAAACAAAAACTGACGGTGTAGTTTCTAATTTTGCGAAAATCGAAATTTCGATGCAGTGCAATTTCTAGTTTTTCCAAAGATGCAAAAAAAACCCCTAACAGAAGCGATTTGTATAAATTCCTTATAATTATATTTCATATACAAATATTATTTATGTGGACTAGCTATCCCACACGTGGAGTAGTGTGATAGTTTTACTAGATCCTAATTTGATTTATGTGCAATATTTTGATATATATATATATATATATATATATATATATATATATATATATATATATATATATATATATATATATATATATATATATATATATATATATATGTAACAACCCAAATTTCAAGGCCAAAAATTTCATTTTTAGAATTTAGCATGCAATAAGGCGTGTTACTAAAACATTGTCAAAGTTACATCAATTATAAAACATAAGGTCATGTCTCAAAACGATATCATTGGAAACAGGAAAATCAGAGTACGATCCCAGAAAATCCAGTGCGGAAATCATGTGTGTGATGCGCCGCTATACCGCCGGCTCTTTCCCCTTTGACGAAGAGGTACCTGAAACCACAATTAAAACTGTAAGCACGAAGCTTAGTGAGTTCCCCCATCATACCACATACCATTCAATGCCATCAGTATCTTTCAACCGGTAATCATCTTCGGTATCTTACAACCGGTAATCATCATCGGTATCTTTCAACCGGTAATCATCATCAGTATCTTTCAACCGGTAACTGGGGTCTATTCCACCCCCTTACTACTACTAGCATGCAACAACAAGGTATAAGCATACAATCAGGCATATCCGAGTACTGATGTACTCTTCGGTCCTAAAGACTATTGTCAGGGAAAAACTATCCCTATCATACACATAACAAATCATACAGAAATATCTCATAACCAAACACTTATCCGTACCAAGATAATTATCACGAAGACAATCATCTTCTAAAATACTCCTACTTGGTGGGTCGGCATTGTGGCCTTAGACCCACCCTTATTGGAAGGTAACTCACCTCAAAAGGCTGACTGCTAAAAAGCTGATCCGCAAATGTCTGACAGCTGCTCCGATGATCCCCTGGCTGTATTCCCATAGAACACTTAATCAGACATTGATACTAATCCCAGGGTAAAATGACTATTTTACCCCTGACCGATTCCAAACCAAAGTCAAGTCAAAGTCAACTTCCAGTTGACCCGACTCGTCGAGTTGGCTTGCAAACTCGTCGAGTTCATATCCATCCGATTGACCTTACTCTCGTCTCTATTCGTCGAGTTAGGCATTAACTCGACGAGTTCTCTTCCTAACTGAATACACAATGGTCCTTCATCCAACTCGCCGAGTTGTATGAACAACTCGTCGAGTGAATCTTCATCCAATGAACACGATCTGTCCTCGACTCGCCGAGTTGATGAACAACTCGTCGAGTTTTATGAAGATTGCCTTGGACCCGCCGATTCAGGGCATTGACTCGCCGAGTCCCTCCATTGATGAGTCTGGCTTCCGACTCACTGAGTCCACCTATGGCTCACTGCAGTACTCGCCTACTCGAAAAGGGGAAAAATCGGGGACTCGTGACTCGACTCGCCGAGTTCGAAGAACAACTGGCCGAGTCGCATCCATGCAATCTCTCTACACTTAATTCTGCTTGAATCCAGTGCATTCCATTCATAGATCTGGGGTCCTAGGACTTGGTTAACATGTAAAGTTTCCAACTTTACGTGTATATAATCATCCATGGGGATTCTAAGGCTCAAAAGACACAAAAAGGGGTAGATCTAGGGCTTTCATGCAATATGACCCCATAAAGGTATTAGATCTAGGCTCCTGGGACTCGAAATAGCCAGATCTAGCAGCTATTCAGCCCATTATGATCCCTATACCACTGACAAGCTTGGAAATGGGTCAAAGATAGCTTAATGGTGTTCTAATGGGGATTTGAGCATAGAAAACAGAATAGATCCGAATTGTACCTCAATGAACTCTGGATTAAGTCCTAGATTCTTGCTCTTCACCTTCTCGTTTGGTCTTTCCTTTCTTCTCTTCTTCAAACTCCAAGGAACAAGCACAAGATCCCTTCCAATCACAAGGAGAGGGTTAGGGTTCGGTATATGATGCTCTGAGGGTGATGGAGGCTAACTTGGGGCGCATAAAGGGGGTTTAAGTAGGGTGCAAACCCCTGAAATTAGGGTTTCTTCCAGACTGATGGACTCGCCGAGTCCAGAATATGGACTCGTCGAGTCTCCAACTTAAACGTGCTTAAAATCCCGTCCCTACTCGGCGAGTCTATCCTACGACTCACCGAGTCCAAGGCTAAAAAGGTAAAATACTCAAATAAATCATACATACCAGGAACCAGGTGCTACAAATCTCCCCCGCTTATTTTAGACTTCGTCCTCGAAGTCTGTTGCTCGATCCTGAAATTACTCGTGGTAATGCTCCATCATTTCCTTTACCGGCTCCCAAGTCCACTCCGAACCCTTCCGGTGCTGCCATTGCACATTCACAAGTGCCACCCTCTTGTTCCTCAAATCCCTCGACTTCCGATCGAGGATTTCCACTGGTCGCTCAATGTAATTCAGGCTGCCATCGACCTGCATATCCTCCTGGGGTACCACGGCTGAGTCGTCCACTAGACACTTTCGCAACTGCGAAACATGGAAAGTGTTGTGTATCTGACTGAGTTCGGCTGGCAGATCCAGCCTATACGCCACCTTGCCCACCTGGCTAGAACCCTGAAAGGTCCACTGTATCTGGGGCCCAACTTGCCCTGTTTCCTGAATCGGATGACGCCCTTCCATGGCGACACCTTCAGGAGAACCGTATCCCCGACCTGGAATTCCAGGTCTGATCGGCGCTTGTCGGCGTAACTCTTCTGCCGACTCTAGGCAGTCTGAAGCCTGCTCCAAACCTGTAGAATCGTCTCGGTCGTCTTGAGCACCACTTCGGTGCTCCCCATGACCCTCTGGCCTACCTCAACCCAACATATCGGGGTCCTGCACCTCCTTCCATATAACATCTCAAAAGGAGGACGGTCAATACTTGCGTGGTAGCTGTTGTTGTATGAGAACTCAACCAAAGGAAGATAGGTATCCCAGCTACCACCGAAGTCTAGCACGCATGCCCGCAACATATCCTCCAGAGTCTGGATGGTCCTCTCACTCTAACCATCTGTCTGCGGGTGAAAAGCAGTGCTAAAATACAGACGAGTACCCAGCTCGTCATGGAACTTCTTCCAGAACCTGGAAGTAAACCGTACATCTATGTTCGAAATCACCGAAACTGGCACCCCGTGCCGCGCCACCACCTCCCTGATATGGATATCGGCCAATTTCTCGGCCGAGATGCTCTCCTTAATCGGGATAAAGTGGGCGCTCTTGGTCAATCGATCGACGATGACCCAGATCGAATCCACTCCCCGCGCGGTCCTGAGAAGCTTGGTGATAAAATCTAGCGTGATGTCTTCCCATTTCCACAACAGAATCTCCAACGGTTGCATCTTGCCGTGGGGCCTCTGGTGCTCGGCCTTGACCTTCCTGCAGGTCAAGCACCGCTCCACATACCAAGCGATATCCCGCTTCATGCAGGGCCACCAATAGTCCAGACGAAGATCCCTATACATCTTCGTCGCCCCGGGATGAATGGAGAACTGAGATTTGTGCGCCTCCTCCATCAGAACCTGGCGCACACCTCCATGATAAGGGACCCACACCCTACGGTGAAGAGTCAACAACCCTCGACTATCATAGTCGAAGGAGGAAACCTGCCCCACAATCCGTTCACTCTTCCGATGTTCCTCCTTCATAGCCTCCTGTTGGGCCTCCCGAATCCGCTCCAAAAGCAGAGTCACCACTGTCATCTTCAGGCAGATATCTCGGATCGGTGCTGCCTTGCGGCTAAGCACGTCAGCCACCACATTGGCTTTCCTCGGATGGTAGAGGATCTCACAATCGTAATCCTTTACCACATCAAGCCACCGACGCTGCCTCATGTTCAGATTCGGCTGGTCCATGAGATACCTCAGGCTCTTGTGGCCCGTGTAAATGGTACAACGAACCCCATATAGGTAATGACGCCAAATCTTAAGGGCGAATATGACAACCCCCAATTCCAAATCATGCGTCGGGTAGTTCGTCTCGTGAGGCTTCAGCTGCCTCGAAGCGTAAGTAATAACGTGCCCTCTCCATATCAACACTGCGCCCAAACCCGAGATGGATGCATCATAATACACAACAAAATCCTCCATGCCCTCTGGCAGGGCTAAGATTGGTGCCTCGCACAATCTTTGTCTCAACTTCTCGAATGCGGCCTGCTGCTTGGGCCCCCAACGAAAAACCACAACTTTCATCGTCAACCTGGTTAGAGGTACGACTATCTTGGAGAAGTCCTGAATAAATCTCCGATAGTAGCCCGCCAATCATAGGAAGCTCCGAATCTCGGATGGAGACCTCGGGACCTCCCATCTCATCACGGCCTCCACCTTGGGGGATCCATTGATATCCCGTCCTGGTTGACAAGGCGCCCCAGAAACTGCACCTCGCGCAACCAGAAATCACACTTGGAGAACTTAGCATATAAGCTCTCCCTCCTCAAAGTACTCAGAACCTCATGCAAGTGCTCCTCATGCTGCTCTCGCGTCTTGGAATAAACCAAGATATCATCAATGAAAACAATCACGAACGGATCCAACACCGGCCGACACACGCGATTCATGAGATCCATGAACGTGGCAGTAGCATTGGTGAGCCCGAAAGGCATCACCACAAACTCATAATGACCATAGCGTGCACGAAAAGCAGTCTTCTGCACATCCTCCTCTCTGACCCTCATCTGATGATACCCTGACCGCAAATCAATCTTGGAGAACCAAGATGCTCCTTGAAGTTAGTTGAAGAGGTCATCGATCCTCAGGAGTGGGTAACGGTTCTTCACCATTACCTTGTTCAGCTCCCGGTAGTCTTTACACATTCGATGCGACCCGTCATTCTTCTTTAGAAACAGAATCGGGGCTCCCCAGGGTGAACTGCTCGGTCTAATGAATCTCTTGTCTAACATCTCCTGCAGCTGTGTAGACAACTCCAGCATCTCAGGAGGAGCCAACCGATACGGCGCCTTGGCTATCGGAGTCGCGCCAGGGACCAGGTAGATCCTAAACTCCACCTGCCTCTCCGGAGGTATCCCAGGCAACTCCTCGGGGAATACATTTATAAACTCCCGCACCACGGTACATCGCCCACTGTCGTCTTACCCGCCTCCCGGGTATCCATAACATACGCGATATACCCTGCTGAAGGTAGCGCCTAGCTCTCGCTGCTGAACATACAACTGGTCCTCGCTGTGCCCTTTCGCCATGAACTACCAACTCTCCCCCACTTAGGGTCCTGATCCATACCAGCTGATGTGCACAATCTATCACTGCCCCATTGGGGCTCAACCAATCCATGCCTATAATAACCTTGTTCCCCCGCAACGGTATGGGAACCAGGTCTACCAGGTAACGTTCCTCGAACAGCCTCAAGACACAATCTCGGTAGACCTCCGATGCTCGCACTGATCGGTCGTCTACAATATCGACCTCTAGAGGGCAGTCCAACATGCCCGAAGACTCAGGAAATTTCTTGCTAAGCGCAAGAGAGACAAATGATCGGGTAGCACCCGAATCAAACAATACCTGAACTGGGATACCGTTCACATGGAACGATCCTAAACACATATACACAGTGCACATATCAATATCATAACATCATACAAATAAATCAGAGGGAAATAATCATACCCGTCACCACATCGGGTGCAGCGCGTGCCTCCTCGGCTGTCAGCTGAAAAGCTCGGCTTCGAACCATTGGAGCCTCCGACTTGACCTTCCGGCCATCCATAACCCGTACTGTCGCTGACGCTGGCGCCACTACCGGCGCTGCTGCTGCTGGTGCTGACAACCTGGGACAATTGACCTTTTTATGGCCCTTCTGATTGCAATGGAAGCAAATCAGGTCTGATGTTTGAATCGCAGAAGCAGGGGCAGTACAATCTCTACCAAAATGCCCAACCTTGCCGCACTTATAGCAGCCTGAACCCGACCCAGTGCGGCAAACTCCCTCATGTGCCCGACCGCATTTCCCACAGCGGTCCCGCTCCGTCTGGCCTTTCGGCCTACCATCGGGTCCCTTGGGCTTCTTCCCCGAAGCCCCTATCGTCTGCCCCTCAGCGGCCTTCCTCTTCCGTATGTGCTCCAAATCAATCTCTCTCTCTCTCTCCCTAGCCCTGGCAATCATGGACTCCAGGGTAGGGCAAGCAGAGAAACTAACATGCTCCTGAATATTAGCCTGTAGCATGTCATGGTATCGGATCCTCCTCATATCCTCATCCCTTGCATACTGGGGTACCAAAAAGGCCCTCTCCCGGAACTTGGCGGTGATCTCTGCCACAGTCTCTGTAGTCTGTCTCATATCCAAAAACTCTCTGGCCAGCTGCTGAAGCTCCACAGCTGGTGCAAACTCAGACCTAAATCAGGTCATGAAATCTGACCATGTCATAGCCTCAATGGTTGGGGCTCCCAATGTATCGCCAATCAACTCCCACCAATCCTTGGCTCTATCCCTCAAACAACCTGCCGCGAAACGGACCTTCGACCCTTCCGGGCATAAACTCGTCAGCTACGCAGACTCAATGTCTGCGATCCATCTCTTAGCAGCAATGGGGTCCTTCACCCCATGGAAATCCGGTGCACCACTCCCATGGAAGTCCTTAAAGGACAACGTACGGGTACTCACCTGGCTAGACGTCAGATCACTCCTAAATGCCCGGAGGCGATCCTTCATCAGCTCGATAATCCCTTTAATCGACCCGAAAATGACCGGGGTCGCCTCAAGGATACCTCTCGTAATCTCAGCGCGATGAACTCGCGCAACCCATCATCAACATGCTCGGGTTCCTGACCCGAACCCGATCCCGAACCAGGTCCTGATCCCCCTGCTCCATGACGTGTGACCACCATTCTGAAAAATAAAAATGCAATTGTCAGCATCATATATACCCCTGAAGGGTCTCACACTCTCCAAGTTTCCAGGTTCCATCCCAGCCCTCCTTGAATCGAGTACGGATCCTATGCTTTCAGTAGTACGGGCCCATACTACCTTCCACATCTATCCGTACTTTCCCCAAGGATTGCCTCGACTTCACCAGGACCCTTTTACCGATGCTCTTTTCACTAATCACATCCTAGGCTTCCCTAGGGCGCTCCCAGACCTACTCCCCGCCATCAGCTGCATTAGGAGTCCTTACCGCGTCCCCCTAACAAGCTTGTGGATACCGTTACATATCCATTCACTAGTTAGACGAAGTTGGCCAAAACCCCTATAGTGCAAAGCAAGCAGCATTCGTGCGTTGAGTAAACAAACCAGGCATAACCCACACATGCCATCCTACTGACTGAACAGTCCTAGCATACAGCTCATACAACAGGCATGTAAGGCATCCTTCCTAGATCCCTAGCCCTAGCTAGCATGCAATTCTCAGAATCATACATCAGGCACACAAGACATCCTCCTAGATCCTTAGTCCTATTCTAGCATGCAATTTTCTGAATCAAAACCATACAACATAACATAACAAGTATGGGTATCTTGGGGAAAACTCACTTGAGCCCGGCCGGTCGCGCACATCACACACTTCATTTTTCTGAAAACTTCCCATTTCAGATTTTAGAAAACCATTTTCCTTAAAAAAAAATCTTTTAGTCCCTCGGTTTGAGTCCAGACACCCCGAGGGTGTGTCCGAATCCCTCAAACCAGGGCTCTGATACCAACTTGTAACAACCCAAATTTCGAGGCCAAAAATTTCATTTTTAGAATTTAGCATGCAATAAGGCGTGTTACTAAAACATTGTCAAAGTTACATTAATCATAAAACATAAGGTCATGTCTCAAAACGATATCATTGGAAACAGGAAAATCAGAGTACGATCCCAAAAAATCCAGTGCGGAAATCATGTGTGTGATGCGCCGCTATACTGTCGGCTCTTTCCCCTTTGACGAAGAGGTACCTGAAACCACAATTAAAACTGTAAGCACGAAGCTTAGTGAGTTCCCCCATCATACCACATACCATTCAATGCCATCGGTATCTTTCAACCGGTAATCATCATCGGTATCTTACAACCGGTAATCATCATCGGTATCTTTCAACCGGTAATCATCATCGGTATCTTTCAACCGGTAATCATCATCGGTATCTTTCAACCGGTAACTGGGGTCTATTCCACCCCCTTACTACTACTAGCATGCAACAACAAGGTATAAACATACAATCAGGCATATCCGAGTACTGACGTACTCTTCGGTCCTAACGACTATTGTCAGGGAAAAACTATCCCTATCATACACATAACAAATCATACAGAAATATCTCATAACCAAACACTTATCCGTACCAAGATAATTATCATGAAGACAATCATCTTCTAAAATACTCCTACTTGGTGGGCCGGCATTGTGGCCTTAGACCCACCCTTATTGGAAGGTAACTCACCTCAAAAGGCTGACTGCTAAAAAGCTGATCCGCAAATGTCTGACAGTTGCTCCGGTGATCCCCCGGCTGTATTCCCATAGAACACTTAATCAGAAATTGATACTAATCCCAGGGTAAAATGACTATTTTACCCCTGACCGATTCCAAACCAAAGTCAAGTCAAAGTCAACTTCCAGTTGACCCGACTCGCCGAGTTGGCTTGCCAACTCGTCGAGTTCATATCCAGCCGATTGACCTTACTCCCGTCTCTACTCGTCGAGTTAGGCATTGACTCGACGAGTTCTCTTCCTAACTGAATACATAATGGTCCTTCATCCAACTCGTCGAGTTATATGAACAACTCGTCGAGTGAATCTTCATCCGATGAACACGATCTGTCCTCGACTCTCCGAGTTGATGAACAACTCGCTGAGTTTTATGAAGATTGCCTTGGACCCGCCGATTCAGGGCATTGACTCGCCGAGTCCCTCCATTGATGAGTCTGGCTTCCGACTCACTGAGTCCACCTATGGCTCACTGCAGTACTCGCCTACTCGAAAAGGGGAAAAATCGGGGACTCGTGACTCGACTCGCCGAGTTCGAAGAACAACTGGCCGAGTCGCATCCATGCAATCTCTCTACACTCAATTCTGCTTGAATCCAGTGCATTCCATTCATAGATCTGGGGTCCTAGGACTTGGTTAACATGTAAAGTTTCAAACTTTACGTGTATATAATCATCCATGGGGATTCTAAGGCTCAAAAGACACAAAAAGGGGTAGATCTAGGGCTTTCATGCAATATGACCCCATAAAGGTAATAGATCTAGGCTCCTGGGACTCGATCATAGCCAGATCTAGTAGCTATTCAGCCCATTATGATCCCTATACCACTGACAAGCTTGGAAATGGGTCAAAGATAGCTTAATGGTGTTCTAATGGGGATTTGAGCATAGAAAACAGAATAGATCCGAATTGTACCTCAATGAACTCTGGATTAAGTCCTAGATTCTTGCTCTTCACCTTCTCTTTTGGTCTTTCCTTCCTTCTCTTCTTCAAACTCCAAGGAACAAGCACAAGATCCCTTCAAATCACAAGGAGAGGGTTAGGGTTCGGTATATGATGCTCTGAGGGTGATGGAGGCTAACTTGGGGCGCATAAAAGGGGTTTAAATAGGGTGCAAACCCCTGAAATTAAGGTTTCTTCCAGACTGATGGACTCGCCGAGTCTCCAACTTAAACGTGCTCAAAATCCCGTCCCTACTCGGCGAGTCTAGCCTACGACTCGCCGAGTCCAAGGCTAAATAGGTAAAATACTCAAATAAATCATACATACCAGGAACCAGGTGCTACAATATATATATATATATATATATATATATATATATATATATATATATATATATATGTATGTATATATATGCTTTGTGCTAGCAATCCATGAGCTTGGATTATTGACAATCTTTGTGAGTTTGAACTATTGAGTTTGACATGAGATTGGGGAGTAGTTTCATTTTCATTGTATGCTTGTTTTGTTGAATTACCCTCTTTCGATTTATTTGTCTATTGATCTCTTGTTGTTGTTGATCTTTATTAATCAATGCTTCACTTTGTTATATCTTTTGGAAGCGTCTATTATGTATTGTGGGTTTAACAAAACTTTTAATTTTGGATATGAAATTTCGTCCTTGAATTTTTTCAAAACATGCTTTGGAAGGTTGACTTTGAGTTAGGGAAATTGTTATTGTCTAAGACTCTTCAAGAGTCAATCATCGGGTAAACTCACTAGGCTTTCTAAGCCTAAAACTTTATTTTAATATGTCTTCGTTTGATGATCTTAGTCAAGAAGATTAAAAGATAACAAGAAATTTTAGAAGATCACAACTTGTAGTGTTTCATTTTGACTGTGTTATGATAGTAATTTATGCCATCTCACCTTTTTAAAATTACTAAGGTGTTGTTTGTTTTGTTTAAAAAACCATTTCTGGCCCCTTATCGATGCGCCTCACAGCAGACACACAACATTTGGCTCTTCGCAGTTGTTTGTTTCTCAGAAGACTTCTGACTTAAAAACTGTTGCGTGTGTGCTGCGTGGCGCAACACTTGACCCTCTGCTTCAAACCTCTTCACACCTTACTTTAACTTATTGCAGCAGTCTGTAGAGGTTAAAAAATAAACATACTTTTTATTACATGTTGCAACTGTTTGGTCCCCATCTTCTGCTACAGAGGGTTACAGAGGTGGTCCGCAAACTTCAAACATTTTCGCTTTGAAAAAACAAACGGAACCTAAGTTTGTTTCAAACTTTCGGATCATATTTCCACATTTCCAAACTTAAAAACTAATTTGAAGTCAAATCAAATGATTTTATAACATACTTATACAAGGGATTTTTCAAAATGTGAAAGGAAAAATATGACAAGCGAAACTTAAACTGTATTTATAATGTAAATGGATAGTGTTACTCTAGATATGAAATGATAGTATTCATAACTCTATTTGTTGAACCATAGATAGAATTACTCAATTTATGAAATTGAGTTGGAGATACTCTTAGAATACGAGTTTTCTTTGAATTAAGAATCTTAAGAATTATAGAGCCGACTTTAATACAATGTAATCACCCAAACTAAGAACAATACCTAAATCAATGAACATGAACATCTAAATAAAAAACGAGCTCAAATAAGCATGCACAAACATATATGAACAAGCCGTCAAATAGATGTTGCTAAAAAGAATCGGGAATAAGAATACTTACAAAAATAAACAAATTTAAACACACATAAACAATTATAAACAAATATAAACTATCATTAATGAACAAACACAAATGAATGGTCACAAACCTAAATGATCGATGTCATTGTTTGTGTTCGTTTGTTTAACTAAACAAACATAATTTTTTGTTCTGACATTCATTTATTAAATAAATGAACTTTACGTTGAATAATTCACAAACAATTTGTTAAACGTTTTTTTTCGTTTACAAACCTATTATTATAATCATACACTTGTACTAGTGGTAGAAGGTTTCTAAATAATTCCCAACTATAAAATATATAGAGAAATATAAAGCATTTTCCTTAGTACGTTGCTAGTAAATAAACCTTTACATTTGTTGTGTTATTAAAATAATTGTAATATTACCTACAACCTAATTACATATATAAAGTGTAAAATAAAAATAACTATAATCCTAAAATATTAAAGATTCTGTTGATATAATCATATAGAATGATAAATGTACATTATTTATTTGGCTTTTGTTTAATCTTATAAAACTTGTTAACACAAATATTATAATTTGTTGTAAAAATAGAAACCATTCCTTTTTCAATCCAGAAGTGTAAAAGAAACATTATCTTGTTTGTTTAATCAGAAGTTTCCTTCAAAGATTCCTCCAAAAAAATGTTCTTCTTTACAATTCTAGAATGGACCCACAAACACCGAACACAGGTGAACCATTTTCCTCAGTTACCTTTTTCTTCCTTTTAAAAATATACAATTGCCATTTATGGATTATCATATACATATACATAATATTCTCTTAAAATATATGCTATTATTTATAATAATAATAATAATAATAATAATAATAATTGTTATGTGTATATAGACTTGTATTCCATACATCACGATACTATTTACATAATCTATTCTTTATCATGTCATTGTAGAGAACCTACTAGTATATTTTTTTTTATTTAGATTAGGTTAAGTTGCACTGTCGTTGATGTATTGATAATATATTTGTATTTGGTTAAGTTGAAAATAGATAATTATTTATAGGGTTACAAACGAGCCGAGCTGAGCTCGAGCCTGGTCAGGCTCGGCTCGGGCTCATGCTCGTTTAAGTTATACGAGGCTCAAGCTCGATATTGTCTCGATTCGAGCTTTCTTGTAATGAGCTCGACTCAAGCTCGTAAATAATTATACAAGTTCGGTTCGTGCCCGGGCTCGACTCATTTTTTGTTCGACGTGCCTAAATAAGCTTAAGCTCGGCTCGAACTCTTTATAAAACTCGTTTACTAATACTATAAATTCCTGATTCCCCAAATATATTTTTATTTGACAAAATTACACAGATGGTCCCTGTGGTTGGCACAAGAGACCAAAGATAGTCCTTATGAAGAATTTTGAACAAGTATGGTCCCTATGGTTCTCAATTGTTGCACGAACAGTCCTTATGACTGACCCCCTTTGATTGTGGTCGTTTATCTAAATCACGTGACCCTCACACGAGGGTATTTTGGTCTTTTTCTTTATTACACGATCTGATCATATTCATAAATGATCCTTACAGCCAGCTACCATTTACATTACCCCAAGAAATCAACCATTTCTTCTCCCCTCTGGTTTTTCATCTTCATCACTTCAAACGAAAACTAGGGTTTGCATCTTCATCTTTTGCGATGGTTCTAACTCTGTGGAATGTGCGTTCAAAATTCTCAGAAAATCCTGACTTGATAAAAGCTTATGGTGAGTGATCAGTTAACAACTTTCAATTTTGTTAAGTAATTTATGCACATTCAATTTTGAGACTTCATTCTTTCCTCATATCATTATTTATTTGTTTTTGAGCTGGGTTAAGTAGTTTATGCACATTCAAGATTCACCATGGGGGTATGTTCACAAAATACCAAGGAAGACGTTATGTAGGTGGGAGTATTGACTATGTTGACTACGTAGACATGGACGTGTTTTCCGTATATGAGTTAGACGATATGTTGAAGAAGATAGCTTATATCAATAGTGAGCCTATCTACTACCACTTCTTGATTCCATATTGAAATCCATTATGGGTTACTTCCTCTAGGTAAAGACTCAGACGTACTTCTGTTAACTAAGCATGTCGCTAATCACAAAGAGATTATGGTGTATACTGAACATGGAACTACTAGACCCCATACATACTTTATGTCTCAAAATAAGGTCGTATTGGAAGATGTAACGCCCGCGTTTCCAGGCTAGACATTATTGTTGATGTAATTGTCTAGGTTAACCCTTGAAACTCTTTTTGAAGTATTAATGATGAAATATTTGAGTATTATGTGCATTATGTGTTTATTTCCTTAATTATTATAATTTAATGAATTAAGAATAAAATAAGCTTCAAAATTAAAGTGTGAGATAAGCCCGATATCTGTACATAAAGTTGTAGTGGTCGAAACAAGGATTCCGGAGATATAAAGAATACCGAAATCCGAATTATAACGAAGAAGTTATGACATGTTAAAGTTTCGCGACAGAACCGACACGACGCTGAATGACGTAAAATGTGAATTTGAAATAGAGCGACATTTAGCCTTAGTGATCTAAATGAATGTTGTAGAGCTCGTTAAACCGAGAGCGTGCATAAAAAGATCGTCCAAATCTGACTTCGTATGAGGAAGTTATGATTTTCCGAAGTTTCGACTTAATAGTATGCAACCCGATTACTCGATCTGAGATCGAGTGGTTTTTAGCCGAAACAATCTAAACGAGAATCGAAGATCTCGTCATTATTAGTGCAATTATAAAAAGACAGACGAAAACGGACGTTAGACGAAGAAGTTATGAATTTATAACGGAGTTTTCCTGTACCGACCTACTAAAAATAAAAAATAAAAATAAAATCAAAATCAGACGATGGAGTCTAAACGAAAGTTGTAGAGCTTAATCTCACCTACGCGTGGATATAAAGAACGTCGAAAATGGAGCTCGTATGCAAAAGTTATGAATTTTTGAAGATCGTGGCACATATACCAAAGCTTATCCGAAGGAGTCAACAATCCGATCCACACTATGCCCAGCGTAGTTGAGTACGCCCAGCGTACATCGAAGCGTGACCCGCCTCGCAATCGAGTGCTCCGATGACGCATGCAGTGACGTATGCCCAGCGTAATGCGAGGCTTCTGCCCCTATATAAAGGATGCGAAGGCAGCCGACCATTTTGCTCCTTTTCTCTTCCCTCTCTCTCGTTTTGCCTTGTTTTTTGTGCCAGAATTATCCTGAAGCCTCGGTATTATTCCCGAGTCCCGAAGGAAGTCTCGAAGCCCCGAAGATCCCGAGAAGTGAGATTCCCGAGCCGAAGCTCTGCCCGCGAGAAGCCCAGTTTTTGTGAAGATCTCCAGGTTTCACTGAAGGATACTACTTCAACAAGCCGTAGTGTTGTCCGATCATCTTCTAATCAAGTGAGTGTGTAGTCACTTTCTTCTAACGCATAATTATGAAGTATTTTATATGAAATACGTGTTAGGTGTATATTTTGTTGTTATATGTGTGAATGTATATTCACTTTCTTCTATCTCATAGATATGATTTATTCTCTATGAAATACGTGTTATGTGTATGTGTCTCATCTGTTGTTTGGAATATGTATTGAATGATAATGCTATATAGGTTTTAAACTATGTATAAAAATATATATTTTTATCTACTAATATGTTGGGTAGAACATGGGTAGATAGTTGATGTGTGATAAACAGATCAGAGGCCTCGATGTTGTTTTGATTCAGTCATCTAGCAGAATTTCGATGACGACCACGAACTTTTCTAGACAGTCCTGTGGAATGCTAGCAGGCTCGCCACCTGTAGGTGTTAATGAACTTGGATGTTCATTTTTTGTACTCCATCCCCCCTCATGGTTGCCTTATTTGACATATATTGTTGGGAAACCCCTGAATGCATGTGTTGTCGCCCCGATGAAATATTCTAAGACTAGGTCCCTTATGTTAGTTGTTTTAGGGACGTAAAGTAAGAATAACGGGAATGGGTAATTGGGTTATTGTTGGTTGATGAAAATAAATTTAATTACTTATTGCGGGTTGAAAACCCTATATGCTCACCAGGCTCCCAAGCCTGACCCACTCAGTTTTCTTTGTGTTACAGGTAGTGGCGCCAGAGCATAAGTTGGATGACTTGTCAAGTTATTTTTGGATTATAGACATGTTGTTGTAAATAACTGTTGTAAGGTCTGTATTGAAATGTTTATGCTTTTGGTCTGTTTATCGGAACATGACATCCCGAGTATTGTAATATAATGAAAAATACATTTCTTTAAGAAATGCTTTGGTAAATCTTATTTTTATCATATTTTGTTTTGGGAACAAATTCCGTAACTCTTTTAATCAAAGGATTACTCTGAAATCATTTTAAAAACATAAATTAAACCGGTCTTTTCTGGCCATGATTTTGGGGATGTCACATAAGAGATCAACGAGCCTATTTCTCCTAAACTCAATCAAAAAAAGTTTACCAGTACAGAGGTAGGATCATGTAGTAGAAAATTGGATTTGAATGAGAACTATGACTTTTCTAGGTCCATTGTACCTTTTGGACATTTTGTTGGAGATGTAGTGAAAGATGTTGGAGTTCAACCTGCAGGTGAGAAGCTTAACAAAGTCCAAGATGTTGGTCCTTCATAAGACTTTGATCCTTTCTTTTATATGGATCACAATGATTACCAACAGATGGGGGACAATGATTACCAACAGATGGGGGACAATGAAGAAATTGGGGATGTTATTAGTGAGGAGAGTAGTACCGATGGAAGTATAAACGAGAATAGTGACTTTTTAGTGGATGAACTTAATATGGTGGAGGATGTTGAAGTGGATATGAAAGACTTCCACAATGGTGTGGAGAATTTTCCAAATCTGGATAACCACCGATCATTCAATGCACTTGATGTCATAGTTGATGAGGATTTGGAGGTGATAGATACACAGTTGTTTGAATCAGCTTGTGTAGAAGAAGACGAGAGGAAGAAGTTGACGAGAAGGTTAAACAAACCAACCACGTGTTCATCAAGAGTAGTACATGAAACTGCATTCCACCTGGGTCAAATATTTAAGTCCCCATCAGAAGTGAAGGCCTACATTAAAATGCATTCAATTCGAACTAGGAGAAACATTTACTTTGCAAAAAATGAAAAAAAAAGAAGTAGGGCAAAATGCAGGTGTGTGGTCCCAGAAATGATAGGTGGGCCATGGACAAAATGCAGAATCAAATGCAAGGACAAAATAGTAAGTTCACAAAAAGCAACATGCCCTTGGGTGGTATTAATTTCTATATCTGATGAAGAAAGCGATTGGATGGTGAAAACTTTGGTTCATGAGCATAGATGTGTGCAGTCAAGATCTATTAAAGCGTGTACTTCTAAGTTTCTTGCAACTACCATTCCTCAACAAGTGGAAGGAAACCCAACTATACCAGTCAAAGCTTTGCGTGTAGAGTTACAAAAGACATACGGGGTGGGGATGTCAAGAATGAAGGTCTTTAGGGCTAAACAACTTGCACATAAACATGTTTATGGAGATTATCAAAAGCAATACAGCCTTTTCAGGGATTACGTACTAGAATTACAACAGTGCAATCCAGGAACAACTGTGAAGATTGATGTATATAGTGAACCAAATATAGATTTGGAAACAAGGATGTTTAAGAGAATTTATGTCTGTTTAGGTTCATTGAAACTGGGTTTTAAGGCAGATTTCAGAGATTTTTTAGGATTCGATGGGGCTTTCATGAAGGGACCTTACCCTGGATAGGTTCTCATTGCTGTGGGTCTTGATTCCGATAATGGGATCTACCCACTAGCATATGCCATACTTGAAGCCGAGACCAAAAGCTCATGAAGTTGGTTTCTAGAGTGTCTAGGTGAAGATTTGGAGCTCTCTACAAATTCAAACTTCACATTCAATTCTGACAGGCAAAAGGTAAATCTTCTTATGATACTTGTTTTTAACATCTGTGTAATTTTGTCTACTACATTTAGAAAAATAACATTTTTGTTACTTGTTAATTAAGGGATTTTACCTGCCATTGCCAACCTATTTCCTAGCGCTGAACACAAGTTTTGTTTACGACATATTCACGAAAACATGAAGTTACAATGGAGGGGGAAGGAGCACAAAGATCATTTGTGGGAATGTGCAACAACAACAACAGTTAGACACTTTGATAGATTCATGGAATATTTTAAAAAGTTCAATTCAAAGGCATATGACTGCTTAAAGAAAATTCCACCAGAACATCGGGCAAGAGCACATATTTCAGGTATATTTACCATTATATAATAGGTGTTTATTCTTATATATTTTTATAAGATATTTTGTTGCATTGTATAGGAAGAGCACATACATATATTTTGTTGAATAACTTATGTGAAGTTTTCAACTCAAATTTGTTAGATGCTCGAGACAAACCTATAATTACATGTTTAGAGTATATTAGGGAATACTTAATGAAAAGAATTTGTATTGTGCAAAATGCGATAGATAAGTCTCAAAGGCCACTTACCCCAACAACCACAAAAATTTTAGATGGAGTTAAGAAAAATGCTTCTCAATACACTTGCATATTTAATGGTGCTAATAAGACTCAAGTTATTGGGACAATGGGTGAACAATTTGTGGTTAATTGGAGGGACAATAACTGTAGTTGTTGGCATTGGGAAACCACTGGGATACCATGCTCTCATCTTTTTTGTGCCATTTGGGATAAGGTTGATCACGGGGCAAAGAATGTCCCACATCTTGAGGAGTGGGTACATCCATGTTATAGGTTAAGCACATGGAATGAAATGTACAAGTATAAAGTTCAGCCTATCAATGGAAGAAGTATTTGGCCAAAGTCAGATTGCCCCACAACACTAACACCCCCAAGCATACTAAAAGGTAAATAATTTTTTCAATTTACAAGTTAATATACATTTATACTGTTTTATAATTTATTAATTATGCAGGTGGGGAGACCAAAAAAGAAGAGAAAGAGAGCTCAAACTGAAGAACCAAACAATCAAGGTAAAAGTTTGACCAGGAAGTTCCTTACAGTTACTTGTAGCAAATGTAAGAACAAGGGTCACAACTCTAGGAGTTGTAAGGGACAAGGGGGACAAAATGAAGTTAGAAATATGGTTGCAGGGGGAAAGAAGCTTAGCAAGGCAAAGAAGCAGGGAGATGGCAAGAAGGAGAAACCAAAAATGAAGGAGAAAACCAATATTAAGGAGAAAACCAAAATGAAGGAAAAAGTTTGATTTGTTGTCATTATGGTTTTTAAAAATATGTCTTTTGTGTTGTGTGTTTTGGTACCTTAGAATGCTCAGACTAAGTTGGTTCTTGTGTGTCTTTTTCTTTTGTTGGTATTATGGTACATTAAGGTACTAGACTAAGTTGGTTCTTTTGGTTATGATACATTAGTCTGCAAGCTCTTTTGATATTTTGTTGGTATTATGACTTTGCACTTTAAGGTTATGGAATGAAGTTTATGACTATACAAAAGTTTGCATTTTATTTTTGAACATTTCTAATGTTGTGTGTTTTAGACCATTATACTACAATGGTCTAAACCCTACAAAAACCATTCACTTTCAATTTTTTATAGTTTAATGGATCTGCATAGTTCATAAAGTTGCAGACCAATATTTTACACTCATGTTAACTTTTCCAATAAAACCTACATCTATATGGTTGCAGACTAAAAAGTTTTCCAAATAAAAAGTATTCCATTCATACATACGAACATTTCTTACATCCCAAACAAATAAAAAAAATCATCTTCAGACTAATACTATTATCTGATATAACTAACAAGCAAAAGAACCATCATCTCCAGACTAATACTATTAGCATCTTTTGTACACATACATGAAAAAGAAAACCCAGCTAAGAACTAGCATCATCTTCAGTTTTTTTGCTTCGAAATTTGCTTGCAGCAGAGATTCTTGAAGCTTGTTCATTGATCTTAGCAAACCTGGAATGACAGCCACAACCCTACGATACATGGGCTCATCAAACCATGCAATGAAACCGCAACTGCTAGGACATTTACAAAACCTACACCCCGGGTTCAGATCCGTCCATGATGTCACTATCACCGCTTGCCTTCCACAAAAACAATTTACCATTGTTAAGCGAAGTTTCTTAGTAAACCATAGAAGAGAGAAGAGAGAAGAGAGAAGAGAGGAGAAGTAAAATAATGGGGATCTAATTTTTATAGGGAAAGGGAAAATCTTTTGCAGATAATATAAAGATATGAGAGAGGAGGGATAAGTAAAAGACCAAAATACCCTCGTGTGAGGGTCACGTGATTTAGATAAACGGCCACAATCAAACGGAGTCAGTCATAAGGACTGTCCGTGCAACAATTGGGAACCATAGGGACCATACTTGTTCAAAATTCCTCAAAAGGACTATCTTTGGTCTCTTGTGCCAACCACAAGGACCATCTGTGTAGTTTTGTCTTTTAATTTTAATATATAAAAATAATAATAAATTGTATTATATAAAAGCTCGTTTAGGATTGCGAGCCTAATCGAGCTTAGTGACATAGGCTCGAGCTCAAGCTCGTTTAATAAATGAGCTTAATATTAAGCTCGAGCTCGGTTCGGGCTCGTTTAAAATCGGTTTCAAGTCGAGCTTTTAACGAGCCGATCTCGAGTAGCTCACGAGTAGCTTGACTCGTTTTCACCTCTAATTATTTAGATGTCTGTACTTTTTTCTGTTAAAAAATTAGAAAAAAACAAAGATGCAAGTATTTAGCTACCATTGTATTTTTATAAAATCCAATGTGTGTATATATATATATATATATATATATATGTATGTATATATATATATATATATATATATATATATATATATATATATATATATATATGGGTGAGATCCATTAAGAACTCATAGTTTTCCAATAACCTGAGAACTAAAGGTGAAACGTTAGATCAAAAATAATTCATTAAGGCTATGATCTTCATCTTACCGATCTCATTTAATGTTTAATTTTTTTTATTAGAAATGTTAATAAAAAGTTCTAAAAATTAACATAATAAATCAAATTTCGGATTTAAAAAAAATAATTTTCAATTTAAAAAAAAATGGAGATTTTTTCATTTTTTTAATTGAAAAAAAATATTTTTTAAAAAAAAATTGCATTTAAAAAAAAACTGCATTTAAAAAAAACTGCATTAAATTTTTTTTTTTGCATTTTTTTCAAAAAAATAACTACAATTTTTTCAAAAAAACTGTATTTTTTCAAAAAAAAAATTGTATTTAAAAAAACACTATAATTTTTTCAAAAAAGCTGAAATTTTTTTCAAAAAAAGTGTATTTTTTCAAAAAGTAAATTTTTAAAAATCAATAAATTAAAAAAAACTGGAATATTAAAAAAAACTCGAATTTTTTTAACAAAAAAAATAACGTATTAGGCGCATATATGGATATTTTTCAAGTATATATATATATATATATATATATATATATATATATATATATATATATATACATATATATATCTTATACTATAATATTCGTAAATAATCATATAAAAAACCTATTTTTATTTAATAATCTATAAACACAATAATACGAGTATTTTATTCGATACAAAATAAAATATAAAAAAAACCAAAAAATACTACAAAATTTCAAAGCGTTTTTATGTCTTCGTGTTTCATATTTTTCTTTAATTTATCATTTTCATCTCTTCAATGTTTTCCACAAATTCTTCCAATTCTACGGGAAAAAGAAAAAAAAATGAGCATATAGACGTAATTTATATGTGGTTCATTTGTGATTTATATGTGAATCACATGTAATTCATATGAAATTTACTTGTGAGTTACATTTAGTTAGCATGCGAATTACATGTAATTCATATGTGATTCACTTGTGATTTACATGTGAATCACATGTAATTCATATGTGAATTACATGTGATTTATATGTAAATTACATATGTATCACATGTAACTCATATGTGATTCACTTGTGATTTACATGTGAATTACATGTAATTTACATGTGATTCACATGTAATTCATATGTGAATCACTTGTGATTTAGTTGTGAATTACATGTGATTGACTTGTGATTTACATGTGAATCACATGTAATTCATATGTGATTCACTTGTGATATATTTCGAAAATGAAACAAATTAAAATAAACTATATGGTTAAAAAAAATATAAAATTTATACGATTTACATGTGATTTACATGTAAATCACAAATGATTCACATGTGTCACAAGTGATTCACATGTGTTACAAGCAGTGTTATAAATATCGGTCTAGGCGGCCGCCTAGGCGCTAGGCGGTCTGCAACTGATTATGATTAGGGGTGTTTGGCGGAAATTGATCAATATCGGTCAAACTTGGGTTAGGTGGTCCTCGACAGTCCTTGGCAGTCCTCAGTGGTCCTTGGCGGGAAGATTTTAAAAAATTCAAAATTTCAAATATTACACCAGATTTACAAAACTTCAAAATTTTAAATTTTCAAATATTCAAATTTTCAAATATTATACCAAATATTTCAAAATTTCAAAATTTAATAATTTTAAATTTTCAAATATTATTTTTTCTTAGGATATATTAAGTTTTAAAATATTTTTATTAGTAATTTATGGTCCCCGATTAATCCTCAGATTAATCCCCGCCAAACCGATTAATCGCTTGACCTCAGTCGACAACCGAGCTACCGCCAAACCGATTAATCGCTTGATTCAACTGTGATTTACATTTGTTACAAGTGATTCACATGTAAACCACAAGTGATTTATAAAGCTCAATATAGAAGCAATTAAAATAAACTATATGGTTAGAAAAAAATAAATAACTAACATGATTTACATGTGATTCACATGTAAATCACAAATGATTCACATGTGTCACAAGTGATTCACAAGTGATTCACATGTAAATCTCTTTATTCATCATCATTTTTCTATATAAACGTTTTGATATTATGTGAGAATTACCTGAAATCCAAGAATTCTGCAATTGTAGAAAGCTCTCACAACTACAGCTTGATAGGAACCTGAATGGAAAAATCTGAATGATATTTGTTACACATCACACATACATTCAAATGGTGCTTTAAGATATATACTTTAGGTTGGTTAACAAAATTTTAAGCATCATGGATTGCATGGTCCTGCATCAAGAACATACATGATACGATGTTAACATTCATGGTAACATTCTGTAAAAAGGAACAATGTTCATGCTTTCATGCAAGTCATGTGAAAACATGATATGAAGTATTAACTTTGAAAGCATAAAACTAAATTACCACAACAAATCCATGTGAATCAGAGAATCATACCTATTTTTATGGCGTTTCAACCGCTTTTTGGAAGAATGAGACTGGATTTCTGGAGTTGTTTCTCATCGGGCTTACAAGTTACAACCAAAAGTTATATATAAAGACATTTGTAATCTAATCAAATTGCCATTCGCCAAGATAAGAAGTTTTATTACTGGACAACTTTGTGGATGATATGATATACAACTACCACTATTTGCTAACTTTGGATAACAATTGTTTAGTGCTTGTATATGATGTAGAACTCATCAAATTTAGAAAATTATTCAGATATTCAATCCACTTAACTATCAATTAGAACAAGTTCTTAATTCTTTTGTTTTATAACAAAGATTTAAAATAGTGCAAAATGAATTTTAATATCTGTAACATTATGTTATTGAAGTGTGTTATGAATTTAGGGGGATGGTTATACCTTATATTTGGGTTTATTTCAAACACGATTGATATTACCTGCTATATAGACATGTCTTCAGGGAACTCCCCCTTACTTTATTAATCTGCAATACATAAAGCAACATGTCAAGAGATCAATAAGGAAAGAAAACAAAAGGTTTAAATATTTAGAAATAAATTTCATTAATGATAACAGTTGTGATAGAAGAACTTGCCTCTTCCAATATGGTCTCGAATGTTTTTCCAACCTGTGAGATTAATTCTTGAGGATTTTGATTCCTATCCATATGAAACAGTGCATAGCTGAAGAGTACAAAAAGAAAATTTAAGGAGTACATCAGTAATAGGAAATTGTTAAAATAAATTATAATTTATTGGTTAAAAGTACATGAACTTCTTATAGGTATTCCAGAACATCAAATTTGGTAAACAATTTGCACCTTGAATTAAGTCATTAATAGAGCAAACACAAATTGATCATTATCTTTTTTTTGTTTCTATGTTCAAGAATATAAACTAATATAACTTGAGCTTATAACTTATTTTCAAGATATGATGACATTTACTTTTCTGGTGCTGGAAGGTATTTCGGTAATTATATCGCATTCAAGTATATAAATAGGAAGTAAAGTTGAGTGTTAATCTATTATAATGTTATTCCAGCGACGTTTCATAACTCGTGAAGAGCTTTCCTTTTGTTGAAATGGTGTTTG